>NC_061121.1:148887287-149055784 GCF_002878395.1 Capsicum annuum | reverse complement strand
AATAACAAGCTTATTCAACCTCATGAAACAAGTTACATCGATGACAAGATGAAATATGCAATTAGCAAAAGTAACTTAGTTCTTTCTCTGTGAATATAAAAATAACAATACATTCAACAAACATTGGAAATGAAAAAAATTTGGATTTCACTTTTTTTTATTTCATGCAGTGAAAAATTGAAGCAAAGCAGAGTGAAAAAAATTTTCGAGTAATGTAAATTTTTGAGAAATGTAAATTTTGGGTCATGTAAAGATGAGTGTTGTTGGGCTGGAGAAAAGAAATGGGGGTAGGGTCATAAGTCTCATTTGTCATTTTCTGAAAAATAACTTTCCTTGACCCATGAGAGAAGTCATGTTCCATCAAATGAAGGAAAATGAGTTGTTGTGGAAAATATTTTCCCAACATTTCATTACAACCAAACAAGGAAAAATTGAAAAACATTTTTCAAAAAACATTTTCCGTCATACCAAACACACCCTTCATGTTATTTCTTTCTTCCATGTCCAACATTTGCTTTTGTGATCTCATCATAAAAAACTTTTATAACATAAAAAAGATATGAAATAAATTAAATCCTTATCCGATAACTTATCAACTTTTTTAAAAAAGCAAATCCCTTGAGTTTTCTTCTTCAAGTAATCTTTCTTTCTTCTTATCTTTTATTTTTTTTTAATCCTTTTTAGACAAGGAAATATGATATAATTTTAATACATCATTCGTTTTAATTTGTTTATCTTATTTTGATTTGACACAAAATTTAGAAAATAAAGAAGACCTTTGAATAGTGACGAAGCCAACATCTTAACTAAAGGGGTTCAAAATCAAAAAATATGAACAAAAGAACTAGTCGAAGGAAGTTCAACGTCTGATATATGTACATAAAAAAATAATTTTAAACTTGTATAAATAGTATAATTAAAATTAAACTTGTATAAAATTATTTTAGCTAGCTCCGCCCCTACCTTTCAATCTTATGATCTTAAACATATCATACAAAAAAAATTAAAATTAGAAAATTGCGAAAAAAAGGAAGAACATATTGTTTACATTATTTTCTAGACGAACAAAAATAAAAAGTAGATAAATAAATTGAAAAGAATGAAGTATTTGACAACACCATAAAGTATATAATCTAATTTCGGATAATATCTAACAAGAAATGGCAAAAGTGAAAAGGTCGTAAATCACAATCAGGACCAAAAAGTTTGAAAAAAAATATTATAATATGGAATAGTGAATGTGAAAAAGCTTAGTCATTTTCACTCGTTTAATTACACACCACACTTTTCTTAATCTAGAAAATGGGCCTTTTCAAGTATGGATAATAATACTTATAGTATAAGTGAAACATTTGAAAATGATACAAATATAAGGATTTAGATAATATATATAAAGTGAAACATTGAAAAATGATATAACAAATATAAGGGTGTGTTTGGTAAAAAAAAAAAATATTTTAAAATATTTCAAAATGTTTCTTAGGAAAATAAATACTTTTCTTATGTTGGTATGTAATTGAAAAGGTTGAAGATGGGGTACGTCATGTGTTGCTAGATGGAAAGGACACAAATAAGATATGTTTTAATTAAGAAACTCATTTTTTATTTTTAAGGAACTTATTTTGTCAAAAAAATATTTTTTGAAATTTTTTGCCAATCGAACAATATTTTGTGGATCTTTTGCACATGTGCAACAAGTATCTAATTTGTTAGGGCATGAACTTTTATTGTATTATATTATTGCATGGACCACAAAAGAAATAAGTGTAAATAGTGGGGATGGGACCATATAATAAAGTTGATGAAAAAAGAAATACATGCAAATAGTGAGCATGGGTCCACTTCAACAAGAAAGTAAAGAACGCAAAAAATTCTTACGTTGAAGGGATGATTTCCTCAAAATTTGATTTGATAATTCACTGACTTTATTTTATCTGGTTTTTTATGTAAAACCTAAGAAAATATTATGTTTTATGTCTTTTTCTGATAAAACGTAAGAATTTATTATGTTTTACAAATTTATTTGTAAAACGTAAGAAATTTTTATATTTTTATAAAAATCAACTCTGTTAGTTGATTGTTAATAAAAAAGTAAAAAACATAATAAATTATTACGTTTGGCTTATTTTGATAACTTTTTAAATAGGTAACTTATTTTGATATTTTTTTACTTTAGTGGCTTATTTTCGTTTCGAGTTGTCTCACATATGGTGTCTACAAATGCCTCAAATATGCAAAAGTTTTTGTGTTTCCATTGGTCAGGTAAGAAGTCAATGACATCACATAACTCACATTTATCTCTTCCATAAACCAAACTGTCTGTCTGTTTGCAAGTACAAGATACACCTACAGGTCAATGATACAAAAGGGGGGACTACTGTGGTCTTGCTTAATGATCTTGCAGAAAAGCTGCTGGACACCTCAGCTTTTAAGTTGGTCAATAGGCACTCATTGAATAACAATGACAAGTCAACAAATCCAAAACCTGTGCGTCAAAAAAATTGTGTTCAAGCTTAAACTGAACAACTTTAAAATAAAAGATAGGCTTGAAAACTTTACAACCTTGAAGCTTTTCATTCCAGATAAGAAATTCACATTGCAGTACAGCTCAAGAACAGATCCGAAGGTAAAGTAATATAGATTGTATCATTATATAAACGTATGCACGTACACTTTGATTAACAATTGGTTTTGTTCATTAACTAGGGAAAACACAAAGTAGAGGATAACTTTGTTCCTACGAATCAGAATGGCAAATGAATTACAGTGGTCAATTAGGAAGATTATCTAACAGATTCACATGACGATGAGGATGTTACCACCTCGAAAAGAAGAACGTCAACAAGAAGGATTGCAAAGAGAAGAAATCTATTCGTTGATGATACCGATTTTACTGATGGAGACAAAAAAAACAGCAAAGAAATAGCCTTTACTCTTTACGCTAGACGTTAAAAAATTGTGTACTACCATATGTTTTCCTTGTATAGTGACTGCAATAATGTTTGTTATCATAGGAGATTAACGATTACTATCCTTTGATTTTTCTGGAATTTATAAATGTAAACATGTTTTTGAGTACTACTAGTTTAACGTAGGTGTTTTGTGTTGGGTTCGAAATTGAAAGAGCGTATTGCAAATCATAGAGATGATAAATCAGATGATGCAAAAATATACTAAAAATATATTATTAAATATGGTTTGACCAATTGACCTATATATTAAAAATTAATATTATTGAAAAGCATAAAAACTAAGGGGGAAGTTTCCCTAAATAGACTCTTTTTGTGATGCTATTGTCTAATGATATGAGAAGAGCGGTTTTCTATTTATAAAGTCCCAAAACATTTCCTCAAGAAAGAGGTTAGCCAAATATGAAAAAATTTTATATTTTACTTTTAGAAAAACTAAAAGTAATTATATTATTACTTTTATTTTATTTCTAAAAAAAAATAAAACTTAATTTTGGTAAGAAAATCAGAGCAAAAATCCTAACAAATCTCTCCTTTTTGGCTTGATTTTCTGTAAAATATTCTTGATCCTCCTTCTTCTTGTGCATAATCTTCGTTCTTCACATATTTTTCATATATCACTGCTGTTTGACATGCTTTAAAAATTGAGCTTTTGGGTTAAAAATTTATGATCCCTTTCGAATTAAAAAATATTGGAGCCCTTTGTAGGGTTAAGTATGTGACAGCAGTATTGTTGAAAATATGATTGACAATTATCTCCACATGTAGTTTTATTTTGACAAAATATCTTCATTATCATCAAATTGATTGCAACTTTGACCTTCTTAAACTTGTCTTTAATCTCGTTTCATCAAACCACTGGATCTTTGAACCATAGGCTTTGATACCACTTATTGGGTTCGAAATCGAAAGGGCATCATGCGGGAGCTTAAAATTTGCAAACCATAGAGATGATAAATCAGATGGCACAAAAATATACTAAAAACATATTATTAAATGTGGTTTGGTCAATTGGTCTATATATTAAAAACTAATATTATTGAAAAGCATAAAAACTATGGGAGAAGTCTCCCCTAAACAAAACTCTTTTAAGGACTACCTTATGGAAGCTATTGTGTTATGATATGAGACGAGAGGTCTTCTATTTATAAAGTCTCAAAACCTTTCTTTCAAGAAAGAGGTTAGCCAAATATTAAAAAAATTTATATTTTCCTTTTAGGAGAAGTAAAAGTAATTATGTTATTATTTTTATTTTCCTTCTAAAAAAAGTAAATTCAATTTTGATAAGAAAATCAAGACAAAAATCCTAACACTTTGCACGTGTATTTAGACATGAATAAAAAGTGATGACCCGGAGGCATTCCGAAGGAATCTAGAAGAGCATATAGGATATCATAAATAACTACTTTCCATCACTATAATAACTCAAATGGTCACTCAATTTTGAATTTTTATCCCAGAAAGTCACTCAACTTTAGACTTTTATCTCAGAAAGTCACTCAACTTTGATCTTTACTCAGAAACTCACTCAACTTTCATATTTTTACTCAGAAAGTCACTTAACTTTCACATTTTTACTCAGAAAGTCACTCAACTTTCACATTTCTACTGAGTGACTTTCTGAGTAAAAATGTGAAAGTTGAGTGACTTTCTGAGTAAAGATCAAAGTTGAGTGACCTTCTGTGATAAAAGTCCAAAGTTGAGTAACTTTCCGAGATAAAAGTCCAAAGTTGAATGACTTTCTGGTATAAAAGTCCGAAGTTGAGTGACCATTTGTGTTATTAACTCCCACAATTCTTCAATATGAAAGTTTGAATCAGTCGACCATTGTAATGTCTTTTAAATCTTAATACTTACCAGAAAAATTTACGTTTATGTAATCAAAATTCTGTTTCATCCGGAATTATTTGTCCATGTATACTTGTTTTTTATGCCAAAACATTGTGGACTCCAAGTATTAATCAAACATTAAATTTTTATATATTTTATCACAATACGTATATGTAACCAGTTATGTTTGATCATTCTTTATGGTGTACCTAAATTAAGACATCATAATCCCTTAGTTTTTATACGTAAAATTCTCAGGTTCTTGAACTTGGATCAGAGCTCTACATTTGACCAACACGATTCCTCAACGAATTCCAACTCAAAATGATATAGAAGAAATGACTTATAATTCTAAATTGCGCGGATTCTTCACTTTTGATGACACACTCATTGGATTCACCAAGAGTGTGTTGCTCTTGGAGAATCCAACACACATCCACCAACTTCTTTAAAGAGTTCCGAGCAATGGCTCTTTAGTTTTAATGTCAGACCCGTGTTGCATCATCAAACTCGTGGAAGAGTCCGATCAAAATAGAAGTTATAACTTGTAATGAATATCAGTGCACACGGCCTCTTCTTCACCTTCTCCAAATAACATGATTTGCTAATCCGATAATCACGTCAAAAGGATATCGACACTATCACCTTGCCTAAAGACCCCGCTAAAAGCCAAGACTCAAACTTAAGCATCATCTAACCAAATGCATGGGCTACATAGTGTAATCCACTTGTTTTTTTATTACAAAAACCAAAAGAAAGGTGAGAGCTTTACATTTACAACTTAGTGCAAGTGCATTGTAGGTGAGTTTTACATTTATAAAAAAAAGTGTATAAAATAGAGTATAAGATGAATTGTGTGTAATATCAGTTTTGACTTAGAGGAAACAATACATTAATTCAATATTTTAAATTTTGAATTTAGACGTTTGAAAATTATAAATAAAATACTATTAGGGGTCATTTGGTTGTGAAAGAGTTATTCCAGGATAATTAATTTTATTAATTATCCCACCATGTATATGGGATAACTTATCCCATCACTATGGTATAAAGGGTGGGATAAATAATTCCGATACTAACTAGTATCACATACCAAACATGACATAACATAATCCTTCATTTTATTCCGGAATTATTTATCCATTATACCTCACACCAAACGATCCCTAAAAGCTAAGTTGTAATGCTTCCCATATTGATATGACAAAAAAAAAATTCACCTAAAATGTTGGATAAATTATAACTTTTGATTTAGGTGAGCCACCACACAAATATACATCTCTAATTAAAGATTAATTTATCGATATTCGATTCAACTAAATACACTATTGAGTTAAATTATTTTGAACTTTTATTTATTTTTTAAAACTTGATTAGATAATGTCAATGCATATTTTTTTTAAATTTGCACTCATGTATGACATGTCAAGGGTCAATCTTCCAGTTAATATTAGATAAACAAATAATAACTTAAGAATGTCTTGATGAGGGAAATCCTAGAACTTGCAGGAAGAGAACACTGATGAATCATTTATATTATATTTGTAACTTTAATCTAATTATGATGAATAATTATTATATTGCCAAGTAAAAGAAGAAGGCAGAAGAAAAAAATATATTATATATTAAAAAATATATTATATATTTAATTATATAGGTAAAGAATTATTCTCTGTTTTAATTAATGTGGCATTATTGAAATTTCGTAATTCAAACTTCTAAACTTTGAATATAAATTTGGACAAAGAAGCTTTATGTTTTTTGAAATATCATTTATATATTTAAAAACTAAGTACTATAAATATAATACCTAATTGAGAAAAATATAATCTTTTTTTCGAGAAAAAAAATGTTGCATAAGGCCAATAGTTCCAGAACCTTCAAGACAAAGTAAAAGTAATTTGAACCCATTTATGCCCTAAATAATTTGGAACAGTTGTATAATTGTTAGACTCGTCTCTTTACCCAGGGTTGACCATGTGGTTCAGGCAAAGACCATGTGGTTAGGGCAGGCAAGGGAAATAGAAAGGTATAAACTATGTTGTTACCTGCATGTCAATATAAAATATATAGTAACTCAAAAACTTAGTTAACATTGTTGACACCACACTCTACAATCAATTTCTTGTCACCACCTTTTTTCATACGTCACCCAATTGTTGTTTTTTTCCTTCTCCTCTTAATAACTATCTTCATATACCCAAAAGTGAGTATCACGTGAGCACTGCACTTTTACAAAGCTGGCCTTAAGTTGTATGCTATAGCAATGTAATCGCTAGTTTGGATCAGGCAGTCATGTCACATCAATACTGAATCATACTTAGTTGATTATGAAAATTCAATTATGCCAATATAAATTGAAACAAAGATAGCATTATACTTCTTATTAATAGGTAAAATACTTTGTTTAAAGAAAAAATCAACTTTTTCTCAATTTCAAACTTACTAGCAAGACTATAGCAATATGTATATTCAAATTCATGTTCATTCAACTATAGAAAAATCATTATTATTATTATTATATTTTAATATAGTTCTCCCTCGAATTCATCACGATATAAATAAAGCTTACTCGGGGAAAAAATTTAACAAGGAAAAGAATGAAATAGATGAAAATATAAACAGTAGATAATAACATAATAGAAACTACAATAAAATAATAAGATAATAGAAATACAATTTTAAATAAAAAATTCTCAAAAACCGACTAAACATTCATCTACTTGTATCAAACAAAACAGGACATTAGAAACACATCAAATCATAGTACCAACACAAAGAATAATACAGGCATATAAAATACTATAATTGCATTGCACAAGAATAATACAGGCATATAAAATACTATAATTGCATTGCACAGAAGAATAATACAAAAAAAAAAAAAACTCTTAAATGCAAAAAGAGGTTTATTTTATAGTTAAAAAATAGTACTCCTTTCATTTCATAATAAATGAATTGTTGGATTTTGACATACAGATTAAGAAAAAAACATTAAAGACATAAATTTAACATAACTTTCTATTTTTACCCCCAAAAAAGAAAAAACTGACCTTGTAATACCTTTTTAAAAGTTAGTTGGTTGTCAAATCATAAGGGTAAATTTGAAAAAAAATTCAATGATTCACTTATTTTGAAACATCAATAAATACCCCAATAATTCACTCAGATTTAGGAGGTTAAAAGAAACCTGCCGCATTTTAAAGAGTTTTTTTCATGTAATATATGTATTAGCCAACATTAATTTTCATTCCCATGTATTCTGAAATTATTTTCATATATTTTAATATTTAATTCTTACTCCTATGCATTTTAGAAGTCTTTTCATATATTTAAATATTTAATTCTCATTTGCAT
The DNA here is from genome assembly GCF_002878395.1 of Capsicum annuum. Lineage (NCBI taxonomy): Eukaryota > Viridiplantae > Streptophyta > Magnoliopsida > Solanales > Solanaceae > Capsicum > Capsicum annuum. The sequence continues at coordinate 149,047,628 of NC_061121.1, read as the reverse complement.
GTATTTCGGAACTCTTTTTTCATGTAATAAGGAGAAAAACCTACCAACTGTTATAAAACAATAAAGAAAAAAGAAGAAGAGTAGAGAGAATAGAGAGAGTAATTCTTATTTCTTCTCTTGAGAGAATCTTTTACAATGAAGGAAGCCCTTCTATTTATAGGGAGAATTTGCCCCTAGTTTCACACTAAAAGACAAATACATCAAATCCTGATAGATATCAACTAAATCTTATTAGATCTTGATAGACATTCACTATAATGTAAATACATTTATAACACTCCCCCTTGGATGTCAAGATAGATAATGTGTCTCGTTAAAACCTTACTAGAAAAAATTCAGTGGAAAAAAAATCTAGTGAAGAAAAAAGAGTACACATATGCATATAAGTTGCCTCATTAAAAACCTCACAAAAAAAAATCCGGTGGAACAAAATCTTGTAAGGGAAAAAGAGTCCAGCGTGTATTTGCTCCCCCGGATGAGAATATCAATGAACTTTTGCATCCCGATCTTGTGCACCATCTTCTTGAAAGTTGCAGTTGGAGGAGACTTAGTGAATAAATCAGCCATATTGCCACTTGAACGAATACATTTTTTTGTAGCTTATATATGTAGAAAAACTTTGATGAAGTGTGCTTCGTTCTATCTCCTTTTATGAATCCTCCATTAAGATATGTTATGCATGTTGCATTATCTACGTATAAAACTGTGGGTACATTGTCATATTTTAAACCCCATTTTTCTCAAAAGAGATGTATCACGGACCTTAACTATACACATTCTCGGCTAGCTTTATGAATAGTTATTATTTCAACAAAGTTCGATGAAGTAGCTCGATAGACTGCCTTGCATATCTCCAAGATATAACAGTATCCCCAAATGTGAACATATTACATATTTAAGACCGAGATTTATATGGGTTAAATAAGTACCCAACATCAGCATGACTAATAAAATCGGGACTGCAATCTTGCTAACAAATTAAACGAAAAGGCTATATCAGACCTTGTAGTAATTGCAAAATACATTAGTACATCAATTGTACTAATATACGACACTTCATAACCAATTCAATTCGGTATATTTCTCATGTCAGCAAATAATCTATTGCTTTCAAAACTCTCCAAGAGTTCCAACAATTTTTAAGCTATAAGCTTATACAATACAAGGATTTTAAATAAGTTTCCCAGAAACTTTTATATGCTTCAAAACTTTTGAATCCTTAGTAAGTGTTCATTTAAATTTTATCATGTAACAATATTCAACATTTCATAAATGAATGTTCAAGTGTTTGGACTGCAAATCAAATAAGTTTTACGCTTATCAAAATACATCCTTTAATGTCACTTGATAATGTTTCTACGTCAGTATGCTTAAATAAACGTAGAATTCAGATCCTCGTAATCTTTCACAATATTGTGCCAATTATGTATCAAAGATATCATTGATGATATATCATTTTATATTAGTTCACAATGTAACATAACATTTTGAGATCTCATCACTTCATTATTTTCAGGTACCTGAACCTTTCACAAGGTTTTATAAAGTGTTATGTCGTAGACTCTTCAAAAGCACATTGCCTTTTATTATGATTATTTGCTCCTTATCCTTTTCAAGGATTATTTTATTTAGAACCGATTGGTTTATCATGCTTCACACATGCATAGACTTTATCCTTTAAGGAAACAAAATAGGAGCACTTGCAGCTAAAAATGAGATGCTTTCGGCATTTAACTTGAATGATCTTTTGGATGAGGATTTGGTGATAATTCCTAATATATTTCATAATTGCTTATAATCTCCCCCTTATGTTAGGAAAACTAACATGCATCCTTCATCATCTTTGAGTAATTTATCTTTGTGAATCATGGCATATTTATTAATCGTATACCGCACATCAAAATTATTAGATGGAATAATTGGTTTCTGACCTTGAATCAATTGAGAGGGAAGAAATAATCATAATATATTGATCTAATGCATACAAGTGCTATTGTATGCAATATATCATATTTCATACCAATACATGAAACTTTGTTCTCATTAGTAATGGTTGAACTATTTATGGAAGACATTCAATGCTAAACCATCATCATCAAGATGAAATATCTTGATTACACAATCTGAAAATTATGCTCAATTTATATTGAACAAGTAACTTTATGAATATCAAACGTAGGTTGACCATGAATGTACATGTGATCATCTTATTAATGCATCTTTTCAATATATCACATGATAGGTGAACGGGCCCATATTCACCTTTTATATTTTCAGATTTAAGGAATTCAATCTCAACATTAGTTGGTCCAACCAACTTATCATGAGAACAAGCGACATAACAAATTCTCGAATAACCTTCTAGTTCTTTAATACATGTCTAATATTCAATATGCACATCTTTGAGATGTGTAATGCCCCGTAAAATCCTCTTCCAGTCTGAGCCTTAGAGAGTAGTTTGGTAAAAAAAAAAATCTGAGTCTAAATATTTCATAAATATCCTTCCAAGTATGAAATACTTTGAATCCTGTGGGAATCAATTTGAACATGAATTAAGATCATAGAGGTCCCCTAACTCATTGATGAGTTGAAAGCTTTCCTATCGTTCAAGTTTTAGTGACCGTCAAAATTTGGGTCAACTTCAATAGATCATAACTCATTGTATATATTGAATTAGAGGACCTGCTATATATCAAATGAAATATATTTGAATTATCTTTCCAACGATACTAATTTCATCCAAAACCGATATCGGAGCAAAGAGTTATGCTTGTTTTACTCCAGCGTGTTAGCCTGGAAAATCCGTGATGACCTTTTGTGACGACTTGTCACAAGCCTGACGATCCGTCACAAAATGTCATCACCTTAAGGCAGAAAGTCACAAAATCCACCCTTTTTATGATGACAATTCATGATGGCCTTTCATGGGCCTGACGGTTTGTCACGAATGTCGTCAGTTATTTGTTTTAGTAATTTTAGAACATTTTTGCAAGGGTATTATGGTCATTTTCCACCTTTTGGGAGCTTCTATAAATATGAGAACCCACTTCCAAAGCCCTAATTTCATCATTTTCTCTTCCAATTCTCTCAAGAATATCTATCTAGGGTTTCATCAAGAACCCTAATCTTCCAAATATCATCCATAAATTCTTCAAGATTTCTTCAAGAATTAAGTTCCTCATAGTGTGGGCTTCGAGAATTATTTATTACAAGTGCGGATAGAGTCTCAAGCATTAGAATTCATCCAGTTTCAAAGATTAAGGTATGTAGATATTGATTCTTGTATCCCTTTCATCCAAGAAGCTTAAGACCCTTTTTAAAACTAAAAGATTTTATGTTTATGAGTTTTTAATGATTTGTATGAGTTTAAATTGATGTTTAATGTGTTGTTGAGTTTTGATTTATGTTTACCTACAAAATTTATGAGCTTTAACCCTAGTATGTGGAATTCATGTGATGTTTGTGATCGACCTTCTTAAAGTTATTTTCTATGTGATGTGTTCATGACTTTTGGGTGTAGAAATGGTTGAGTAAGTGAAACATGTCCCCCATAGGTTTGATAAAGAGCATAGGTGAAGCATAAGGGCCATTATAGTATGTTGAATAGGAAACCTCATATTGTGAGTTAGTTTGTGCTTAGTGTTTGATAAAATGCCCAAATGAATGAATTATTCCATGGTAGTAGGAAATTCCCAAATAAGTGTGAACCCGTGCATGTCTAGTGTTTTGTTAAAGGACCTTAGTGAACAAGTGGAGAGGTGATAGTAGTAAATTCCCCAATTATGTGCTCTTGATATATGTTAAGCTTTTAATATATGCCAAGTGGTTAGCAAGTAAGTTACGACGTGATAGTATGAAGTTTCCCCAAGCCATGTGATATCCAAATACATGTCAAGACTGATATAGGCATGAAGTACTTGATGTAAGACCTTGTTGAATGGAGTAAGATCTAGTAGCATGTTTTTCCCTACGTTATTATATGATTATGACTCCGAGATGGCTAAAGTGACCCCTCGATGACTGTGAAAATGCTTTGATGATTGTGATGATGCATGAATGATTGTGATGCTATATAAATGAACGATTATGCTTTACTTTTATGTCATCGAGTCCTGGGGGTATTTATACCCGACAATAGAGTTGTTGTCTAGAGCCCGTGTCAGTTTCTCGATAATTCCAGTCGAGCCATGAATAATAGAACTCTATTTTCTTAGACAAGTGCAGAACTTAAGAAAACTCAGTAATCTCAGTTATCTCTGTAATCTCTGTATCACTAGTAATCTAGCCTCAGTCCTGTAATCAGCTCAGTTCTAATAGTATTCAAGTGATTCAATTCTAATCTGAGAAGCAATCCAAGTAATCTATTTAAGCTTAGTATCGTCAGTCAGATATCATGATTTGATATCTTTTTCGTTAGATATGGAACTAAGTAATATCAGCGTAACGCAGTCAGATCTTTTGAGAAACATGATCAGTATCAGATTCAGCTTTGTCTCGTACAGTCTAAGAATAAACCCAGAGTCTTTCAGTTGGGAGTAGGATTCAGCACCGAGCGAACCCAAGGATGGGAACTCACCGGCTAGTAGAGGGTATGATTCTTAAAAGCAATTCTTGCATTCCAGAACTATGTAGCCAGCACAGAAAAAGGAGTCACCTGTCAAGCAAGCTTGACATCCTGTTGATGGTTACCACCAGAGAGCCTGACCTTAGAGAAAAGATAATGTCTTTACCCGTGGCATGATATTGGCACCCTCCTAATGAGGGATTAATGTTGGACCCCACTTATGGTAGGTTGGGGTATATTGGTTAGATGACTACTTCCCACAGTTTCAGTTTCAGATTCAGTCAGAGTTTCAGAATTAATCTTCAAAAGTCAGGAATGTTAGATACAGTCATATATCTTTATGAGGAACTCAGATAGTTACATTGATTTATGGACCATCCCGTCAGATAGGCTTGGTCTCATATACAGTTTTTTGATATCATATTTAGAGATATGCCGCCAGACATGCTTAATCATAGTATCAAATTTCTATTGAATATTCTTGTTGTCAGATTCAAATATAATCATATTTCTTATCATTGATAAAGCTTCCAAAGTAATTGATTAGAAAAGTTGATCTCAGTCTCAAACCATGTTGAGTATTATTATTATCATATCAAGAGATCTCCCATCAGAGAGGCGTGATCTCCATCTCAGATTCTATTAAGTATTCATGTTGTCAGATTCGGACATGATCATACTTCTTATCATTTAGAATCGCTCCGGAATAATCTATTAGAAAAGTTAATCTCTAATTCTGTCAGTCAAAAACAGTAAGCTCATAGTTCAGTCCTTGATGTAAGTATATCCAGATCCTTAGTTATTAGTATTAGATGAGTCAGTAATTCCGTATCTCAGTTTTAGTAGAGAGTTCAGTCTGCAGTAAGGTGGTATCCGAGTTTTAGTATCTAGAGTTGCGATGATTGTGTTCATGTTCTGTGCATTCATGTATGTGTTCTTATGCGGCATCTTTATGATTAGTCAGTTTAGATATTGTGCATGCATAAGCCCTTGCATTAGCCTACCTCGTCTACATACTCGGTACATTCCTGTACTGACGCATTTGTGCTATGGTATTTTATTTGACACCATCGGTTCAGAGGCGTAGGATCCAGAGTATACTCAGCAGTTTAGTCTCAGTCAGCAGCAGTAGCAGTGAGTCCTCTTCTTTTGAGGACGAATCTCAGTTTACTATTATTACTTCAGACTTTATTTATTTTCAGTTGATGGAGTTAGTTGGGGACCTGTCCCATCAACTCTATAGTTCAGATAGTTTAGAGGCTTTTCAGAAGGATGTATTAGTATTCAGTTTTTTGTAGTATGAGTATTCATAGATGTGTTGAACCTTATGGATAGTTTCCGCATTTATTTCAGATATTATGCAGTGTACAGGTACAGATATCAGTAAAGGATTAGCTTGTGGTCCTTCGGGGTCATAAGCACCGTGTGACATCTCAGGATGGGATCTCGGGGCACTACAAGATGTCACAATAGTTTGTATCAATTTATGAACTTTTATTCTAGTAAACTTCAAGTTTACCATGACATGTACTTTTTTCTTTAGTAAATTTTAGATTTACTATTACATGAATAAATTTTAGATTTACTACTTTAGAAGTTGATTTCAAAATAACTCTTCTTAGTTATTCTACCTCATTCGGAGGTGATTTGTGATACCATCACAATCAAGTGGACGTTTGCATTAATAAGCTTCTCATTCCCCAGGAATGAAATATAATCGTGCCTTAAGACTATCAAAATTTGATAGCTTATAACCTCGTTCATGATATTGCTATTTCGAGAGCACATAGAGGCATACATATCTTTCAAAGCATATCATATATTGCTACCACATTCACTTCAAGAATAGAGAAAATTGTCATCTTTCAGACTTATCATATATTGCTATCAAATTTACTTCATGGAATGGAGCATATTCAATGAACAAGTTTGATGACTTTTTATCAAAAACACATTATTTTGCCTTAGCCATCATAATATCATCAATATGGTGCATTGAGATTTAAAACTCAATGTCTCATCCATATAAAGGCATCTTAGGCATAAATTCATATTGAAACTTGAACCCAATATCTTATCATCGTGATGCATCGAGACTATAACCCGACATCTTACCCTTTCATACAATGGATTGAACCCACATCTCATTCTCAATCCTTTGAAAACATAATCATATTATTGTTAATAGCTTAAAGTACCATATAGAAATAACAGTGAACTGGAAGATAATATTTAAGGTGCCCATAATTATTCACGCGAATGATCAAGAAATTAAAGATTTGTTTTAGCCCTCAAACACAACTAACTAAATGCAAAGTTTATGTTTTAATCACTGCTGCTTAAGGTCTATATCATGATGGGTTAAAATTTAAAATAACCAAAAGAATCACAAAAGACAACATCTATAACCATTAGCAGTTAACCTACTCTCTTTCCCTCTTAGTTTAGACAGTACCCTAAGGTAAAAGTAATAGAGATATACCACCTTCATAAACAATATCAAAATAGACATTCATGTTGAACTTTTACTTTTACTTCTTTAATAGATGATGATCGAAGTTCACATAATGACGTAAACTTTGTTGATCTAAAACAACCGTAATGTTTATGGCTAGAGACTCATATTGATAACGTGTTATAAAACAATAAAGAATAAAGAAGAAGAGTAGAAAAAATATAGAGAGTAATTCTTATTTCTTCTTTTGAGGGGATATTTTACAATGAAGGAAGCCCTTCTATTTATTGGGAAAATTTGCCCCTAGTTTCACACTAAAAGACAAATACATCAAATCCTAATAGATATCAACTAAATCTTATTAGTTCTTGATAGACATTCACTATAATGTAAATACATTTATAACACTAATAATAGTTCTTCATATATTTTGTTCTTATATCATATATTTTGAATTCTTTAATTTTTATTAATAAAATAATAATTAAAGGTAAAAGGTAAAAAGACTATTTTGTGTATTGCAATGTATTTTAATGAAAGAAAAAAAGTTTAAATAATCTATATCTATATCTATCTATATCTATATCTATATCTATATCTATATCTATATCTATATCTATATCTATATCTATAATCTTTAATCTATAATATATTAAAAGTGTGAAGACCCTTAGAAAAGTGATTTGAACTTTTTGTCCTTCATTAAAAGACCCTCTTTTAGTCAAAATTATCTTTTCACCGTTTTCTTCAATTTATTATTTAATTATTTTTGTTATATTAACTAGACTCCTAAAATATATGGGACTCATAAAATAAATGGAAGGAGAATCAATTAATATTTTTTTTGTACTGATCAATTAAAAAAATACTCCTAAAATAGGATAGAAAAATACTCCTAAAATAGGACTCTATTAAGAAAATACTTCAATAAATATTAATATGCACGTTAAACTAGAGAAGAAATTGGTTTACTTATTGGAAAAATATGATTGAAGTTCATATAACTTGATTCAGTTGCATGTCTAGATAGGGGTGTGCAAAAATCAAATTGACCAATAAACTGAACCGATAAAAATGCTACTGGGTTATTGGTATTGGGTTATTGGGTTAACGATTTTTTATTAGTTATATAAAAAAAATTAGTGGGTAAACGGTTTGGTTTTGGTTTTAGTTTATTGGGTTATCGGTTAAACTGGTAACCCAATAAGGATACACTAAGTTATTGTTATATCTCTATTTATTTACAATTCAATGATTCACAAAGTATTAACCTATTTAGAGCAACAAAGGCACAATATAAAGCTCGGGTATTATCGTATTAGAAAGCTTGAAGCATTTAGTAGTTTCCAACAATTAGGATTCAATTTTTTTCCGATCTAACAGTCAGTTCAAGTTTGAAGATTCTTGTAAACTAAAATGCATTGCATAGGATTTTGGCGATAACTAAGATTCCATTTTTTTTATGTTAGTTGTTACTATTTTTATTTTATGAGTATTTTCTTATTTATTAAACCAAAAACAAAACCGTTAAGAACCAAAAACCGATAAACCAAAATCGATAAGGAAATATCTTACTGGTTGGTTATTGGTTTTACATATTTAAAAATCTAAAATCAATAAACAAAACCAATAACACATAAAACCAAACCGAACCGACTGATGCACACCCCTATGTCTAGATTAGTGGAAGCTTAATTTTCTAACTTTCAACTTCTTCACTATTTTTGTCAAAATAATAGAATTCAACGTATGTGTATATATATATATATATATATATATATTCTTTATTTTCATTTGAGTCATTCTTTAGGGTCAAAATTTTTGCTCAGACAAGAATTATTTTCATCAAAACTGAAGCTTTGTGATCACTATTATGTTATTTTATTGGAGTTTATAGGTCGTAGATGAATTTACAGGTGGTAGATGACTGTCAGCCGGCTTTGAGAAATTATTTAGATAAAGGTTAGATTTAATTCTATTATATTTTAGGTTTAATTGTTTGGTATTTATATCTCGGTTTTGAAAATTTTTTTTGTATAAAAGTTAAGTTTAGTTGTATTATTTTGATATCTCTATTATCATATTATTTTGTTATAATTTATAGATGGTAGATGAGTGTGAGACGACTTTGAGAAATTTTTTGTGTAAAGGTTAGATTTAATTATATTGTGTTGATGTCTCTGTCATCATATTATTTTGTTACAGTTTACAGGTGGCAGATGAATGTCGATTGGTTTTAGCATTTTTTTTGGTAAAGGTTAGATTTAATTACATAAATTCTCCGAAAGATGTTGAATTTAATTATTGTATTCATCCTTATTGTTTAAACAAATATCCTATTTAGTGTAACATTTGAACTCAATAAAATAAGGTACACATGCGAGGCGCGTATAACTAAACTAGTATTTCTACATTCCTTCACACTTTTAATATATTGGAGATTTAAATATATATATATATATATATATATATATATATATATATATATATATAGAATAGAATAGAATAGAATATAGTAGAATATAATATAATAAAGTAATATAGTATAGAAGATTAAAATATTACCTTATATAACTATTTACTTAAACTACAATTCTATTTAAGTAACTCTGTACAAACTTTTGTATAGCTTTCAGTGACATGTTTCTTTTTCTTACTTTTCCAAATTAATATCATTTTGTTTAAAATAAAGGTCAAACACATCAACTGACACCTCAACTTGGCACCATCTTTCACTTTGGCACCTCAAGTGAACTATGTTAATTTTAAACACCTAAAGTAGCTATAAAGTGTGTCATTTTGGCACCTTTTGACATCAGCTCTGGTGTGTGCATCTCAATTACTGCCAACATGGATTAACCGACCAATTGATTTGTGCCCTCTTATTTTACATCGCCACATCCTTATATACACCCCACAATTAGTTTTTTTTTTAAAAGAACCAAAACACATGACAATTGTATCCAATGAATTAATGACACGTGTTTTATTGACTAAATAATTACAAAAAAGCCACTCACATTGTCTTCTCCACCTTACTTTCTTTTAGCTTAAACCTCCATTAATGGAGATTGAACTTTTCAATAATGATACACATACCTCCTCATTCTCTAAAAATGATAGATCTGCATTAATAGCTTCACAAATTTTAGATATATGATGCAAAATACGGAGAAGGAACAGGTCACTAAATAAAAAAAATTAACGAAAGAAAATATAAATATGAATGGACGTTGATTGGAACTAAAATTTCAGATACATAACAAAAAAATATGGAGAAGGAGGAGGTCAGTGTTCAATTATAAAATTAATTAATGGAAGAAAACGTAAATACGATTGTGAGTTGCTTGGAAGAAAACATTTACTGGATGGGTGCTTGAAAATGAATCTCATGTTTTGTATTCATCAATTTTCCTTGGTTTTTAGTTTTTCTTCATGGATTTAGGTTCATTTTCAATTCTTCATCGATTTTGCTTGGATTTATAATTTTTCTTCATCAATTTTGCTTCGATTTGCAATTTTTCTTCATCAATTTTGCTTCATTTTCAATTTTTGTTCATGAATTGAGTTTCATGGAACTGCAAAAAAATTCAAGTCCGATTATAACTTCAAAAAAGAGCATTCCAATTACACAATAATGAAGCAGAAAAGAGTAAAAACCTGATATTGTGGACTTGACCCCCAAGAATTAATGGAGTAAAAATTGTGTTAAGAAAAGGAAAAAAAATGGTGAAAAATTAATGGATGAAAGAGTGAAGAAGAAAGATTATAAAATTATGAAAATACCCCTGAAACACACTTAAAATGCGTGCAACACACGTCCCATGATGACTCAGCAAAAAGTGTCAAACTGACATATCTGTATGCTACTTGAAATGCCAAAAGTGAACGACCATCACTTGATGTGCCTAAGTGAAAGATGGTGCCAAGTTGAGGGGTCTGTTGATGTGTTTGGCCCAAAAAAATACTAACTAACATGCATCTCAAATTTTACCTTTACAAATTGTGTCATATCACCCCATGACATACACTTTGAAATACAGATAAGTTCAAATCTTTTAATGTTACCTAGATAGACTGATCATGGAAGAACCTAATTGCATTCATGCTTTTGGAATATTCAGAAAGCACTAAAAATAAATGTTTTAAAAAAAATTTCAATCCAATTTGTTATGTAACATGTAGAAGTCCATGTGTCCATGCTAGTTTCCATGTGTCTTTAATTTAATTAGGCACAAAGCCTATTCATCATTCACCTCTTAAGTTGAATTTATCCAACCTATCCTATAAATAGGCATGGCTTTATGTAGAAAAGAGATATGTGAGAATGCTTAATATATAAAATTCTCCCCTGTGTCATTTCTTACTCTTAGTTATTTTAGATAATTTATATCACATTGTCATCAAGAGTCTCTGCAAAAATCAACATGTAAGGTAAGTATTTATTTTTCTTAAATAATTTCAAATATATCCAAGCGTGAATCTGTTGCCCTAGATATATCAAACAAAACTTACATATCCTGAGCACTAGATGTTGAAATACATTTGGACACAATGGGTCTAGCAAGCAACATAAAAAATGGCAATCAGGCTTCAAACCAAGATTGGGCCAAGACCATGATATTTCTCCATCATCATCTTGACAAAGGTTTGAAAATGTAATACCTCATAATTAAGGATCCACTTATATTGTGGAATAATTTAAAAGAAAGATATGACCACCTGACGATGATCGTTCTTCCATAAGCATATAATGAGTGGACTCATTTGAGGTTACAGGACTTTAAAAATAAAACTAATTATAATTCTGTGATGTTTAGAATTAATTCACTATTGAATTTATATAGAGAAGATATCATAGATCACGATACATTAGAGAAAACATTCTCTACTTTTCCTGCCTTGAGTATACTCCTGCAACAATACCGAGAAATTAGATTTAAGAAGTATTCTAAATTGATTTCTCATCTTCTTGTTGCTAAACAACATAATTATATTTTTGTGAGAAATCATAAAATTTGACCTCCTATTACTACCCTATTCCCTAAAGTGAATGTTGCATATTTTCATCAAACCATGCGTAAAAGAAGTCCTAACTCTAGTCATGGTGTGGTCGTGGTAGATATTTTAATAAGGGTAATTGTCTTAAATAATGACCCTCAACACCAGCAGTGTAAAAAGAAGAGTGAATCTTCTGAAGCAGCGCCAAGGATGAACTCTGAAAATAAATGTTATGGATGTGGAGAAAAGGGGCACTGGTCACATATCTGTCGTATGCCAAAGCATCTGGTGAAACTCTATCAAGTATCCCTTAAGAAAATAGATAATGACATTGAGGTAAACTTTATCTCTGAAGATAATGTTAAGCCTATGGACTTAGAAGTCTCTGATTTCCTTGTATTTCCTGAAGAACATGTTAATCACCCTGTAGATGATGAATATGAAATAATCTGATTGTTTTACTTTCTTGTCAAGTTTTATTAGTTTACATTTATGTTAATAATATCTCACTAATCTTTTAAATAACTAAAATTTGTGTAATACGTTATGTGCTAGTAATACTGTAAAGTTTACTATGTTTATATTTTTATCTTGAAGAATATATGAATACTCCTGAAGTAGAAAATCAGAAATTTACTCCTCAAGTAGTAAATATGAAATTAAAGATATGTTAGAGAAAATTCTCTACAACTATATATATACCTCGATTTGCTTCTAGAATAGCAAAATATTGAAAGAAGTCCTAAGGTATCATAGTTTGATATGCTTAAGGCACGTTGTAATAATTATATTTCATTCTCAAAGAATGAAAACTTTTGATTATCTTTCATTCTCAAGGAATGAGAATTTTTTTATAGATGTTACAAATATAGATCCATTCCATGAGGTGAATATGATAGAAGTTATATTTAGTAAGGTATATAAATGTCCACTTGACTGTGAAAACCATATTCAGAAGGGGTAGAAAGGATCAGTTTGAAGTTTACTCCCGAAGTAGTAGGACCGTGCAATAGTAAAATCTTACAAACAAATCTCGAAGTAGTAGATCTTTTACTCTAGTAAATAACTCATGTCATGATAAATTTGGAGTCTACTAGTTTAAATAATTTCATTTATTGCGTGAATGATTTTGTCATCCTGAAGATGACCATATTGAGTTTTAGACATATAATGAAAAACTAGAAGATTCTTCAAGAACTATTATTTGTTCTCATGATAAGTTAAGTGAACCAGCTAATATCGGGATTGAATTTCCTAAATTCTGAAAAAAGAAAAAGGTGAATAAAGGCGTTGTAACACCCTGCATTTTGGGCTAGAATGAAAAACCATCATTTCTATATGTAGATGATCCAAAAGCCATAAATCCTATGAAAATTTATCATGTTAATAAATTATGTAGTGTGGGAACCTATTTGAGCATGAATTGAGATCATAAAGGTCCCCTAACTCAAGGATGAGTTGAAAGTTTTCCTATCGTTCGAGTTTGAGTGAGCATTGAAACTTGGGTCAAATTCAATCAACCATAAATCTTTGTATATAATGAATTACAGTTCCTACTATATATCAAATTAAAGCACTTTGAATTAGCTTTTCAACGATACTAATTTCTCCAAAATACGATACCCGAGCAAAAAGTTATGACCATTTTTGTGATTGAGACAGCATACGACGCACGCTCTATCGCATGCACCCAATTTCCAGGTTCTGTTTTCACATTTTAAAGAGCAAATGTGGTATTTTCCACCTCCTATTCAGCTATAACACCGGATTAAATCCCCCAAACACCAAAATACGGTTATTTTCTCCCAAAATCACCAAGAACACTCCTTAGGGTTTCAACCCAAAGATCAAAATATCTTAAGATTTCACCGTGGGTTTTTAATAATTATTTGTGATTCGGAAACCCCATTGTGAGGGATACAAGAAGCACCCATCAATTCTTTAAATAACATCTATAAAGCATGAGTTCATTCAAAAGTCATAAATTAAGGTACGTGGGGTTTTCCTAAAATTTCATGGGCAAAGAAATCATCTTTAACTTATGCTAACGGTTTAGAAATCATGATTTTTAAGAAAGGGGTTTTGAATTTATGATTACTAGCATGTTTTAGAAGCCTTGATCAGTATTGTTTGGTCTTTAGGTCTTTCCCAAAATTGATTTAAAACTCTATATATATGTATGCATGTGTTTAAAGATAAATACACAATTGAGAGCATGAGTCCTAAATAATCCATCTCTTGTTATGATTTTTCCCATCTTTTATATGATATGAATTATGTTTGAAATGTCTTGATTATTTCTATGAATTGAATATGATTTTGAATCCAAAAGAAAGGGTTGTGCATGTTAATAAATGTTGAATACACTTTTAATGAAATTGCATGTTAGCCAAAATACATGACCACCATATTGTTATTGAAAGAATGAGAATCTTTGCATGGTTTTGACTTGTGCTTTCGAAACATGAAATTTCCTATACTATTTGCATGCTTGGGTGGTCTGAATTATGTTTAAATGAAAGAATCATGCATGGTACAATGTGGCTGAGAAATAGGACTTACAAGTCTTGGTGTGACGACACCAACTCAGTTAAAGCCATAGTAATTCAGAACAGAATATAACATATGTTTGAAATCAGATTTTCAGATTATGAATTCTGAAAGATGCATGTTTACAAAAATGTTTAAAAATGGGCTTAAAAAGAGTTAGATGGTTACCCAAAGAAAGTACGAGTTGAAGGACTCTATGCTAGAAACCGTGATTTCCCGACATGAGATTATGGTACCATGCTTTGTGATCTTGTGTACCTTGATTCATGTCATCCCAAACTGGGAATATGGTTAGGATCCCTGCTTTATGATATTGTGTACTACTATGACATGTTGATTTGATTGGGGATTTTGGCACCCTGTTGTGTGATCTTGTGTGTCCTCCTTATAGATACTCCAATCCTTGTAGCAAACTTGGATTGGGGACTTGGCCGCCGAGTCAAGGGAGGATTCTATATAGCCCGTGGAATTACAAATTTTATGGTGTACCATCTAGCTCGGAAGTAAGACAAAGAGTGAGTCATGGTTTTAAAGAAATGTTTCAAAGTTTTTAAAATGTGCCCATGTGTTTTCATATATTCTATGTAAAATGTTTTATGAATTTCTCTCACTTATGTTATATATGAATACATTATTTTGGATTGCTCTATGTACCAGTACTATTGTATTGACCCCCTACCCTCCCAAGTTTTGAGGCTCAATCTAGGGGTCCTGATAAGCTGTAGATTTCTTCCAGAAGAAGTGCAGAGTTCAGTTGGTGAACTTTTTATATTTCAGAAGAACTAGTTGTATTCAGTCATTTATCATTTATTATGGTTTTGGTCTACTGGGGGCCTTGTCCTAGTTTTCAGACAACTTTGATTTGATTATGTAATAGAGATTTTGCAGATTGGTTCAGACATTGTCTAGTTGTTGTTAGGCTTTACTTTCTATATTATAAATTGAATTCAGACTTATGACCATGATTTTATTTTATTATGTATTTTTCCACATTTCTTATTTGTATATGAATGGTGTATATGATTATAAGTTAGAAGGCCTTTTGGGCCTTCATGGTTTGGGATGTTTGTCATATTCAGTGCCCCGATTTGAGTCATCACAAACTTGGTATCAGAGCACGGTTCATGGTCCCAGGGTGACTACGAATTGCATCGAGTAGAGTCTTCTTTATGGGTGTGTAGTATGCCATACTTATAGGTAGGAGGCTACTAGGCATTTAGGAATATCTCTCTTTTTAAATGTTCTAGTTCATACAATAGAGTCAGAATGTTCCTCTTTCATACTCTAATTTATGCTATGGTGTCGCCCATACGAAAGTAGCAGTCATCCTAATTTTTTCCTTACTCTGATGTTCTCAGATATGTCTCATTATTGGGGTGATTCAAGTGTAGAAGTTTAGAGTCTAAATGACATGGTTCTTTCTGATTAAATCATATAAGATTTTAAAAATTATGCAAAGACTTGAGAAGAGTCCGTTAGTGCTTTAAAGTGTACTGATTCTAGTGTGAACCTTGATCTTGATGAAATCGTGTTTTTCAGCTAGCGGTATTAAGTGTATTTGGTCCTTTTCATAAATTTATGTTATAGATATCATGCTTAGGGGGGGGGGGGATAATATGTAGCAGAATGTTGGAACTGTATTTCACCCGAGTAGTAGTATAAGTTAAGTGTTTCTGTCATGACCTATTAGTAGTGATGTTGGACCAAGAGGTTGGTGATGTGAAGTCATAAAGTTAGAAGTCAGAGTGAGGTTGAATTTTGTGTAAATAAATATTTTAGTTGAATAACCGATGTTTGAGGATAATTTACCCCTTTTTAGTGATAAACTAATATGGTAGCTAGTAGCATGTATGGATTGTATGTTAGTCTGTGGGGGAAGTGTTTGACTCAGATTTTTATTTATATAAAATAAGATATGTATTCTTAGATCATTGATTATTTGTGTCAAGTTTCTATCTCTTGTAATCTTCTTATCATTGTGTTGTTGAAACTAAAAGTGTAGTGAAGCCGTGTGGGGCTCTTTCAATTCACTAGCATAGTTCCCTTGTCATTTCTCTCATTTTCTTGTTCAAAACATAAAATCAAAGTCTAGTGAAACCGTGTGACGTCTATTTTGATTCACTAGCAACTTGTTATTCACCGTGTTGATTCTTATGTTGGTTGGAACTGAGGGTTTAGAGGCGTAATGGCAAAAAAAGTGGAAAGGGTGATTTATTGAATGTATGTATAGACGAATCTTTTTGCATGAGATTGAGTTGGTAATAAAGTGATACGTCTTTGTGTGTTAGTTTAGTAGAAGGTAGAGAAAGAGTTATTAGCTAAGGTGAGTTATTGTTTGCTCGAAGTATGAAAATGGCTAGACTATCTAGTAAGTTATAATTATAGACACACGATTATTTGTGGAATTTCAATGTAGTCTAAATGTACGCTTGGGTATGTAAGTGTGATGTGAGAAAGCCGTATAAGTCGATAAGATTGTATGAGGTTATAATAGAAAATTAAGGTTAACCATGTCTATTGTGTTACTCTACCCCCTTGACCTTCTTTTCTTTGGTAGTTATAAACTAGTACTACTTGTGATAAGGTATGTAGTTGATTGTGAGGCATAACAGTGATGTCATGAAGGTGATTTAGTTGTGGGCTATATCTAAATAAAATGAGATATTTGGGTAGAATATCGCAATTTGATGGACTAGTATATTATGTTTCATTCTTTATTGGTGGTAGATGATTGATGCTAGAATATAGGCTTAATGTGTTAAAATAGTGCGTGTTAATGAATTATAATAAGGAAAACCCTAAGGTCATGATCGATTATTGTGGCTACAGAGTTCTAGTGTATTATTATTTCTTGATGTTTTATTTCATAGTTTCCAAGTGAGAATTGTGTGTAAGGTTGGGTTGTAAATCATGTTTAGAACTAGACATTAAGTTTGGATAGTTGATGGCTATGAAGATGGATATGATTATTTCTTGGTTAATGATACTAGTTTTATAAAAGAGATCTAATAGGCTTGAACAGTGCATGCAATAGCTTAAGATTATTTGATTTGTAATGAAGTATGATGTTGTATGTATGAAATAGAAGTATGACAAGGTGATATGAGGTTGCGGTATTTTTCTAAGGCTATTACATGTTGTGTGTGGATAGTGGTACCGTTAATTTGCTAGGTGGAGAAAGACTAGTTAGATGGTATATGGTGTTCTAAATACCCAAGTTAAGGAGCATTGATTGATAATGTTGAGCCTTTTGAAATGATATTGATTCTCATAGTAGAGAGAGATAAGTTTGGAGTCGCGATATTGGTAGGTTATGTCGGAAATAGTACGATTCATTAAAGGCTTGGTGATATCTATATTAAGTGTTTGAATCAAAGTTTGAATTTTTAAAGGTGGAATCGACAAAAATAAGAGTTGAAGCGCTAGAGGGTGTGCACTCCGACTATGGGGATACTCATGAAGATTTGAAGTTCGAAAGTGTTCAAGTATTATATGATGACTATTGGGGGATATCGAAAGATATAGTGAATCTCAGAAGGTAGTATTAACAGTGGGTTTTCCCACTTCCAGTGTAGTCATTCGGGTTACGTTATATTTAATTACGTGTATTGTCGTATTTCAGACCCTAGAGTGCAGTTAGTGTGGTTCAGTTTAGAGTTTGGTAAGGGATTTCTCAAACTTAAGATGATGGCTTAAAGCTAAGTGGGAGATAATAGAACAAGTGACCAAGGCAGGCTCTCAGATTTTAGTAGTAATGCGAGTATGATATAGAGTATCAGAAGTGAGGGTGAGGCTCAACCCATTCTTATCTTAGTATTTTTCAGTTATCCTAATACATAACCTATGCCTTACATTTCAGTTCCATGATCATAGTTCATGTTCATGCATATGATAGAGAATCATGTACTCTTCCAGTTCCAAAATGAGGAGTTCTAGTTCATTTCAGTAGTCAGAATCACATTTCATAAGTTATGAACTCCAAGTTGAGGTCATGCAGCTCATGACTCATGTACTCACTCTTTATAGTGTGCTCAGTTTCCATAACTCATGCTACACGCCAAATGATTGGAGAGATTCAGCTTATAGCCAGGTATGCCCTCAACTCAGATCACTTTGATGAATCCATGATGTTGATTCGCTGTTCCTCAGGCCTCAGTTAAGTGTCAAGTCTCATATAATATCCTTCCATGCTTCAAGGTCATATGTTCTAACCTTTTAGTGACTCCTCCTTATATGATGATAGTGGGGATGAGTAAACGTTCCTTGTTAATGGAAGAGCATTGGATATTTGTTTTAGATAAGACCATAAATGTGAAGTAAGATTTGGGGTCAAGTTTTTGATACATGTGATAGTTAAAATTTATGTGTGTGTATTCTTGGGGTAGCGCGAGGGAGTTATATTGATAGTGGTTTAGATAATATATGAAGTATGTCTTTATGGGTGTTTGTCTTAAAGTTCATAGGTGGTTATAAAGATGGGCTTGGATGACATGTTTGGATTTAAGTGAAGGAACACAATATGCACTAGTGAATCCATTGTAAGAGTTTATAGTTGGTCATTGAAGTGGTAAGGCACGTTATGCTTAGGGTGTGATCTTTAAAAAGATATGAAAGATTGAATTAAATGAGTATGGTATTTAAAGGGAATAGTATAGTTAAGGGAGTATTTGAGAAGTGTACTAAGCTTGAAAACAAGAAATTGCTTTGCCTAAGGCCTGGTAAGTCTATCCTGGTTTATGATTTATATGTTTATATTCGATGCTATAGAGTAGTGTCATTGTTGTGATTCCTTAGTTAGATGTCTTGTGTAACTCATGTCAGAGATTCTTTTCTCCCTAATGCTACTAGGACTTCTTTAGAAAGAATGTTGAAGAGATACTACAGTTAAGTATAAGTGTCTAGTATAATTCAGTTTAACAGTCAGGCAGACAAGTTACAGTGGTTTTCTACCTTTTCACCCAATCCTACTATCCGAAGTCTTAGAACTCAGTTCAGTCCAAGCATCATGTCCAGATTCAGCTATTTAGTCATGACTCAGTTCATAAGAGTTCAGCGCATAATCTCAAATTTTCCCAAGTATTTTAGCTTAGACAGTGTAAAACCCTGATACGATCTAAGTCCAGTTGTCTCATGATTTGTACTTGCATAAGTTATCCAATTGTCTCATGATTTGTACTTGCATAAGTTATCACTTCTCAATTCAATATGTATGATTTGATCATGAACACTTCAAGGGAATCCTAAACTCTCAGCATGAATCAGCTCCTAAAAGCAAGTAAAGTCAAGTCATCTCAGAATTCAGTTTCATAGTAGAAGTTTAAATGTTTCAGCTCGACTATATCTTTTCTTAGAAGACATATCATGTCCATGTTATTCCATACCTTAAAGACTTCAACATTCCTACTCACCATTCGGGGACGAATAATCCCAAGGGAGAGATAATGTAACACCCCGCATTTTGGGCTAGAACGAAAAACCATCAGTTCTATGCGTAGATGATCCAAAGGCCATAAATCCTATGAAAATTTTGCATGTTAATCAATTATGCAGTGAGGGAACCTATTTGAGCATGAATTTAGATCATAGAGGTCCCCTAACTCAAGGATGAGTTGAAAGTTTTCCTATCATTTGAGTTTGAGTGAGCATCGAAACTTGAGTCAACTTCAATCAACCATAAATCTTTGTATATAACGAATTACAGGTCTTACTATATATCAAATGAAAACTCTTTGAATTAGCTTTCCAACAATACCAATTTCACCAAAATTCGATACGTGAGCGAAAATTTATTGCCATTTTTGAGACTGAGATAGTAGTATAGCGCGATTAGCGAGGGACACATAGTCTGTCGCACGCACCCAATTTCTAGGTTCTGTTTTTGCATTTTTAAGGGCAAAAGTGGTATCCCCTCCCTATTCAGCCATAACACGAGATTAAATCCCCCAAACACCAAAATAAGGTTATTTTCTCTCAAAATCACTAAGAACACTCCTTAGGGTTTCAACCTAAAGGTCAAAATATCTTAAGATTTCACCGTGGATTTCCAATAATTCTTTGAGATTCAGAATCCCCATTACGAGGGCTACAAAAAGCACCCATCAATTGTTCGAATAGCATCCATAAAGCACGAGTTCATTCAAGAGTCATAAATTAAGTTACGCGGTTTTCCTAAAATTTCATGGGCAAAGAAATCATCTTTAATTTATGCTAACAGTTTAGAAATCATGATTTGTAAGAAAGGGGTTTTGAATTACGATTACTAGCATGTTTTAGAAGTCTTGATCTGTATTGTTTGGTCTTTATGCCTTTCCCCAAATTTATTTGAAACTCTATATATATGTAAGAATGTGTTTAAGGATGAATATACAATTGAGAGTATGAATCCTAAAGAATTCCTCTCTTGTTATGATTTTTTCTATCTTTTATATGGTGTGAATTATGTTTAAAATATCTTGATTATTGCTATGACTTGAATATGATTTTAAATCCAAAATAAAGGGTTGTGCATGTTGATAAATATTGAATACACTTTTAATAAAAGAATTGTATGTTTGCCAAAATACATGACCACCACATGGTTATTAAAAGAATGAGAATCTTAGCATGATTTTGACTTGTACTTTCGGAACATGAAATTTTCTATACTATTTGCATGCTTGGGTGGTCTGAATTATGTTTTAATAAAAGAATCATGCATGGTACAACGTGGCTCATAAATAGGACTTGCAAGTCTTGGTGTGACGACACCAACTCAGTTAAAGCCATAGTATTCAGAACAGAATATAACATATGTTTGAAATCAGATTTTCAGATTATGAATTCTGAAAGATGCATGTTTAAAAAAAGGTTTAAAAATGGGCTTAAAAAGAGTTAGATGGTTACCAAAGAAAGTACGAGTTGAAGGACTCTATGCTAGAAATCGTGATTTCCCGACACGGGATTATGGTACCTTGCTTTGTGATATGTGTACCTTGATTCATGTCGTCCCAAATTGGAACTATCGTTAGGAGCCCTGCTTTGTGATCTTGTGCATTACTATGACATGTTGATTTGATTGGGGATTTTGGCACCCTGCTGTGTGATCTTGCGTATCCCCCTTATAGAAACTCCAATCCTTGCGGAAAACTTGGATTGGGGAATTGGCCACCGAGTCAAGGGCGGATTCTATATAGCCCATGGAATTACAGATTTTAAGGTGTACCATCTAGCTCAGAAGTAAGACAAAGAGTGAGTCATGGTTTTAAAGAAATGTTTCAAAGTTTTTAAAATGTGCCCATGTGTTTTCATATATTATATGTAAAATATTTTTTTAATTGCTCTCACTTATGTTATATATGAATACATTATTTTGGATTGCTCTATGTACCAGTACTATTGTATTGACCCCCTACCCTCCCAAGTTCTGAGGCTCAATCTAGGGGTCCTGATAAGCTGTAGATTTCTTCCAGAAGAAGTGCAGAGTTCAGTTGGTGAACCTTTTATATTTTAGAAGGACTAGTTGTATTCAGTCATTTATCATTTATTATGGTTTTGGTCTACAGGGGTCCTTATCCCAGTTTTCAGACAACCTTGATTTGATCATGTAGTTGAGATTTCGCAGACTGGTTCA
The DNA here is from genome assembly GCF_002878395.1 of Capsicum annuum. Classification (NCBI taxonomy): domain Eukaryota; kingdom Viridiplantae; phylum Streptophyta; class Magnoliopsida; order Solanales; family Solanaceae; genus Capsicum; species Capsicum annuum. The sequence goes on along the minus strand of NC_061121.1, from coordinate 149,025,449 downwards.
GACATTATCTAGTTGTTGTTAGGCTTTACTTTCTATATTATCTATTGAATTCAGACTTATGACCATGATTTCGTTTTATTATGTATTTTTCTGCATTTCCTATTTGTATATGAATAGTGTATATGATTACTAGTTAGAAGGGCTCTCAGGCCTTCATGGTTTGGGATGTCCGTCACGGTCAGGGCCCCGGTTCGATTCATGACAGGCGCATTCACTCGTCATTTGATATGATGCATCCATAAGATTATCACATGTACGTTTATTGTCAACCTGCAGTTTGACATTAATAAAGTTGCCTTCTCAATTAAATTGAGTGAAGAGCATAATTTTTATATAATGTAGTCAAGATAATTAATCTTGATAATGCAGGTTATATTCAAGTTGGTTTAGTATTGAATGCCTTATATAAATAGCTAAACCATTGCTTATCAAAATAAAGATAAAACGTATTAGTCTGAAATACATATTGCATACAATAGCACTTGTGTGTATTGTACCAATAAATTATGACCAATTTTTCCTTCTCAATGGGTTCAGGGCCAAGAACCATATATTTTTCATCTAATAGCTTTTTTGATGTGCGGTATGTAATTAATAGATTTACCATTATTCACAAAGATGGATTCTCCAAAGTTGATTGGAGTATATGTTAGTTGTCCTAACATAAGGGGGAGATAATAAGCAACTAAGAAATATGTTGTAAATTATCATTAGTACAATCCTCATTTAAAAGATAATTCAAGTCAAATGTCAGAAGCATTTGCTAACCCAAAATTGATTTCATATTTAGCTGTGGATGCTCCTACCGTGTGTCCCTGAAGGACAAAGTCTATAGAATGCATGAAGCATGATAGATCAATCAGTTTCAAATAAAACATTTCTTAAAAAGAAAATAGAGCAAATGATCATAATAAAAAGGCTATATGCTCTTGAAAAGTAATGACATAATGCTTTGTGAAACCTCAAGAAGGGGTTCAGGTACCTGAAAATAATAAAGTGATGAGATCTCAATAAATTATATCATAATGTGAACCAATACAAATGATATCTCGTCGATGATATCTTTAGTACAATAGCATGAAATATTGTATAATATTATGAGGATCTGAATTCTATATTTATTTAAGCATGTTGACGTAGAAATAATTATCAAGTGAAATATGCTTCTTAATAAGCATAAAGTTTATTTGGCTTGCAGTCCTATAGACCCAAGAAGATGTCATGTATTTAATATTGAATGATTCACTTTATAAAGAAATTTAGATGAGAATCCCAGAAAGATTAAAGATGACTGAAGCATATAGTTTAAAGTCTCGAAAATTATATTCAATCAGATTACAAAGATCATTATACGATCTAAAATAATCAGGGTGTATACGATATAATCGCCTTATTGAGTACTTGATAAACGAAGGTTACATAATGTTGTCATTTGTCCTTATATTTTTAATAAGAAAATGGCATTAGGTTTGTTATAATCTCTGTTTATATGGATGACATAAATATCATTGGAACTCCAGAAGAGGTCCAAAATGCAATTGAATATCTAAAGAAAGAATTTGAAATGAAAGATCTTGGAAAGGCAAAGTTTTATCTTGATCTGCAGATTAAACATTTAACAGACGGGATCTTCATCAAACTACCTATACCATGAAGGTTTAAAACAATTTGACATGGACAAAGCATATTAATTAAATACTATAATAATTATTCGATCACTTGAAATGAGTAAAGATTCATTCTAACCTCCAAAAGAGGGTGAAAAGATTTTTGGTCCTGAAGTAGTATATCTCAATGCTATTGGTACACCTATGTATCTTGCCAACAATGCAAGGCTTCATATATCCTATTCTGTTAATTTGCTATCCAGCTACAATTTTTTTTTATGTATACACTGAAACGGAGGTAAGCATATATTGCGATATCTAAAGAGGCCTATTGATATGTGTTTATTTTATACTAACAAAGATAATTTAGGTCTTGTTAGTTATGCAACTGTAAGTTAGTTATCTGAACTACATAAAGCAAGATTTCAAACAGGCTATGTGTTTACATACGAAGGTACTACTATGTCATGGCATTCTACAAAGAAGTCTATCGTTCCTACTTCTTCAAGTCATACTGAGATAATAGCTATTCATGAGGCAAGTAGAGAATGCATATGGCTGAGATCAGTGACACATTCCATCAAAGAGAGATGCGGCCTGAAGCTCGATATCAAGGTTTCACAGTCATATTTAAAGATAATGTGGAATGCATAGCTTGATTAAAAAGAGGCTTTATAAAGGGAGATAGAACAAAAGAACATTTCGCCAAAGTTATTCTTCATACACGATCTCTAGAATAACAGTGATATTGATGTACAAAAAATACGTCCCAGTGACAATCCAGCAGATTTGTTCACTGAATCATTACCAACTTCAGTTCTCGAGAACAAACAAATTTTGCTCTTTAGTTAAAGATAGTCTCAAAATTTTAATCTGTAATAACATTTCTCCTAATCCTGTTTTTCATTAAAAAAAATCTTCTCAATTAGCAAGTTTCTATAAAAAATATATGATAACCTATTATTGTATACTTCAAAACATACTAAAACCACAAAAATAAAAGGCTTCTCCATTAACGATTATCTATCAAGAATACATAATAATATATTATTATATACTTCAAAAACATATTAAAATTTTAATAAACTTACCTTATGATACGAGACAAACACGAGGAACACGAAATAAACACCAAATCAGTCCACTAGTTTGAAAAACCCGTGGACTTATTTGGTGACCACTCTCGGATTCACTACAACAACAAGAAGAATGAAATATAAGGGTGTGTTTCAACCCCAAAACAGCCATCAAACTAGATTTAACAACAAGAAGATGAAGAACAAGACGAACTTAACAATGGGAATAATAACAACAACACAAACGGGTACAATATGAGATACAAACATTACAAGATTGCAAGAATAAAAAGGATAGATAGAGTGACATACACTATCTCATGAACTAAGAACCTAAGTATATTCAAGCACGTAGACCCTTAATACAATGATAATAGGAACACCTACTCTCTTCGGTTAGCACAAGAGAGACCTCAACCTCCTCTAGCACCCAATGTTCTAAGCAAGAATGTAACACAAGTGATTCCACACTAGTATCACCCTAATTTCGGGTTGCCTCATCAAGAGAAGAGAGGAATTGTCTTTCAAAGTGTTATACAACTTACAAATATCATCAAAGTCTAAGACAAAAATGACCTACAATGTTCTATTTATACTAGGTTACAACTAGAATACAAAATGACCAAAAGGCCCTTTAATAAAAAGCCTCAAAATGTAGCCCATCAAGTGTAGTGTGGATTCGGTTTTGGTGTGTATTTTAGGCCCTCTTTTGCATTTTTCTTGCACACTCCAAGCCTCGGGTTCATTACACTTTCACACGTCCATCCTCGTGGTCGTAATGGAGTTTTTCTCTTTAATCATAGACACTATCAAAATTTACAAAAAAACTTCTTAGTTAGCAATTGCATATCAATAATACAACATATTTTATTATTGTGAACTTCAAGAACATATTAAAATTTTACAAAACTTACCTCAAATTATATGAAAATCTATCGCAATCATAAATAACATCAAAATTCCTATTGGTAAAAAAGTGGTATACGGTACCATAATGTTACTTATGAATATCCCGAACCAGGGGCGGACCCTCATGATTCTTAGTTGGTTCAATTGAACCCACTTAGTCGAAAAATTTATTATTTATATAAGGGAGAATATTGTGTAATTTACAATAAGGATATAAACTGAACCCATATGACAGAAACCTGTCACGGAGTGGTGCCCGAGTGGGTTCAAAATCATCCCTACAACTAATTTTTGGATGATACAATTTTTGGCTTAGTGAGTTTAGTGTTCAATGTAGCGCTCATTCGCTTACATTGTTGCCAAAAAATTATTTCCATTGGTTGTGCCACCAAAAATTAAAAATAAAAAAAGTGACCAATATATATATATATATATATATATATATATATATATAATGGTCTATTTCACATTAAGTTTTGTTTTTGCTTATTCAAATTCTATAAAAATCTAAAATGTATTTTACTTCAAAAAAAATTATTTAACTTCTTATAATTGAATTTTAGCACTCCCTTTCATTATTTTTTGCTAAAACATGCTACTATTTTTGTTGAAATTATATATAATTTCTTTATTTACTATAATTTTAGTTTAAGAAAATGTTAGTAGGTTCTCTATAATTTTTTTTTTGAATTTTTTCTCAACTTTGTAAATTTAAATACGTTTGAGCTTTTTTTTTTTTTTTTTAAATGAATAAATTATTTTGATATTATATTATTAAGAAAAAAACAAATAAAAGAACAACGAGCAAATCTTTGTTTGTACTCGAAGGTACTTTGTCAAGATCATTCCCTAGTTACTAATTGAACCCACTTATGTAAAATCCTGGATCTACCACTGTCCCGAACTGAATAGTCAGTGGAAATTTATCTATACTGAACAATTGTGATAATTAGAAAGACAAATAGAAATAACAAAAGTTAAAATATTTGAAAATTTCATAATATGTTGGACATAACCCATAATTCACCCGTTAAGATAAAAACTATATACGGGTCCCTAAAGATCTAAAATATGATTCTAATAATAATAATTAAAAAAAAAATAGATGCCCATGCTTTGATTGAGAGTCAAGATAACAAACTTTGTGAAGTCTGATATATAGAACCATGTGGTCAATCATAATGTCTCTTTCCTTAAATGGAGCTCAGATCCGCGGAGGATTAGTTCTTGGCCTGTCGGGCTGGGAGATACCTTGGGAAACTAAAATTAAAAATAAAAATTAATTATAATGTCTTTTTTATTTCCTGTGTAAAAGAGAAGTTTGATTCTTTTGATTCCTTCTTGAAACTGTATCTTCTTCTTCTTCTACGTTAGAAATATTTGTGTGACTTTTTTGCTTGTTGTAGGAACTTAATGAATGTTTTCACGAAATTTGGTCTCTTATGGTAAATTGTAAAAGTATGGGAAAACTACATAACTTAGCAAATATAGATTCCTAATTACCTTATTTAGTCTAAGTTTCAATTAATTACTATCCATAGCCTTTTCTTACCTATTAATTATTCCTAATTACAATTCATAGTTTCTCTCATGTATTTTCTCTTTTTCTCTATTTTCTATTTCTCCTTTTTAGTTTTTTTCTTCATTTTTCCTTTTCCTTTTTTTTTGTTTTCTCTTTCTTTTTTCTTTTTTCACTTTTTTATTCTTTGTTTTATTTTTTCCATTTTTTTCTATTTTCTATTACACTCCTTCTTTTTTGTATTTTTTCTCCTTTTTTCCTCTCATTTTTTCTTCTTTGTTTTTTTTATTTTTCTTTTTAGTTTTTCTCCTTTTTATTTGTGGAAACTAGCAAACACAAATACAAGTACGAACTATAAAATATAAATACAAATGCAAACTATAACTTAAAAATACAAGTGCAGACTATAAAATACAAATACAAATGCGAACTATAACTTACAGATACAAGTGTGAAATATCATTTGTATTTTTTAATTATTAATAAGGAACCATTGATTTTCTTTCTACGAATACTTATTTGTATTTGTTAATACGAGTCGTATTTATTGATACAAATAAATACAATTCAAATTTGTATACAAATACAATATATACAAATACATATTGCATTTGTATTTGTAATATAATTTATTTCATTTGCTTGTAATTGTATTTGTATAAAGTGATATTTGTTTATTTACAAATACGAATGATCATTTTGACATACAAATACAAAATGGTAAATTTGTATCAAATGATACATTACATATTTATATATTTTAGAATCAAGAAAATAAAATTAATGCATTTACTTGTTTGTATACAAATACAAATGGTAAATTATACATAATCACGGCTAAATACAATATGCAATCAACTTACAAATACAAATATAAAATAATTCTTTAAAAATAAAAAGACATCGACAAAAATAAAATACAAATACAAATATAATCTAAATATACAAACAAAATAAAATCACAATCCAACTATAATCCAATATAATATAAAGTCAATTATAAAATACAAATACAAAATAGTTCTTTAAAATATAAATGATGGTGTGAACTAACAAATACAAAAATAAGTGTGAATTATAAAATACAAATATAAATGCAAACTACAAAATACAAATACAATCGCTAACTTTAAAATATAAATAAAAATACAGTTGTATCAATGAATACAAAAATATAAATGATGGTATGACTACAAATACAATAAACAATTGTGATATTTAAGTTATCATCCATGACTTGTGCTCGAGTAGTCATATTTTTCGAAAATACAAAAAATATAAAATAGAACAAAAAAATGATAGTGAAAATAAGTACAAAAAAAAACAAAAAAATCAAAGAAGAAAGAGAAATAGAAGTTAGAGATAGAAGAGAGAAAAAAAATGAAAAAAATAAAAATAGGAAAAAATAGAAAAAAGAAGAAGAAAAAACTCGAAAAACTCGAAAAATACGAAAAAGAAAAAGAAAAAAATATAAAAAATAAAAAATAAAAAATAAAAAAATGGTAGTGTTTTTGAAAAGACTAAATATTTAGTGTATTTTTTATTTTTTATGAATACAGACCACTGAATAAAAGTAAATACCGCGGTTGTGAATCGAATACAATGGCTAAATAGGTACTATATTTATATTTTATATGAATACAAACTATTGATGAAATCAAATAAAACGACAAACTATTGATAAAATCAAATAAAGCGGGCGTAAATTGAATACATCGCTTATAAATGGTAATTATGTAAAATGTAGCTACGAAAGGTAAGTTTTATAGCAAAGTGTAGCTATTTCTGAAAGATCCCCTAGTAGTATTTATTTATGAACTTTTTTGATAAGAAACAATAAATACCTCTTCATTTGCTATAAATTCAGAGGACTAACCTCATTTTTCATAGTTAAACACACAACAGTTTCTGAATTTCTTGTGCATATTTTTTTTTATTACAAACAAATATATAGCCTTATGTGATTTCTCATTGAATTTGAGTTCGACGAAATTATCAGTGTTTGAGGTCCTAGAATTCTTCTGCACTACACTCCATAGTCATCATTATCTGTCGTTCAGAGACTTAGGGGATTTTGAAAAATACACTTTGAAAATTTATTTAAGCATTTAGACACACGTTTTCAAAAAGTAAGTATTTAAACACTAAGATGACACCATCACTTTAACATACAACCTTAGCACAAATGTGTTTTAAACTTTACACTTTAGTCCCCCACCTCATCCAATTAATATTTAATATTTTTCACCATTTTTCTATTTTAATTAAAAAAAATTATCCAAGAAGCCACCAAAAGGAGATCTCATTTTTCACCAATATTTTTCGATTGCAGCCACTTTTTCGACAAAATCTTGCTCATCACAACTGAAAAACTCAATTCTTGGTCATTGCCCCCGTTGTTGTTCCATCTATTTTGAAAAAAATGCAAAAAATATTTTTTCCCATTTTTACTAGCTTGAAAAACTTTCCAAATCCATCTAATACCTCGTCATTAGATATTTTTCAGTAGTTTAGAAGCCCTATACATACATTTCTCTACCCCAGAACCAAGAGGGCATTGATTATATCCAAAATCTGATCATTTCTATTTTTCTACGGAGGTTTTAATACCAGTCATCGACTAGTTATTGACTGATACCTTAATGTATTATCGATTAGTGTGGTATATAATAGTAGTAGCTGAAGTAATTATCGCGGGTGGTGGTTATATCGGTATGTGGGAGGAGGGTCCCAAAAATTGGAATTGGAAATCATCTTGCAAGGAGACATTGCCCAACCTACTGCGTCGCCATGGTTCATACGACGAGATGGGTCGAAGCGTAATTGGGAACGTAGAATTAAATTGCAAGCCAAAGAATGTTGTGATTATCTATCTAATGAATGAAAGGGCGAAAATACATCCCACATTCATAAAAAATGATCGACATGTGTCCTTATACATGTTGGGTATCGCTGTCGATGGTTCTAGACCATTACTAAGAGTAAATATTATCCCGGGGTCTCCGACAATCCCACCACCACATCCAACAATCGACGAACATAATTTATTTGAAGATGAGAGTTTGGATGTTCATCCAATGGATACGGAATATCATTTAATAGAATCAGATGATCCAAATTTCTTTCAAGAAGAAAGAGAAGGGTGCAGATTGGGATCACGAACCAACCATACCTTCTCCGATGGAACTAATTTTCACATAAATCAAACATTTAGCAACAAAAAAGAGTTAAAATAGTTATTAGACGTAACATCGGTGAAAAATTCATTTGATTATGCTACGTTAAAAAGTTGCAATAAATTTTTTAAGGTGAAATATGTTTTTCCTAGTTGCAGGTGGATGTTGCGGGCGAGGAAGTATAAATGCACAGACGAATTTATCATCTATAAATACGTCCGTGATCACACTTGTGGCATCAAATACGCCACATGCATCCATAAGAAAATCACGGCTAAAGTCATTTCATCGCTCTATATGAGCGTGTATCGCGAAGGAAATGGTTTGAACACTAGTGAGATTCGGAGAATCATTTTCAAAAACTTTAGCAGTAGACCAAACTATTGAAAATGTTGGATGGGGTGTGTGATTTCCAAGGAAATGGTTCGGGGGACATCGAACACGAGTATTCCTGTCTGCTGATTTTTTTGTACATGATCGATGCTCTTAATATTTGGCGCTACCTATTCCATTATGTTGAAAAAGGATGATTGTAGGTTTATGTACTACTCTTTAGCCTTGGGCCCTTGCATTAGGGAATTCTCCCACATGAGAAAGGTTATTGCAATCGATGACACTCATTTACATGGAAAGTACGAGGGTGTGCTGCTAAGTTCGGTTGCACAGGATATGGAGAACCATATTCATCCCATATCCTTTTACATCGTTGACAAGGAACACGATGCGTGTTAGACGTTCTTCTTTGAGAAGATGAATTCTATAGTGGTCAATGGACCAAAGTTGTGCTTTATCTTCGATAGGCACAAGACAATCACCAATGGCATCACGATGGCTTACAACCACGCTCATCACGGGTACTGCATAAGGCACATAGTTAAAAATCTCAGGGTAAATCCCCAATGTGGAGATCACCTCTATCTATTCTACCATGTAGCAAAGACATATTCTTTCGAGGAGTTTAGTGACCATTTTGAGGTATTCAAGAACTATTATCTCGAGGCAGCCTTTTTCCTTGAGCATTAGCTTGCTTTTGAGAAGTGGAGTAGGGCACATTTCCCCGACAACAGGTTTGATGTGTTGACAATAAATATTACTGAGTCGATCAACTCTATGTTGATTTTCGAAAGGGAGTATCCCGTGGCATCCATAATAAATTCGATTGCTAAGAGGTTTGGTGAGAAATTCAGGGAGATGCGTGCATATGCCCTCACGTATAAGGATAACAAACTTATGCCTGCAGCTAAAAAGATCTTAAGGGATAATATGAGTGAGGGAGACTTCTTCTATATGGAGAACATAAGCAGGGACGACAACCAATTCACAGTGTTCGATAGTGTTCGTACGGCCAACGTCGACCTACTGGAAAAGTCATGTTTTTGTAGGAAGTTTGAGTTGGTCAGAATACCATGCTCTTACACGATGGCCTCTTTGTGATCAAAGCAAAATGATGATTATGGTTTGAGCATCTACGAGTACTTTTTACTCGGGTATAAAATGGAAGAGTACCTCCTTGCTTATTCAGAATCAATTAATGTTGTCCCTTTAGAGTCCGAATGATGCGTTCCACAAGACTTACTAGACGTGAACATTATTCCACCCCTTGTCGACACCAAGCTCTGAAGGAAGAAAAGAAAATATGTTAAAGGTGTGGGCGAGGCTTTCAAGTTGAAGAGGAGGAAAAATGGTCACTATGCAAGAGACCCGGGCATAAGAGAACCACTTGTAATAACAATAAATCATAGATAGACTTGTATGAATTTGTGTTTTAATAATTCATAGTAGTGTATGCATTTTGACAACCCTGCAGTGATCTGATTAATGCCAGTTTTATCGATTTTACTCTATGTCTATTATCGACCTTTTAAGTTATTGCATATATTATGTCTCAAGTCTATTGGGAGTATTTTTATAAACCATATAGTTTATTATCAATCCTATTTCAACTCTATTAAAAACCCTAATTATTCAGACAAACTGATGAACAGTCGAGCATTTATGACACATAAAAAAAGTTGTTGCACGTCCACTTACATCATGTACGCTACCTCTTCGACTTCTATTCATCCACGCGTCTACCTACCACCGGTCGGGAAGACCAAAGTCTTTTATTTTGGTCTACATAAGCAAATATCAACTATATATAATATTCATCTTCTTCAAACTAAAAAATCGACAAATACGACCAGATTCTGAGAATTCCACTTAGACCACGAAGAAGAGTTCATTTCCAGTGTTGCCACGACCTTCTCCTCCTATGAAATGACGTAGACCGTCTCTTTTACAATTTGGATCAGGACAAGGAGCACCTCCACTGTGAACTCTGGCGTATCACCCATTGTTGATGGGTGATCGTGGAGAGGCTGAACACAGAGCCCGAGGAGTTGATCACCACCATCACATCCTTAGTTTATGTTTTAATTTCTGTTGTAGTTGTAGTTTTAAGTTCATTACAAAAAGCTTTCATGATTTGGGAATTTTTTAGATGAAAGCTTCTCTATTTTGCCTTGTTTTCTCGGATTTTGCTATACATATGGTGTTAAACCATTGCAGTGAACTCATGAAATAAAGTATTTTCTGTTTCCTACATTTGTCTCTACTTCAATTTTACAATTTTGTTCTTGTTTGAAATTTTGCAATTTCCCCTATTAGAAGACGAATGAAACAGTTGTCAGACGTCAAAATTAATTCATTTTTGCTAATGGATATGAATTTGGTCTATCCATGATTATGTTGATTTATACAAAATTAATTGCAAATTCGATGGAGTTTAAAATTAACCGAGCTCAATATCTGTGTGTGAACGTCTACTTAATCGATGGATTCCACTATGCGGGTTGGTGAAATGGTAAACAAACATTAGTACATACTCAAAAATATAAATAATTAAATAAATAAAATTGATTTGAGGGCCATTGATTGTGTCCAGTGTAAATCTTAAATGTAAAACCTTGTCAATAATATACTGTATTGGTTTATTGTCCTTAGTAGCATATTATGAAAAAAAAGAATAATTAATTAATTAAAAAATAAATAATTAGATTTTATGCAGTTAAAAGAGCTTAAATAAGTCATGTGATTGTATAAGAGTCCACGTAAATTGAAGAAGGTGATCAAAGATGTGTGAGGATTGGTAATGGATAAACAAATAAATTTCTCATAACATACTTGTGCTTTGATAAACATTGCCCTAAGGATGTTGGTTGTTCAACAAGAAATTATCACCTAACGCATCTTTGATCACCACTTTCAATTTACGTGGACTCTCATACGATCACATGAATTGTTTAGGCTCATTTAATTGCATAAAATTTAATTATTTGTTATTTTGTTAATTAAATAATTCTTTTCAAAATTAATGAAATAGTCTATCATTTATGCTAGACTATGGTTAGGTATTTACTCAACTTGATATAGTCCAGAATAAACTGTGAACTACTTCCACAATTAAACAACTAGTCGATGATATTTATTAATAAATCATGACTCACACATATTTTGAAAATGAATAATTAATTAATCAAAAAATAAATAATTAGATTTTGTGCAATTAAATGAGATTAAACTAGTCATGTGATCGAATGAGAGTCCACGTAAATTGAAAGTGATGATCAAAGATGTGAGGTGATGAGTTGTGGTTGAGCAAATGAATTCCCCAGAACATACTTATGCTTTGGGTAAACATTACCTTGAGGATGTTGGTTGCACAACTACTATCCATCCTCACACCTCTTTGGTCACCTTCTACAATTTGCTTGGACTCTTATATGATCACATGACTTTTTTAATCTCATTTAATTGCATAAAAACCAATTATTTATTTTTTAATTAATTAATTATTCCCTTTTTATCCAAATATGATACTAAGACATAAAACAAATACGATATATTATTGATAAAGCTTCCAGTCTATGATTTACAATGGACATAATTAATGGCCCTCAAATTAATTTTATTTATGTAATTATTTATATTTTTTATTATGTACTAATTTTGTTTGACCTTTGCACCAACCCGTATATACCTTAGTATTGACAGAGTGTCGATCTATACGTTTAATTATCTACCCAATGCATGATAAGACATCAATTATTTTTAAGGTCTATGAAAGAGGTCCAACAGTAACAAAATTTAAATATCATATTTTTACAACGGTAATAAAGTACATGTCAAATCACATCCAATAGTAATATTTCACTTCCTTTTATGTATAAAAGGAAGCCTATTTTTGTTTTAACACTCATTTTTTTTGCTTTAATTTTTGTTGATTTTTAAACAACTACAATGTCTCAAGTATCCCAAACATCAAATGCAAAAGTGTCCTACATATGTCGTTGTGGTAATCCAGTTGTTTTGAGGGCGTCATACACCTATTCAAATTCAGGTCGAAAATTCTTTAACTATGCGGTTGGAAAGGTGGGTGTGTACATGAATATGTGATTTATCTATTTTTTTTTATTTAAGTAAGGAAATTCATGTAATAACTTATTTTTTTGGTGAAAGATAATAGCAGATGCTCTTTTTTAAGTGGCTTATGAAAGACTCATCGACGAGCAACCCATTGACATTAAATTTTCAAGGCGCTTCCAAGTTTCAAATACTACAAAGGCTTCGAAAATCTTAATAAAATAGAGATCTACTTATGACATTGTTAAAAGAAGCCAAAGAACAAAGAGATTACTTGAAAGGATCACTAAAAGAAATCAAAATGGAGAGGGATCAACTAAAGCATAGGTTGATTTTGGCCGAAGAAAAAGAGAATAACCTAAAAAAATTATTGTATGGTTTGTTGTTGGTGTTGCTTTCTTGTAAAGTACAATAGGAATGTAGTAAACTAAATAAATAGATGTATGGTTTCTTAAATCAACCATGGGTGTAATATATAATTAATAGAGAATTACTTCTATAGCGTATCACTTCTATAGCGTTTATCATTGACCTCTATAAACCATGACAGTAACTGAACATAATGTAATCAACTGTTTAATATAAAAAGATAATAAAGTAATTGAACATAACTTCATTAGTAAATGTCATCACTTAGATGCCAAATATATTAATTCAATTATCCATAAAACTCAAATCATTAAAAATAACAAATCATTAAAAAAAATTATTTCAAACCACCAAACTACATGTTATCATCATTGCGTTCCTTAACAATGCCCATCACATCCACTTCATTTTCTTCATTTTCTCTCCTCATCTTCTACTTCTTTCTTCTAATTTTCTTTCTCTTCTTCTTTTGATGATTTCTTCCCTTTCTCAATATTTTCAACCTCCTGTTCAGCCATTATTTATTCATCAACTGCCTTTTCATTTTTCTTTTTTCTTTTTTTTTCTGATTTTTTTCACCATCTGCTTCTTCTTCGGTTGTCATCTGTAACACCCTGTACTTTTTCCTAGCTAATTTCATCTCTAGAATGTCTAGTATTATCTTCTAAATTGAATGATGGTTATTCCATGAGGAATTTTTGAGATTTTTACTTTTGTCATGTGGAAAATTTAATAAGCTTTCCATCGATATAAGATTCTACCAAATCCTATAATCGAGTCAGAAGTTACGACTATTTTAAGTTCCCATCTTAAAAGAGTGCCATATTAGTCAGTGAAATGCCACGCCACAAGAGGAAATAGCATTTGGTATATTCTAGTATTGGTCCATGATTATGGCGCATCGCGCCAACGCACAAATTCAGAATTTGTCCTTTTCCAGTGTCTTAGTGCGATTTCCTCCGCGTCGTGCGAAAGTTCCAGGTCGCAAAAGAAGGTTCAACGCGATGGCTCTACATTGCGCCATACCTCAGTTTTCCAATTGTCAAATTCTAGTGACATAGTGCGATAGCTCCGCGTCGCGCCAAGGGCCCAGTTCGAGAAAAATTTATTGAAATTAAATGACGCGTCTAAGGTTAAAAGGGTCAACTTCACACCCCTATTTAAGCCCTTTAACACGTGATTCAGCCACTTTTTACCTAAAATACACTCTCTTGTCTTAAAAACTTCTCAAGAACAACCTAGGACTTTTCATAGAAGATTCAGAATAAAAAATTTCCTCCGTCATTCTTCACGAAATCACAAACCAAGGTATGCGTAGTGTTTATTCATGGAGTTCTTTCATCCATGAAGCCCAAGAATCTCTTTTATAAGTTTAAGTTTATGATTTCTTTATGATTTAATGTTGGGTTCATTTTTTTTATGTTGAGAATGATCAATTGAATTCAAATGCATGTTAGGTGATCAATTTTATGTAGAATTTATTTTTATAGATGTATATTCATGTGAACCTATGAATAAACTCTAGGATGATGAAATTAGAGATGAATCATGATGATTAATTGTTGTATAATGTTGTCTATATGTGCTATGCCTACCATGTGTTTGATTAAATACCTAGAAGAAGGAACAGTGCCCAACTAGTATGATATCATGAAATCCCCATGTATGCACAAGTTATGCCTATCACATGTTTTAATGGAATGCTTCTAAAAATGTATTATGGATTATGATGTTGGTTATATGTTCAAGTAAGTTATGCTTGGTCAGTTTTCTTCCATCGAGTCCTAGGGGTACTTGTACCTGAAACATTAGCTGTGTTCTTAGAGCCATGTCATGTTTTCACTATACTCTCAGTCAAGCCATGATCCTTAGACTTCAGACAGTCTTATCACTTAGAAAATCTCCTTGATCTCATGAACTCAGTCAATTGTTAGATATCAATACTATTCCTTTAGTCAACGGAAGCCAGTAACTCAGTCCATGTTTAGTTTAATAAATCATGTTCGGTGTCTATTCATATAGGAGTAGAAATTAGTACCGAGCGAACCCAAGGGTGGGAACTCACCTATTACATGAGGGTGTGATTCTTAGAAGCAATTCTTGTGTTTCAGAACTATGTAGTCAACATAGGTTAAGACATCATAGCCTACTATATGAGGGTATATGAGGTGACTTAACCTGCTATATGAGGGTTCCTACCATTCTCATTAGAGTTACCTGTTATATTAGTGTCACTCACAGTTGTACTTACCAGTGGTTCAGTATTGACACTTTTCTAATCAGGGCATAGATAAGACCCCAATTTATCTATATTGCATTATTTGGGGCATATCGGTTAGATGACTACCTTCCACAGTCTTAGTAAAAGAACTCAGATAGTTCTTCATAATCCTGGACTGTCAGATACAGTCAACTCAGATACAAAACAAAACACAGATAGTTCCACCAGAGTCAGGACTATCAGCCACAATCACTCATGTTATTAGTTATATCAGTTATCAGTATATCATGTTATTAGTATTCAGATTCAGTACTCATGTTATCACAATTTCAGATATAGTTCCTATGTATGCATGCATGTATTCTCACGTTCATATTAGTCAGTTAGCCAGTATTGTTCATGCATATGAACCCCATGCATTAAGCCTACCCCACATGCATACCAGTACATTCAAAGTACTAACGCATTTGCGCTATGGTGTCTTATATCATAGGTTTAGAGACACGAGCTTCAGATCAGCAATAGATTCCAGTTTCAGCAATTAGAGTTAGAAGTGAGCCGTCATAATTCGAGGACATGATTATTTATCTATTATCTCATTAATTAGTTTATTAGTTGGAGTTAGTTGGAGACATGTCCCATCAACTCCTTACTCAGATAGTTCAATCAGTTAGAGGCTTTCTAGGCTATCATGTTTTAGACTTCAGTATTTTCAATTTTGTTTTGGGTATTTCATACCCCGTTTAGATGTTATATTTTACTTCAGTTATGTGAACCTTATGGCCTTTCAGCTTATGTTTCCGTATTATTTAATATTTTATGTAGTATATAGGTACAGATATCAGTCATTGGTTAGCTTGTGGTCCTTTAGGGTCATGAGCACCGTGTAGAGTCCGGGTACCAAATTCAGGGCATTACAAACTTGGTATCAGAGCCTAAGGTTCAATAGAGTCCTAGGAAGTTTGAAAGCCGCATCTAGTAGAGTCTTGTACATGGGTGTGTTGCACTACATTTATGTACAGGAGGCTATAAGATATTTTAGGAATAGCTTCCTCTCTGTTAGTATTCATGTTATGCCACTGAGCATAATCTCAAGTCAATCTCTCAGTCTAATCCATTTCTCTTTTTTTTACAGAACATGTCTCCTAAAAGAAGAAATGAGAATTAGACAGCCCCTCATCCCAAAGAACCTTTGGACGAACATATTTCTCATACAGAGTTTCGAGTTGCATTCACTACTCTTGCTAACTCAGTTTCTGCTCAAAATGAATGACCAGCTATTGTTTCGGCTAATCTAGTGGCTAATTCAACTTTAGCCAGGATTCAAGATTTCACCCGAATAAATCCTCCATCCTTTCTCAGGTCTAAGTCAAATAAGGACCTTCAAGAATTCCTAAATCATGTACAGAAGGTGACAGATATCATGGGGGTGACTACTGTTAAGAGTGCTGAGCTAGATACATATTAGTTGTAGAATGTTGCTCATACTTGGTTCAAGCAGTGGAAGTTAGAGAGGGCAGATGATGCATAGCCAGTTGAGTGGGAGGAGTTTGCATCTGCTTTCCTCGATATATTCTTCCCCCTAGAGCTTAGGAAAGCTATGGTGTTAGAATTCATCAACCTCAGGCAGTGAAATATGACAGTGAAAGAGTATTCTTTTAACTTTACTCAATTAGCTAGCTATACCCCTCATGTGGTTGCAGATAGCAGGGAAAGGATGAGTAAGTTTGTTTCAAGGGTGAATGATAGAGTGGTTAATGAGTGCAGATCTGCCATGCTAAATAGTGACATAACTTTAGCCAGTCTTATGACTCGTGCTCAGCAGATTGAGGAGCAAAAGATTAAGATGGGGAGAAGTAGAGTAAGAGAGCGAAGACAGGTAGTTTCAACTTTGTCAGCCTAAGTAGAAAAGAGAAAACCGTTCTCAGTTTTGTCCTAAGTCATAAGTTCTAGATCCTTCTTTATCCAGTGCTCCAGTTCCTAAGTTCAAAGAGGGTAACAGAGATAGAGCACCTGGATCTAAGTCCCAGGACAGTATTAGCAGTGCCCACACCTATCTTCTTTGCTAGACTTGTGGCAAGCACCATCAGGGTATTTGCATAGCTGACAGTGGTATTTGTTTTAGATGTGGAAAGCCAGGCCACAGAGTTAGAGACTATCCATAGCCAGGTTCTCAGGGTCAACAAAATCGCTCCTTAGCTCAGTCCGATCGTCCAAATAAGCAAGGTGCCACCTCCAGTGCTATTAGTGGGCAACGCCCAAATCGTCTCTATGCTCTTCAGTCCCGACAAGATTAGGAAAATTCTCCTAATGTAGTTAATGGTATGTTACAGATCTTTCATGTGTATGTTTACGCTTTGCTTGATCTAGGAGCTTCTTTGTCTTTTGTTACTCCATATATAGTAGGCAATTTCGAAATCAGTCCCAAAATCCCAGTAGAGCCCTCTTTAGTCTATACCCTAGTGGGTAAAACTATCATAGCCCGATGGGTATACAGGAACTACCCGGTTATGATATTTCGGAAAGTTACTTCAGCAGACTTAATCAAATTATAGATAACTGATTTTTATGTCATTCTCGTCATGGATTGTCTTTATTCCTACTATGCCACAGTTGACTGCAGAAAAAAATAGTCCAGTTTCAGTTCCCAAATAAACCCGTCCTTAAGTGGAAGGGTAGTGTATCTGCTTTCAGGGGTCAACTTATTTTCTACCTTCGGGAAAGGAAAATAATATCTAAAGGATGTGTTTATCATCTTGTTCAAGATAAGGACACTAGTTCCAAAACTCCCAGCCTTGAATCAGTCCCAGTAGTGAATGAATATTTAGATGACTTTCCCAAAGATTTTCCCAAAATTCTTTCCGAAAAGGAAATAGACTTTGGCATTGATCTTCTTCTAAATACTCAGCTTATCTCGATTCCTCCATACAGAATGGCACCATCAGAACTCAAAGAACTAAAAGAAAAATTGAAGGATCTCTTAGATAAGGGATTCATTAGGCCCAGCATTTCCCCGTGGGGTGCTCCAGTATTATTTGTGTACAAGAAAGACAGTTTTCTCAGAATGTGTATAGACTACCGCTAACTCTGTAAGGTCACAGTCAAGAATAATTATCCTTTTCCTAGAATCAATGACTTTTTTACCAACTTCAGGGTGCCAGTTATTTCTCTAAGATAGATCTCAGATCCGGCTATCATCAGCTTAAAGTTAGGAAATGTGATATTCCAAAAATAGCTTTCTGATCTTAGCATGGTTACTTTGAATTTCTAGTCATGTTATTTGGTCTTAACAATGCCCCAGTCACTTTCATGGACCTGATGAATCGTGTGTTCAAGCAGTACTTGGACATATTTGTCATAGCCTTCAAAAATGATATTCTGGTCTATTTTCGCAGTGAGCCTGATCATGCGGACCATCTTAGTATAATCCTTCAGACTCTCAGAGATCATCATCTATTTACCAAATTCAGTAAGTGAGAATTTTGGCTAAGGTCAGTAGCATTCCTTGGTCACATCATTTTTGGTGATGGCATTAGAGTTGATCGTCAAAAGATCGAAGTAGTAAGAAACTGGCCCAGACCTATCTCTCCATCAGATATTAGGAGTTTCTTGGGTTTGGATAGCTATTACAAATGGTTTTTTGAGGGATTTTTTATATTGCATCCCCTATGTCCAGATTGACTCAAAACAAAGTCAAGTTTCAGTGGTTAGATCCTTGCGAGAAGAGTTTTTAGGAGTTGAAGACTAAAATTACCTCATCTCTAGTTTTAGCTCTTCCAGATGGTCCAGATGGGTTCGTAGTGTATTATGATGCATCCAGCGTAGGTTTGGATTGTGTCCTCAACATATTAAGGCCATAGCCTATGCATCTAGAAAGCTTAATTCCTATGAGAAAAATAACCCTAGTCATGATCTTAAGTTAGCAGTCGTAGTATTTGCCTTAAAGATTTGAAGAAATTATCTATAAGGTGTTCACGTAGATGTGTTCACAGATCATAAGAGTCTTCAGTATGCCTTTTCTCAGAAAGATCTTAATCTTCGTTAGAAAATATAGTTAGAGCTCTTGAAAGATTATGACATGAGTGTCCTCTATCATTCGGGTAAGGCCAACATAGTGGACGATGCTCTCAGTAGACTATCCATGGGTAGTGTTTCTCATGTTGAGGATAATAAGAAGAAGTTAGCTCAGGAAGTCCATCAGCTTGCCAGACTAGGCGTTCGCTTAGTCGATACAGATGAGGGTGATATATGGTTTCAGAGTAGTTTAGAATCATCTTTAGTTTCTGAGGTGAAAGAAAAAGCAAGATAGAGATCCCAGCCTTGTCAAGTTGAAAGAGTCAATTCAGGATTAGAAAGTAGAGGTTTTCTCCTAAGGGGGAGATGGTGTTTTGAATTGTCAGGGTTGTCTCTATGTTCTAGGTGTAGACGACTTAAGGAAATGAATTCTTGTAGAAGTGCATGGTGCGCGCTACTCTATTTATCCAGGGGCCGCAAAGATGTACTGCGGCTTGCAGGAAATCTATTGGTGGAGTGGGATGAAGAGAGATATTATAGAGTTTATGGATAAGTTCTCTATGTGTCAGCTATTTAAGATAGAGCATCAGAAGACTAGTGGGTCCATGCAGGAGTTTAGTATTCATACATGGAAGTGGGAAGTTGTGAACATGGACTTCATGATGGGTTTGCCTCGAACTCGTCATCAGCATGATTCAGTTTGGGTCAGTGTAGATAGGATGACCAAATTAGCTCATTTTAATCGTGTCCATACCTCTTATTCAGTCAAGAATTATGCCAAACTCTACATCAAGGAGTTGATCAGATTACATGGTGTTCCACTATCTATTATCTTAGACAAAGGTACCCAGTTTACCTCTCATTTCTGGAAAGCATTCCAAAAGGGTCTTGGTACCCAAGTTCATCTCAGTGCAACCTTTCATCCTCAGACATATGGTCAAGCAGAAAGGACCATTTAGACGTTAGAAGATATGCTAAAGGCGTGTGCAATCAATTTCAAGGGGAGTTGGGATTACCACTTACTTTTGATTGAGTTTGTATACAACAACAGCAGTATTTAGATGGCTCCAATTGAAGCTCTCTATGGTAGGAGATATAGATCTCCAATTGGTTGGTTTGAAGTTAGTGAGGCCTCAGTCATAGGGCCTGACTTAGTATTCGACGCCTTAGAAAAAGTCCAGTTGATCAGAGAAAGACTCCGGGCTTCTTAAAGCTGATAGAAGTCTTATGCAGATGTTTGTAGAAAAGATCTTGAGTTTGATATTGGTGACTATGTCTATCTAAAGATCTCTCCTATGAAGGGAGTGAAGAGATTTGGTAAGAAGGGAAAGCTCAGTCCTCGATATATTAGTCCCTTCAAGATTCACAGTCGCTTTGGAAGGGTAGACAATGAGCTTGAATTTTCTTTAGATCTAGCCTCAGTTCATCCAGTGTTTCATGTCTCTTTGCTCAAAAAGTGCATAGGTGGCCCATCAGTTGCAGTCCCTATTCAGAGCATTGATGTTCAGAATACTCTCTCTCATGAAGAGATTCCAGTCAAAATCTTAGACTATCAGACTCGTAGATTGAGGAGCAAAGAAGTCTATCTAGTTAAGTTTCTTTGGCGAAATTAGTCCATCTAGGGAGCTAATTGGAAAGTAGAGGCAGACATGCGTACCAAGTATTCTCACGTCTTCTTCGCCAAATTAGATAATGCTCAAGGTAACAGTTCTCCCTAAGCTTACTCAGTTTTATGTTCAGTGTTCATCACAAACTTAGTAAGCAGTTTTATGGTCATGTTCCCATTATGAACTTGGTAACAAGTACCATTGCATACTCAGTCATGCATTCATGAATCAATTACACATGCATCAGATAAGCATGTTCAGTATTATACGTTCATCTTGTCAGTCATATCAGTTATGAGATCAGGTTCCAGTAATTCATGTTCAGTATGTACGTCAGTTGTCTTTTCTTCCCTCTCAGTTAGTCTTATTTGGGGATGAATATTCTCAAGGGGAGATATTGTAATACTCCGTACTTTTTCCTAGCTAATTTCTTCTCAAGAATGTCTAGTATTAGCTTCTAAATTGAATGATAGTTATTTTATGAGGAATTTTTAAGAATTTCACTTTTGTCATGTAGGAAATTCAACAAGCTTTCCATCGATATAAGATTCGCCCAAATCCAATAACCGAGTCAGAAGTTACAACTATTTTAAGTTCCCGTCGTAAAACAGTGCCATAATAGTCAGTGGCGTGCTGCACCACAAGAGAAAATGGCATTTGGCAAATTCTAGTATGGGTCTTCGATTATGGCACATCACGCCAGGGCCCAAATTCAGAATTTGTCATTTTCTAGTGTCTTAGCGCGATATCCTCCGCGTCACGCCAAAGTCCAGGTAGCAAAAAAAGGGGAAAAGTAATGGCTTCACGTCACGTCATCCCCCAATTTCCTAATTGTCAAATTCTAGTGACACTGTGCAATAGCACCGCGTCGCGCCAGCGACCCAGTTTGAGAAAAATTTATTGAAATTAAATGACGCATCCAGGGTTAATAGGGTCAACTTTCCACCCCTATTTAATCCCTTTAACATATGATTCAGCCATTTTTTAA
Organism: Capsicum annuum; assembly: GCF_002878395.1. Lineage (NCBI taxonomy): Eukaryota > Viridiplantae > Streptophyta > Magnoliopsida > Solanales > Solanaceae > Capsicum > Capsicum annuum. The sequence continues at coordinate 149,003,559 of NC_061121.1, read as the reverse complement.
ACCCAAAATGCACTCTCTTCTCTTAAAAACTTCTCATGAACAACCTAGGTCTTTTCATAGAAGATTCAGAATCAATTCCTCCGTTAATCTTCACAAAATCATAAACTAAGGTATGCATAGTGGTCATTCATGGACTCCTTTCGTCCATGAAGCCCAAGAATCTCTTTGCTAAGTTTAAGTTTATGGATTTCTTTATGAATTTTATGTTAGGTTCATTTTGTTTATGTTAAGAATAATCAATTGAATTCAAATCCACGTTGGGTGATAAATTTTATGTGGAATTGATTTGTATAGATGTATATTCATGTGAACCTATGAATAAACCCTAAGATAATGAAATTAGAGATGAATCATGATGATTAATTATTGTATAATGTTGTCTACATGTTCTATGCCTACCATGTTTTTGATTAAGTGCCTAGATGAAGGAACAATGCCCAACTAGTATGATATCATAAAATCTCTATGTATGTACAAGTTATGCCTATCACATGTTTTGATATAATGCTTCTATAAATGTATTATGTATTATGATGTTAGTTATATTTTCAAGTAAGTTATGTTTGGTCATTTTTCTTCCATCGAGTCTTGGAGGTACTTGTACATGAAACATTAGCTGTATGCTTAAAGCTATGTCATGTTTTCACGATACTCTTAGTCAAGACATGATCCTTAGACTTCAGACAGACTTATGACTTAGGAAATCTCCATGATCTCATAAACTCAATCAGTTGTCAGATGTCAGTAGTATTCCACCAGCCAACGAAAGCCAGTAACTCAGTCCATGTTCAGTTCAATAAATCATGTTTAGTGTCTATTCAGATGGGAGTAGAAATTCCCACCGTTCTTATTAGAGTTACCTGTTATATTAGGGTCACTTATATGTTGTCCTTACCAGTGGAACGGTATTGACACCTTTCTAATTAGGGCATAGATTAGACCCCAATTCAGCTATAATGCATCATTTTGGGTATGTTGGTTAGATGACTACCTCCCATAGTCTCAGTAAAAGAACTTAGATAGTTCTTCAGAATTCCGGACAGTCAGATACAGTCAACTCAGATACAGAATGTAATTCATATAGTTCCACCAGATTCAGGGCTGTCAGATACAATCACTCATGTTATTAGTTATATGAGTTATCAGTATGTTATGTTATCAGTATTCAAATTCAGTACTCATGTTATCCCGATTTCAGATATAGTTACTATGCATGCATGCATGTACTCTCACATTTATATTAGTCAGTTAGCCAGTATTGTTCATGCATATGAACCCCATGTATTCAGCATACCCCATATGCATACCAGTACATTCAAAGTAGTGACACATTTGTGCTATGGTGTCTTATACCATTTGTTTAGAGATACGAGCTCCAGATTAACAGTAGATTCCAGTTTCAGCAGTCAGAGTTAGAAGTGAGCCCTCATCATTCGAGGATATGATTATTTCTCTATTATCTCATTAATTAGTTTATTAGTTGGAGTTAGTTGAGGACATATCCTATCAACTCCTTACTCTGACAGTTCAGTCAGTTAAATGCTTTCTAGACTATATGTTTTAGACTTTAGTATTTTCAATTTTGTTTTGGGTATTTTATACCCCGTTTAGATGTTATATTTTACTTCAGTTATGTGAACCTTATGACCTTTCAATTCACGTGTCCACTTTATTTAGTATTTTATGCAGTATACAGGTACAGATATCAGTCATAGGTTAGCTTGTGGTCCTTCGAGGTTATGAGCACCGTGTAGTATCTGGGTACCAGATTTGGTGCATTACATCATCTCTTTTTCTTGTTTTTCTTCTCCTTCTATCTCATCTTGTTCATCTGCTGCCTTCTCCTCTTTTGTTTATTCTTCTTTCTTCTCTTTTTCAACCTTTTCATCTACTGCAACAATTCTGTCACTATGACTGCAAGTTCTTCGAGGTTTACTTGATGTCATCTTAGGGGGGACTGTTGACGTGCACTTCATTGTTCTGAAAGGATTACAAAAATTTTGCAAGAAAATTAAATTGGAGAATAAAAAATAAATTAGTTTACCTTCATCTTGTTGTTTCTTCTTATTCTTCTCGATTCTTCCCAGCCTTTCATCTCTAACAAAAGAAGCATTATCCAGAACACTTTTCTCGATCAAAGAAAGACGCTCATAAAAGTCTTCATCATTAGAAACATCTGGTGCAGTTTTGAGTCCACTTAAAACAGTATAAATACAAGCACATGTTGGACTTAGAATATAATTTTGACCACCCAAATCCTCATCTTCATCCGCAACCTCCGCTGATAAAGTGAGAAAAGTCAAGCCTTTTAACTGCGCCTTCTAGGCATCGATGGACGTATTCTTAACTTCATTTGTGTATGGCTTAAATGTTTTTATGTATCTATGCTCCATCTCACGGACAATAGAAGTAAGGTACATGTGCACAATCTATAAAAAAATATAAATTACACGGCATTCACTAATGTAATAATATTATTATCATATTATAATAAGTATAATTTTACCTTTATGTTATTTCCTTTGTACTTAAATGGGTCTTCTTCCATTATGTTGTCGCACTTCGACGTGTGCCATCTAAATAGACAAGGAATAGGTAAAGGACAATCTAACGACTTTTCCGCCTACCTTTCCAGATGACGAAAGACCTTATATATCCAAACCTATAATTAATAAAAGCATAAATAAATCTGTAGGGTCTATGTATTAGTACATAAATAGGTTAGAGTCTATAATAAATTGATAAGATAGTAGATAATAAGTACCATAAATGCCCAGAAAAAGTTGTATAAAGCGTACGATGAATTATTCCTCTTTATAAATGCTTCTTTTTGCTTCCTCGAATCAATATTTTTTTTCAAATAGCTTAATGTTAGCCCAAACTACTCTTTTCCCCATGGATAACTCTTGAAGAAATAAAAATCAGACGCCATCTTGATGTGGTCTGGATCGACCTTCTTTGACGGGTCCTTTGCCAGCAATATCGAGTGCATGAACCAAACTAAAGTGCACTTTAAATTTTATTGATTACTCAACCTATTACGTTTGATCAGGCTAATTAGCCTTGCAACAGTAATGCTTTTGTTCTTCATCACCTTAAAATGAAAGCTTTCGCCATTTTAGAGGACTTTGTAGGTTTTTGATTCACGGGGATATGCTGAAGAATTTAGCCCCGTAATCAGAGCAAATTCCTTTAAGATAAATAAGAAGGCTTACTATTCATACAAAACTAAGTTTCATCTAGTCTTTTATTATTTTTGATACATCGCAGCAGCACATAATGGACCATCTATCCATTAAACTCAAAATGTTCTGGCATATGTCTCAAGTATCCGAAATAGGTCTTCTTAAAATCAGCATACAACTTTTGTTCAGCTAGAATCCTTCCAAACTCTCGATAGACCGCCAATCTTGCTCTTAAGAAATTCTTTGCAGGAAAAGAACCTAGCTTATCTATCCAAGTTGTTTGGCAGTACTAATCAAAGGAGATATCTCTCACATAAATTGGCAAGGATAGGGGATCCTCCTCCTCCCCGTCTCCACTATCTTTCCTGTCCCCATCTTCACTGCTACCACTTTCACTTTCTTCTTCACTTTCCCCTTCATTTTTTTCTTCACCATCCTTAACATCATCACTCTCATGTACACTACTTTCATCAAATTAATCAATTTTGACAATGATTTTTGATTCAATTTCTGACTCGGATTTATCGATTACAACTTTTTTCCTCTTTAAAATTTTAGAAACTTCTTCAAGTTTTTGCTTCCTATTTCTAGAAGAAGTGAAATCAGACTTTTATTTGTTCTATGAATTTTCACCATTTATAATACAACAACCAAAAACCCAGTGTATTCCCACAAAGTAGGGTCTAGGGAGGGTAAAGTGTACGCAGTACATATTGCTACCTCCAAAGAAGTAGAAAGGCTGTTTCCGATAGACCCCTGGCTCAAGATAAGGAATAATAAACAAAAGTGTAATAAAACATGAAGCAAGATAGATGGCATCACATAAAAAGTATTAAGACATAAATATAAATCAAAGCAGTATGAGATAAGGTAACCAAGTGCAATGTTCAATAAGAGCTAAGAAATAGGGCATCCAAAAAATGACACCCACCTAGTAGTAACAGAAACTCACAGGATAGAGACACCCTCCACACCTAAACCCTCCTGATTAGTAACCTGGTTATACCAGGGCTCTTCTAACTACTAGCTACAGACCACGAACTTAATCTATCCTTCTACCCTTATCCGCGACCTCCACACTTTCCTATCTAGGGTTATGTCCTCAATAAGCTGAAGCTGCTCTATATTATGTCTAATCACTTTCCTCTAGTACTTCTTCAGCCTACCTCTCCTCCACCTGAATCCATCCAACACTAGCCTCTCACACCTATGAACTAGGGCATCCGTGCCCGTCCTCATCATATGCCCAAACCATCTCAGCCTTCCTTCCCGCACCTTGTTCTCCACCGAAGCCACTCCCACCTTCTCCCAAACTTCTCATTCCTAACTCTATCCCCTATATTAAGTCCTCACATCCAATGTAACATTTTTATTTCCACCACCTTTATTCTTTGAATGTGGGAGTTCTTGACTAGTCGACACTTTACTCCATAAAGCATAGCTGGCCTGACTGTCACTCTGTAGAATTTTCCTTTAAGCTTAACTAGGACCTTCTTATCATACAAAACTCCTGAGGAGAGCCTCCACTTCATCCAACCTGCTCCAATATAGTTATATACATCCTCATCTATCTCACCATTCCCCTAAATCAAAGACCCAAGATACTTAAAACTATCCCTCTTACAAACATTCTGGGAATCCAACCTCACAACCATATCTTCCTCTTGTCTCAAGTCACTAAACTTGAATTCCATATATTCCGCCTTGGACCTACTCAACCTGAACCCTTTAGATTCAAGGGTTTTCCTCCACTTTCACCATCTATAATCTATAACCAAAAATGAATCTGTAATGGTCGATTTATCGACCACTAATCTATTAAAAAATAGAAAAATATAGCAAAAACAAATCTGTAGTGGTCGATCTATCGACCACTGGTCTAATAAGAAAAAATGTAAAATGCCTCAGATCAAACATGCAAATCAAATTCCAACTTCTCCAGCTATTGGTAGTGTAATTCACAAAAATAAGAATACCATTAAAATGGGTCTAATTCAGTATAAAAAATTCAAAATCAATACACAATATAATACAAAATTCAAAAATTTTCTAGTTATTATCAAAAGAAAAATAGATTAAACATGTGGAATCACAATATTAACTAAAAACACTTAGATTTCGACTAATTCAATAAAGAACGGTATAATTTTTATAGAAATCAAATAACCCCAACACAAAACAGAATTAAAAAAATACTTAAATGGATCTAACACTGATCAGAAAAGAACATTAAAATTACCCGAGCAAGAGAAACTGAAAATTTTTGACTTGGGAAGCAAGAATCGAGCAAAACATTTTTTGGTAAAATATGAAGAAAATTCAGGAGAAGAAGAGTATTTGAGGAGAAATAACACATGTACGAATTTCACGGGGTCGCTACAACGACAATTAAATTTTCTAAATTAAATTAATCTCTTAGTAGCATATTTTTGAATTAACACATGTACGTTACAACTTTTATCTCTCCTCAAATACGTACATGTGTTATCTCTCCTCAAATTAGTCTCTTAATACATGTGTAAATTAACACCCCATATTTTTGAACTAGAAAATTTAATTATCGTTGTCAAGACCCCAAGAACTCCCTCTCTTGTATTGAATTAAAGATTATGCTTTTGTGATTTAGAAGATGTTTTTGCAATATTTCAGCGTTTGAGCATGATTTGAAATGGTTGAGAGGGTGTTTCTTGATAGAAATATGTTCTTGTGTTTGAAAGAAAGAATTGCATGTGAAGTGAGAACTTTGACATGACAACCTTGTGCTACTGAAATGCTTGACAAAGATGAGTCCCTTGCATGTGTTTACATGAGGTTTGAGAAAGAGTCTCTTTGAATTTAATTGTTGAAATGGTGTTCCCAAAACTTGTGTTTTGAAAACAGAGATTTATGATAGATAAATGATGGCTCAGAGATATGACTTGCAAGTCAATGGTATGATGATGCCATATGTATTTATGCCATAACAAATTATGTTTTTAGAGTATCTGTTCAGAGCATATTTTCAGAGTATGTTTTCAGAGTATGTTTTCATAGACTGTATGTTTTGATAGAGTTTTAAAAAGGGGCTTAAATAGGGTTAAGTGGTTACCCGAAGAAGGCACGAGTTCAAGTAACTCTTAGCCTGAAACCGTATTTGCTGATACGGGTAGATTATTATTGTACGCTGGCGACAGTCATGTGGCATAGTAGAGTCAGAGACTCCGACCCTTGCGTCACACTTGGGTTGGGGGCTTCGCTATCGAGTTAATGGCAGTTTCCATATAGCCCATGGAATTTTTCAAAGTTGTAGGGTATACGACCTAACGCAGATGTAATACAAATTTCTCAGTCATGATGATTTTCACAGTCTTTTAAAATTCCCATGTGATTTCTTACTGTATGACTTAATTATGAATTGTCTTAAAGTACATCTGTATTGAACCCCCTCTTCTTTCCAGGTTCTGAGATTCAGTCTAGGGGTCCAGATAAACAGTAGATATTTTTGACAGGTGATTAGATTATGCAGTGGTGAGCCTTCTCTATTCCAGAAGGCCTATCTTTACAGATCATGACACTTATTTCAATTTTGGTCTACTGGGGGCCTTGTCTTAGTTCTTCAGATAATTTTGTTTAGTTCTTAGTAGAGATTTTACAGACTGATGTCAGATATTGTTATTCAGATACATTTTTAGAATCGACTATGTTTCTGTATTATATATCAAATGCCGCATTTTCTTTTGTATTATGAATGTTGTGCATGATTACTAAATAGACGGAGGGCATTCCTGGCCTTCACGGTTCAGTAATGCTCGTCATGGCCAGGGCCCCAATTTGGGTCATGAAAAACTTGGTATCAAAGCACAGTTCATGGTCCCAGGGTGTCTGCAAGATTGCGTCGGGTAGAGTCTTGTTTATGGGTGTGTAGCACGCCACACTTAAAAGCAGGAGGCTACTAGGAATTTAGGAATGTCTCTCTTTCTTCATGTTCTAGTTTGTGCTATAGAGTTAGTATGTTCCTCCTTCATACTCTAATTCATGCAATGATGTATCCCATATAAAATAAAAGTTATCCTAATTCTTTCCTTACTCTAGTGTTCCCAGATAATGCCCTCAAATTTACTAGCAGAAATTTGGGAAGTCACATAAAGGACTGGAGAAAAGCTCCCTTGTTTAAAAATTGTGTCCTCGTTCTTATGAGGCGTTCAGTTAAGACAAGAGTAAGATGTGTATTCTTGGTCATTGAATATTATGTGTCAAGTTTGTATCTCTTGTTATCTTGATATCATTGTGTTGTTGAAATAAAAAAGTCTAGTGAAGCCGTGTCGGGCTTTTTTGATTCACTAGTATAGTTGCTTTGTTATTCGTTTAATTTTCTTGTTCAAAACACACAAAAAAAATTCAAAATCTAGTGAATCTGTGTGAGGCTTATTTTGATTCACTAGCAACTTGTTATTCATCTTGTATTTCATCTTGTTGTTCTTGTGTTTGTTGGAACTGTATTTCCACCCGAGTAGTAGTATAAGTTAGAGTATCAGTGCCATGACCTATTGGAAGTGAAATTAGACCAAGAAGTTGGTGATATGAAGTCACAAGGTTAGAGTTCAGAGTGAGGGTGACTTTTGTGTAACTAAATATTTATAGTTGAATAACCGTTCACTGAGAATGATTTACCATTTTGTGGTGGTAGACTAATATGGTAGTACCATTTTTGGATTGTATGGTAGTCCGTGGAGGAAGTGTTTGACTTAGATTGTTATTTTTTTTTCAAAATAGGGAGAGAGCCCAGAGTGGATATTTAAGGTGGTTATAGTATCCCCTTATAGGCTGTGAATGAAAATGGCTAGATTAGCTAGTAAGTTGTAAGTATAGACTCATGGTTGTTTGTGGAATTTAAAGGTAGTCTAAATGTATGCTTGGGTAAGTAAGCGTGATGTGAGAAGTCGTATAAGTAAATAAGATTGTATGGGGTTATAGTATAAGATTAATGTCGATCATGTCTATTATGTGACTTTACCCCTTGACCTTCTTTTCCACAGTAGTTGTAAACAAGTACTACTTGTGAGAAGTTATGTAGTAGATTTTTGAGGTAGAGTAGTAATGTCATAAAGTTGTTTTGGTCGTGGATAGTATCTAGATAAAATGAGGTATTTGGGGTAGAATGTCCCAATTTGATGGACTAGTAAATTATGTTGTATTCTTCATGGATGGTATTTATTGAATAAAACAAGTATGAGCTAATGCCTATGATGCCTTTCAACATGTATTTATAGTACCTAAAAGTCTCTAAGTTAACAAGGTACAACAATGCAAGCTATACAATTATCAACTACAAGCTGAAAATCTGAAAATCCTGCACATGCATGCTGAAATTTCTGCACATGCATGCCAACCTTTGTGGACCTTTTAAAGCTGGAAAATCTGCACTTTCATACCAGCCCGTGTGAACTTCCTAAAGTCTAATAAATGTGCTTCCAGCCTATTTGACCATCTATAAGGTGCTAGAATGTTGGCAGCAATGCGGGGCATTTATCGAAGCTCCGTCAAGTTTGAAAATGCACCCGAATAGTCCGAAATATGCCCAAAACGTGAGGAGTTTAATGGGTTGTGATGTTGAGCGTCACAATTTGGTTGTAAAAATAGTGACTTAAGATTAATGATGTATGTTTTGTAAGAATTATGTATAAGGTTGGGCTGTAAATCATGTTTAGCACTAGACATTAAATTTGAACAATTGATGTCCATGAAGGTCGATGTGATGATTTCTGGGTTAATGATTCTAGGTTTATGGAAGTAATCTAATAGGATTGAACGGTATTTGAAAGAAGTTAAGTTTATTTGATTCGTAGTGAAGTATGATGTTGCATGTATAATGTAAAAGTATGCCCAAGGTGATCTGAGGTTGCGGTATTTTCTAAGACTATTACACGTTTTGTGTGACGAGTGGTACCATTGAGTTGCTAGGTGGATAAAGACTAGTTAGATGGTATATGGTGTTCTAAATAGCCAAGTTAAGGAGTTTTGATTGATAGTGTTGAGCCTTTTTATATGATCTTGATTCTCAAAGAGAGAGATATAAGTTTGTAGTTGCGATATTGGTAGGCTATGTCAGAAGTAGTATGATTCATTGAAGGCTTGGTGATATCCATGTTGAGTGCTAGATTCTATGTTTGAGTTTTTGAAGGTTGAACTAATAGAAATAAGACTTAAAGCACTAGAGGGTGTGCACTCCGATATGGGGATACTCATGAAGACCCGAAGTTAGTAAGTGTGCAAGTATTATATGATGACTACTGGGTTTATAGAATGATAAAGTGTATCTCAAAAGGTAGTATTAACAGTGGGTTTTCCACTTTCAGGTGTAGTCATTCGGGTTAAGTTCCATGATATACGTGTATAGTAGTTTTCTAGACCCCAGAGTGCAGTGAGTGTACTTTAGTTTAGAGTCTAGTAAGGGATCTCCCAAACTTAATATGATAGCTTGAAGCTAAGGGGGATATGATAGAGCGAATAATCAAGTCAGGCTTTCAGATTCTCGTCGTGATGTCATGATGATATAGAACGTCAAAAAGTGAGGGTGAGACTCAACCCATTCTTATCTCAGTATTTTTTTTCCAGTTATCCCAATATCTACTCATGCCTTACGTTTTAGTCCAATGATCAAAATTCATGTTCATGCTTGTGATAGAGAATCATGTACTTTTCAAGTTCCAAAATGAGAAGTTTCAGTACATTCAGTAGTCGGAATCCCATTCCATAAGTTATGAACTCCAAACTGAGGTCATGTAGCTCATAACTCATGTACTCACGCTTTATAGTATGCTTGTTTTAGATAAGACCATAAGTGTGAAGTAAGACTGGGGCCAAGTTTTTGATATATATGATGGTTAGTGGAAATTTGTGTGTGTATGTTCTTGGGGTAGCGTGTGGGAGTTATATTAATAGTGGTTTAGAGAATATGTGAAGTGTGTCTTCATGGGTGTTTGCCTTGAAGTTCATATGAGGTTATAAAGATAGGCTTGAATGACATGTTGGGATTTTGGTGAAGGGACGCAATATGCGTTAGTGAATCTATTGTAAGAGTTCAGAGTTATTCATTAATATGGGAAGGTATGATATGCTTAGGGTGTGGACTTTAAAAAGATATGGAAGATTGAATCATATTGTTTAGACTAGTATCATGGTATGACATGTTGTATTTTTGTTACTTGGATTTAGGCTTGATCACAGTGAAAGGATTTAAGCTACTATAGACATTATAGAAAGAGCTATCAATGCCATTATTAGAATTATAAGTTGAATGGAATGAATATGGTATTTAAGGGAAATAGTTTAGTTAAGGGAGTATTAAAGAAGTGTGCTAAGCTTGAAAAAAAAGAAGTTGCATTGTCCAAGATCTTTTGCTCCATAATGCTACTAGAATTTCTTTAGACAGAGTGTTGAAGAGATACTCCCGTTGAATATAAGTTTCTAGTGTAATTCAGTTTAGCAGTCAGGTAGACAAGTTACGGTGGTTTTCCACCTTTTCACCCAATCCTGCTATCCGAAGTCTCATCCGTATGATCATCCCAAGAGATAATATATTTCAACCTAAGTTACGAATTCAATTAAGTCAAAGAATCATGTTTCAGATTCATCTATTTAGTTGTGACTCAGTTCATAAGTGTTCAGTGCAAAATCTCAAATATTTCCAGTTAGTATAATACCCTGGTACGATTTAAGTCTTGATGCCTCATGATTCGAAATTGCATAAGTTATCACTTCTCAATTCAATATGTATGATTGGATCATGAACACTTCAAGGGAATCCTAAACTCTTAGCATGAATTAGCTTCTTGAAGCAAGTAAGGGCAAGTCAACTTAGAATTCAGTTTCATGATAGAAGTTTAAATGTTTCAAATAAGTTATATACTTTCTTAGAAGACACATCATGTCAGCGTCATTCTATACCTTTGAGCTTCAACATTTCCAATCCATCATTCGGGGAGGAATGATCCCAAGGGGGAGATAATGTAACACCCCATGTTTTTGAACTAGAAAATTTAATTAACGTTGTAACGACCCCGAGAAAGTCGTACATGTGTTATCTCTTAGTAGCATGTATATAGAGTCAAAGACTTAAAATTTTTCTAACTGTTAAATCAAGACTTAGTCACATTCCGAGTACCCAATCTTTGACGAATTGTTCATGACCTTCCTGACCTCCATTTTTAGATTTTTAAGTTGCGTAATGATAGGACAAGCTCATAGTACATCTCGGATAAGTTTTGGAATTTTTCGGAACGCATAAGGCTGCGTTTCGATTTCAAAACAGTAGCAAAACGCATAGCCTATTGCCCAGTTTTCAGCATTTCTGGGTCAACTTCAAATGATCATAACTCTCTTAATATAGCGAACTGGGTGACCTATTATATATCAAATGAAAGGTCTCCGAAGTATCTTTCCAATGATATCAATTTTTCCTAAATCTGTCAATCAATCAAAAAGTTATGGCCATTTTTGTGAGAGGCAGTAGTGTATTTTTCTGTAGTCAGCTCCACATTTTCCAGGGGCATTTGGGTCAATTCCACCCTTATTAATTCAGCATAAACACTGAATTTCAATCCCAAAACACCACATGACTCATATTTCTCTCAATTTTCTTCAAGAACACTCCCTAGGGTTTCAAACAAGATTCCTAAATAACTCAAGATTCAACCGTGGGTTTTAGAAGATAATTAGAGATTTAGGTAAGCTTCAGGAATCATCTATTATTTTCCAAAATAGAGGTACGTGGGGTTTATCCTAAAAGCTACATGAGTTTAAAAATAATTAGAGCATGATTTTAAGATTTTTATGCATGAATTTCAAAGGAGTTTTAGAATCTATGTTCTAAATTACATATTCCGAATGATTTAATGTTACTACTATTTTGACCTTGTAGTCCTATCCCCTAAATTGATTTACATGTATACGTATATGTATGTAATTTGAGTTTCTGGATTGTTTGAGAGCATAAATTATGAACTCTCTCTCTTGTATTGAATTAAAGATTATGGTTTTGTAATTTAGAAGATGTTTTCGCAATATTTCAACGTTTGAGCATGATTTGAAATGGTTGAGAGGGTGTTTCTTGATAGAAATGTGTTCTTGAGTTTGAAAGAAAGATTTACATGTGAAGTGAGAACTTTAACATGACCACCTTGTGCTATTGAAATGCTTGACAAAGATGAGTCCCTTGCATGCGTTTACATGAGGTTTGAGAAAGAGTCACTTTGAATTTAATTATTGAAATGGTGGTCCCAAAACTTTTGTTTTAAAAACAGAGATTTATGATAGATAAATGATGGCTCAGAGATATTTGTTTGCAAGTCAATGGTATGATGATACCATATGCATTTATGCCATAACAGATTATATTATCAGAGTATGTTTTCATAGCATGTTTTCAGAGTATGTTTTCAGAGCATGTTTTCAGAGACTGCATGTTTTGATAGAGTTTTCAAAAGGTTCTTAAAGAGGGTTAGGTGGTTACCCGAAGAAGGCGTGAGTTCAAGAAACTCTTTGCCTGAAACTATATTTGCCGATACGGGTAAATTATTATTGTACACTGGCAATGGCTGTGTGGCGTAATAGAGTTTGAGACTCCGACCCTTGCAGCAAACTTGGGTTGGGGGCTTCGCTGTCGAGTTAATGGACGTTTTCATATAGACCATGGAATTTTTCAAAGTTGTAGGGTATACCACCTAACGCAGATGTAATACAGGTTTCTCGAAGTCATGATGATTTTCACAGTCTTTTGAAATGCCCATGTGATTTCTTACTGTATGACATGTTTATGAACTGTTTTAAACTGCTCTCATATATGTTGATTATTAATGATTATTTTGGATTTGCTTTACATACCAGTATATCTGTATTGACCCCCCCTCCACCCTCCAGGTTATGAGGTTCAGTCTGGGGGTCCAGATAAGCAGTAGATATTTTCGACAGGTGATTAGATTGTGCAGTGGTGAGGTTTGTCTATTCTAGAAGGCCTATCTTTTCAGATCATGACACTTATTTCCATTTTGGTCTACTGCGGGACTTGTCCTAGTTCTTTAGATAATTTTGTTTAGTTCTTAGTAGAGATTTTGTAGACTGATGTCAGACATTGTTATTCAGAGACATTTTCAGAATCAACCACGTTTCCACATTACATATGAAATTCTGCATTTTCTTTTGTATAATGAATATTGTGCATGATTTCCAGATAGACAGAGGGTATCCCTGGCCTTCATGGTTTGGGAATGCTCATCACGGCTAGGGTCCCGATTCGGGTCATGACACTAATCATTCTACTTTACTCAATTAAATTCCCCTAACTATTTTATTGTACTTGGTCATTAATTATTCTATCATCTTTCATTTAATTCAGGTATAATGGATCATAATGACTCTAATAACCAATTAAGAGCAATATTAAATAAGGTTTTTTGGCTTAGACGATAGTGATAGTTTGCATGGTAATAAAGATTCATATGGTGGATATGCTGATGGTCCAGATCAATATTTGGACACCGACGATGAAGACCTTGAAAACCTGGCCTATGAAGAGATGAATAGGTCTCATCAATCGATTCAAGATAAAGATTTAAGTGTTTCTGACAGAGAAGAAGATCATTATGGGGAGGATGGTGTTGAAGAAGAGGAAGGTACAATGCATGATAATTTCTACACCGAAGAACAATATACGGCAGACCCTGTTGAAGGTATGTCTTTTTATTGTGTACAAACTGGCTTCACATTTTATAGAGAACACAATCATTTGACTGGTTTTGGAGTTGTTAAGTAAAATGCAAAAAACTGGCTGGTTAATTAAAGTATCTGACATTTGGGTGTGATAAGTGCAGAAAAACAATGACTAGGAATCAAAGAAAAAGGGTTGATTGCAAAGCTAGGGTTAACCATCAAGTGATCAATGATGGTTCGTGCATAGTGACAAAGGTTATCTTAGAGAACAATTATGAATTGGAACCGGCACTGTCATATTTTTTGCCTTGCCACAGGGTATTGAGCAGGACTGTGAAGAGGAGTCTAGAAGCGCACGACATTGCATGTCTAAGGCCTTCAAAAAGTATAAGACTATTGGAGGTCAAACTGGTGGCCTCAAAAGAATAAGTTGCACTCCCAAGGACTATCATAACTACATCCTTTAGCAATGGAGGCTCTGAACACTTTCCACCAATGCTATCACGTTGTACACATTTTTTATGGATATGCAGTCCAAGGATGAATTTTTTTTATTCAATAGACTCTGACAATACTGGCAGACTTCGAAATGCTGTGTGGGTGCACACACATAGCAAGGCTTCCTACTGCAACTTTAGAGACGTCATATGCCTCGATACAACCTACCTCATAAATCAGTGGTGCATGCCATTTGCTTCCTTTATTGGTGTTAATCACCACAACCAGTTCATACTTTTGGGATGTGCTTTGCTCACGAGTGAGGACATCGAAACATATGATTTTGTATTCAGACGTCAGGTTATGGCCATGGGCAAAACCTCTCCAACGGCTATCCTCACAGACTAATGCCAAATACCATCCACAGGTGTTGCATTTGGAATATCTTTACCAAGCTACCTGTAAAGCTTAGGAGGGAGACCAATTATAAGCCTGCCAAGGATCACTTCAAAGCAATCATCTTTGATAGCATTACAATTACCGAATTTGAGGATAAATGGCAGGCTTTCATTAAAGAATACGACCTGAATCAACGGATTTGGTTCTAAAGTCTCTACTCGGAGCTGTCCAAATGGGTTCCCATATTTCTCAAGTACTATTTTTGGGCTATTATGATTTCCATGCAATGGTGTGAGTCAATGCATGCCTTCTTTGATAGCTACATCGGTGGTCGAAGCTCTCTAAAGTAGTTTATTGAGCAATATGAGGTTGCCCTTGGGTTTAAATATAAGAAAGAATTGGAGAGCCAAGCTAGCAAAAGAAAGAAGCTTGTACAAACTACCATCGCATTCTATTGGGATATGCTGAAATATGGCTACTACACCCGCATTATTTATGATTTCTTTAGGGTACATGGTCCAAGGATACCATATGATGGTATTGAAAGTCATGTCGATTTCGTTGTGGTGGAGGGATTTGAGGTATATAACATGATAGGCTATTTGATACGAAGTGATTATTACGGTGATAATTTTGTCTTCACTGTAGAGTACCATTCTGCCAATCAATATATTGAATGTAACTGCAATACCTTCGAAAGTGAAGGGATTGTGTGATCCCATATTATGAGGATTATGACTTTTAAAAGGATTCATCTATTTCATGATAGATATATACTTCCCCATTGGATGAGAGACATAGTCCGCCCACATTTGAGTAAATTCTTTTTATTAGGGTACCCAATAATGACGGACGAGTACTGAGTGTAGAATGGGATAAAAAAATGGGTCGATAGAAATTGAGAGCTCGTATTGGACTATCCCATTAGACGCAGGGACCTAAAAAATGTTTTGAAAGATCGTTTCAAAACATACATGGTCTAGCAAGATGGCATGGCTGTCCTATAAGACCCCGCGAAATTCCTAGTTTAATCGAGTCCTTTAAGCTTATCAAGGGGTCTAAGACTTAGAAAATTCAAGCTAAGTTTCCAAACCTAGTTTATTTTTAGCCTTCAAAAGTTTGCAATCTCATTTCACGACCTTAATGTCCTTTAATGGTTTATATTTATGTTAATTCATATCAAGAATGTCTACAGGGGTTCCCGGACGAGTTTTGGATTTTTCGAACCTTGTTTAGACCTTGTTGAAATCCCAAAACTGTGACTCAACACAGTGTTGGCATGCCGCATTTCCAATTGCATCGACAGAGAAAATATTTCTCTACTTAAGGCAATTTCCAATGAACCAACACGATGTCGTCTCATTGCATCGATTATCGCATTGGTACCCTCAACGCGTCGTGTCGGATACAGTGTCACTGGGCACATTTTTTTGTCTTTTAAACCCACATCTTTAAGGGTAATTAGGTCATTTTCCCCGACCTTCAATCCTCATAACATGAAATTTAGCCCCCTTTTGGCTAAATACATTCATTATTTAACAAGTGCTCAAGAACAAGAAACCCTAGGTGATTAATTTCAATTAAAGAACTCAAGCCTTCTTCCATCAATCTTCAAGAAATTGTCAACCAAGGTATGTAAAGTGTTCATCCAAGGGTCCTTTTCACCCTTGGAGCTCAAGAAATCCTTTACAAAATATGGATTTTGAATTCCATGTTGTGGGTTTGATTGTACACATGTTTATGTTTTGATATGATTTCCAAGATTGAATCTTTATTGAATTCTCATGACTTCATGTTAAGTATGTGGATTGAAATACCTAAATTGAAGTGCTTGATATAGCCATGATGTATTAGTTGTTGATCCATGCCCTAGAAAAGGTTATGTCTTCCATATATTTGTTAAAATGCCTAAATGATTAAAAATTATGCATTATGACTTATTTGTGAATTATAATATGAACTTATGATGTACCCACATGTTCAAAATGACTCCCATGCTAAAAAATATGTCTTGTAATGATTTGGTGGAATGCTCATATGTATGGATTTGTGAAATTATGATATGTTAGCTTGTATTCCCATTCATGTGTAAGCTTATGACTTGTGAATGCTTCATGAAATCCCTCAATGATAGTATTATGAATTGTTGACTATGGTCATATGTTCAAGTAGTGTCATGTCTCATTTATTTTCATGCTATCAAGTCCTGGGGGAATTTAATACCCGACAATTTAGCTGTGTGCCTAGAGCCAATGTCAGTTTTCAAGATAACCTCAGTCAAGCCACGATCAGTAGAATTCAGCCAGTCTCAGAACTAAGAAAAACTCAGTAGTATTTAGTTCAGTCCTTAGTAACTCAGTCAGTTAATAAAATTCAGTAATATTTCTCCAGTCAACAGAATTCAGTGAAATCAGTCCAGTTTAGTCCAGTATACTCAGTTCAGTGTCTATTCAGTTAGGAGTAGGATTTAGCACCGAGTAAACCCAAGGATAGAAACTCACCTGCCAGCAGAGGGTGTGATTCTTAGAGGCTGTCCTTGCGTTCCAAAACTACGTAGCCAGCGTAGGATGAGACATCAAAACCTATCAAATGAGGGTTGATGAGGTGGCTTAACCTGTTAGATAAAGGTCCCGCTATTCTTATTAAAGTACCTAACAGATGAGGGTCACTCACAACTTGTCCTTACCAGTGGCGTGGTATTGACACCTATCTAATTGGGGTTATAGATTAGACCCCAACTTAGTTATAATATCATATTAGGGGCATGTCGGTTAGATGACTACCTCCCACAGTCTCAGTATTTGTCTTTAGTAAAGAACTTAGACAGTTCTACAAATTTTAGGATTGTTAGATTCAGTCACTCAACTTAATATGAAACTCAGCTAGTTTCATTAGAATAAGGACTGTCAGACATACTCACTCAGTTATTTGTTATATCAGTTATCAATAATCCATGTTATCAGTAAACTCAGTATTCAGAATCCTTATAATTTTAGTTATAGTATATATTCATGTATGTATCCTCACGTAGTTATGTTTATGTTATTCAATAGTTTAATTTATGCATATGAACTCTTACATTCACCCCTACCTCCCTTTGCATACCAGTACATTCATACGTACTGACGCATACGTTCCATTTGTGCTATGGTATTTTATACCATAGGTGTTGATGGTCAGGTTCTCGATCACGCTAAGCAACTCAGATATCAGCAGTCAAAGTTAGTGGTGAGTCCTCATATTTCGAGGAAATGATTATTTAATTCTTTAAGTATCTCAGTACTTAGTCACTTTCAGTAGATGGAGTTAGTGAGGGACATGTCCCATTAACTCCTTATTCTGACAATTTAGAGGCTTTCAGACTATAGCATGTTCAGATAGTTATTTCAGTCTTGATATTATCATACCTTGTTCAGACATTATTTTATTCAATATTGTTTAGTATTTTGAACTTTATGGAAAATTTTCCACTAGATTTCCGCATTTATTTTAGTTATATTATTATTACAATATTACTATTATTCAGTGCTCATTTACAGATATCAGTCATGGGTTAGATAGTGGTCCTTCAGGATTGTTAGCATCGTGTAGCGTCTGGCGTACTAGACTCAGGGCGTTATAATCTTGGTATCAGAGATAGGTTCAATAGAGTCCTAGGAAGTCTAAAAGCTATATCTAGTAGAGTTTTGTGCATGGGTGTGTTGTGCGCGACATTTATGTTCAGGAGACTGTGAGATATTTTAGGACTAGTTTCTCTTTTTTCAATATTCATGTCGTATGAGTGAGCATGAACTCCATTTAAAATCTCAGTGTAATCCTTCTTTCTTTCCCATCTACAGAAAAAATGCCTCCAAAGAGGACTCAGGGAAGAGGAACAGGGGATCAGCCAACCCCTCAGTAAATTCAACCTAATCCTTTAGGCAAACATGTCTCCCATGCAGAATTTAGAGTTGTATTCACTACTCTTTCTCATTTATTTGCTTCCTAGAATAAATGTCCAGCTATTATTTCGGCCAACCCAATGGCCAATTCAGCTACAGCAAGGATTCGGGATTTCACCCGAATGAATCCTTTTTTTTAGGTCTAAGACAGATGAGGACCCTCAGGAGTATCTTGATCAGGTGCATAAGATTACTGATACTATGAGAGTGAATGTTATCTAGAGTGTTGAGCTAGCTACATATCTGTTGCAGGATGTGGCTCACACTTGGTTCAAATAGTGGAAAGTAGTGAGGGCTATAGATGGGGGCCTATTGACTGGGAGGAGTTTGCCACCGCTTTTCCAGATAGGTTCTTCCCCCTAGAGCTGAGAGAAGCTAAGGTATTAGAATTTATTAACCTCAGGCAAGGAAACATGACAGTGAAAGAATATTCTCTTAAGTTTACTCAACTAGCTAGATATGCTCCCCGTATAGTGGCAGATAGTAGATCCCAAATGAGTAAGTTTGTGCTTGGAGTGAATGAGAGTATGGTCAAGGAGTGCAGGACCGTGATATTGATTAGTGAGATAGAAATATCTAGGATAATGACCCATGCTCAGCAGATAGAGGAGTAGAAGAATAAGGAGAGAGAAAAGTAGAATAAGAGAGCTAGAATAGGTAGCTTCAATTTCAGTCAGCCTAAGTCAGAGAGTGGGAATATTTCTCAGTTCTACTCAAAGTCCTCAGTTCTAGCTTTTTTCTTAGCCAGTGCTCCAGTTTCTAAGTTCAGGAATGGTAACAAAGACAGGGCGCCAGGCTCTAAGTCTCAAAGTAGCGTTATCAATACCCAAACTTATCCTCTTTGTCAAACTTATGACAAGCACCATTAGGGTATTTGCAGAGTTGGAAGTGATGTTTGTTTTGGATGTGATAAGCAGGCTACAGAGTCAGATATTATCCCTAGTCAGGTTTTTAGGGTCAGCCTAACTATTCCTCAGCTTAGTCCGGTTGCCCGAATCAGAAGGGTGCCACTTCCAGCGCCACCAGTAGGCAATGCCCAAATAGACTTTAGGCTCTTCAGTCCCGACAGGACTGGGAGAATTCTCCTGATATGGTCACTGCTACATTACAGATCTTTCATATGCTTGTTTATGCTTTGCTAGATCAAAGAGCTACTTTTTCTTTTGTTACTCTTTATATATCAGTTGATTTCAGATTCAGCCTTCAAGGGTCAACTTATTTCCTACCTAAGGGCAAGAAAAATAATATATAAGGGATGTGTCTATCATCTTGTTCGAGTTAAGGACTCTAGTTCCAAAACTCCTAATATTGAGTCAGTTCCAGTAATAAGTAAATATTCAGAGAATTTTCTTAGAATTTCTCCCAAAAGAGAAATAGACTTCGACATCGATCTTTTCCCTGATACTAAGCCCATATCTATTCTTCTATAAAGAATAAAACCATCTAAACTCAAAGAATTAAAAGAGCAGTTGAAGGAACTCCTAGATAAGGGACTCATCAGACCTAATGTGTCCCCATGGGGTGTACCAGTTCTACTCGTGCGAAAGAAATATGGTTCTCTCAGAATGTGCATAGACTACCATCAGCTCAAGAAGGTCATAGTCAAGAACAAGTATCCACTTCCCAGAATCAATAAATTGTTTAACCAACTTTAGACTGCCAGTTACTTCTCTAAGATAGACCGGGTATCAGGCTATCATCAGCTCAGAGTCAAATAATGTGACATTTCTAAAAATAGCCTTCCGTACTCGGTATGGTCACTTTGAATTCTTAGTCATGTCATTTGGTCTTACCAATGCCCCAGTAGATTTCATGGACTTCATGAATCTTGTGTTTAAGCATTACTTGGAAATGTTCATCATAGTCTTCATAGATGATATTTTTGTTTATTCCCTCAGTGGGCATGATCATGCAGACCATCTTAGAATAGTATTACAGACTCTCAGAAATCATCAGTTATTCACCAAATTAAGTAAGTGCAAATTTTGGAAAAGGTCAATAGCATTCCTTGGTCATGTCATTTTCGGTGATAACATTAGAGTTGATCCACAAAAATCCTAATATCTTATGGATTTGGCTGGCTATTCTTATAGATAGTTTTTTGAGGGATTTTTGTCTATTGCACTTTTATGTCCAGATTGACTCAGAAGAAAGTCAAATTTCAGTTGTCAGATTCATGTGAGAAGATTTTTTAGGAGTTGAAGACTCGACTCATCTCAGCTCCAGTTTTGACTCTTCCAGATGGTCCATATGGGTATGTCGTGTACTGCGATGCATCATGGGTAGGTTCGGGATGTGTCCTCATGCAGCATGGTAAGGTCATAGCCTATTCTTCTAGATGGCTTAAGCCCCATAAGAAGAATTATCTAACTCATGATCTTGAGTTAGCAGCAATAGTCTTTGCCTTAAAGATTTAGAGGTACTACTTATATGGAGTACATGTAGAAGTGTTCATAGATCATAAAATCGTCCAGTACATATTCTCTCAGAAAGATCTTAATCTCCGTAAGAGAAGGTGGTTAGAACTCTTGAAAGATTATCACATGAGTATCCTTTATCATCCGAGCAAGGCCAATATAGTGGCTAATGCTCTCAGTAGACTGTCTATGGGTAGTGTTGCTCATGTTAAGGATAGCAAGAAGGAGTTAGCCCAGGAAGTTCATCAGTTAGCAACACTAGGTGTCTGCTTGGTCGATTCAGCAGAAGGTAGTGTGTGAGTTCAGAATAGTTCAAAATAAGCTCTAGTTTCCAAAGTTAAGGAAAAATAGGATAGAGATCCCAGTTTAGTCAAGATGAAAGAGTCAGTTAAAGATTAGAAGGTAGAGGTTATCTCCCCAAGGTAGAGGTTTTCTCCCAAGGGGAAGATGGTGTTTTGAGTTGTCAGGGTCGTCTGTGTGTGCCAGGTATTAATGACTTAAGGAAGTGAATTCTTGCAGAAGCACATGGTGCGTGTTACTTTATTCATCCAGGGGAAACCAAGATGTACCGCGACTTACGGTAGGTCTATTGGTAGAGTGGGATGAAGAGAGATATTGCAGAGTTTATGGATAAGTGCTCAATATATCAGCAAGTTAATATTAAGCATCAAAAGCTAAGTGGGTCCACGTAAGAGTTCAGTATTCCTACTTAGAAGTGGGAAGAAGTGAACATGGACTTTATGATGGGTTTGCCTCGTACTCATCGTCAGCATGATTCAGTATGGATCATTGTAGAGAGAATGACCAAATCAGCTTATTTCCTTCCAGTCCATACCTCTTATTTAGCTGAGGATTATGCCAAACTCTACATCTAAGAGTTGGTTAGATTGCATGGTGTTTCTTTGTCTGTTGGCTCAGATAAAGGTACCCAGTTCACGTCTTATTTCTGGAAAGCATTCCAAAAGGGTCTTGGTACCTGAGTTCACCTCATTACTACCTTTCATCCTCAGATCAATGGTCAAGCATAAAGGACCATCCAGACTTTAGGAGATATGCTGCGAGCGTGTGTAATTGACTTTAAGGGTAATTGGGATGTCTACTTGCCTTTGATTGAGTTTGCATACAACAAAATTTATCATTCCAGTATTAAATGTCTCCATTTGAAGCTCTCTATGGTAGGAGATGCAGATCTCCAATTAGTTGGTTTGAAGTGGGTGAGGCCATAGTGGCAGGGCCTGACTTGGTTTTCGATACATTAGAGAAAGTTCAATTAATTAGAGAGAGGCTTAAGACAGCTCAGAGCCAATAAAAATTGTATGCAGATGTGCGCAGAAAGGATCTTGAGTTCGAGATAGGTGATTATGTGTGTCTAAAAATCTCTCCCATGAAGGGAGAGAAGAGATTTGTCAAGAAGGGAAAGCTCAGTCCTCGATATGTTGGTCTCTTCAAAATTCTCAATCGCTTCAGCAAAGTAGCTTATGATCTTAAGTTGCCTTCAGATCTAGCTTCAGTGCATCCAGTTTTCCATGTCTCTTTACTTAAAAAGTGCATAGGTGACCCAGCAGTTATAGTCCTTATTGAGGGTATAGATATTTAGATCAATCTCTCTTTCGAGGAAATTCCAGTCGAAATCCTTGACTCTCGGATTCGCAGACTAAGGAACAAAGAAGTCCCTCTAGTCAAAGTTCTTTGGCTGAATCAGTTCGTTGAGGGAGCTACTTGGGAAGCAGAAGCAGACATGCGGACCAAGTATCCTCACCTCTCCTCCACTAATTTAGACTTAGCCAAAGGTAATGGCTTTGCTTAAACTTATTTCATTTCATGTTCAGATTTTAGTTACAAACTTGGTATTCAGTTACATGCTCAATTTTTCATTACAAACTTGGTATCTTTTACCGTTGCTTGTTCATTCGCATATTCATGAGTTAGTTCAGTTATGTATTCATGCATCAGATATGCATGATCAGCTTATTAGTACTCCTAGTCATGCATTCATGTATCAGCTCAGTCATGAAATCATGTATCAGATATGTTTTCTCAGTATGAATCTCAGTAAATCAGTAATGTCAGTCATGTAATCATGGTTCAGTTGCTTATGTTTAGTATATACTTCAGCTTATCATTTCTCCAATCTCTTTTAGTCTCATTCAAGGATGAATGTTCCCAAGAGAGAGATATTATAAAACCCCATGAAATTTCTAGTTTAATTTAGTCCTTTAAAATTATCAGGGGGTCCCAGACTTAGAAAATTCTAGTTAAGTTTCCAGACTTAGTTTATTTTTAGATTTCAAAAGTTGGAAATCTCATTTTGCAACCTTAATGTCCTTTAATGGTCTATATTTTTGTTTATTCATGATCAGGAATGTCTACAGGGGTTCCTAGATGATTTTTGAAATTTTCGAACCTCGTTTAGACCTTGTTTGAAATCCTAAAACAGCGAGTCGATGCAATGTTGGTACATCATGTTACCAATCGCATTGATAGAGAAAATGTTTCTTAGCTTAAGGCAATTTCCGGTGCTTAAAGCCACACACAACCTTAAGCTAAACCTCTAAGCCTGTCTTTACTCCTATAATTCACCAGGACAATAATTGAGCGGTAATAAGGAAGAATAATCATGCCACGAACATACTGATATACAAAGTAATACTGTCCTATACAATCAAAATAATAACGTTATGTACATACTGGTACTCTAGTCTAACAAAGCCTCTACTACATAAGACTGAAGAGCCATTGGGACTGATCATCAACTGACTCATACTGAATGGAAAAATAAACAACCATAAATTAGCAAGACAAAAATCATGAACATAGTTCCTCGAACCATGAGGACTCACCAACTGCAGGAATGTAAATAAAGGTACTCGTAGATCACTGTCGCAGCTGAGACTGAGCACCTGAACCTATGTCACGAGGAAATACAGAATACAAAAGAGTATGGGGGTCAGTACTTGGGAATGTACTGAGTATGTGGTGGTGGATACAACATTTTAAATAATATCATAAGTTTATAAGAAAATCATCCATGTTGACAGTAATAACTCTCTTCGTTTGAATTATCTGAAACATTATTTCCATAAATCATCAGTAATAACACATGCTTCATAAATCTCATAAATCATTTAACTCAACTCAAAAGCTTTGACTCATTACTTAGAGTGACTCGGTAACTCAAGGTATTTAAATCATTATGGGTTTGGGAGTTTCTTATAACCGACATAACTACTCCATGTGAGCCACATAGAGTCCAATGTTTTTCCCTCCTAAGGAGAGAACCCCACATTGGCAGGGGTTTCATACACTTGCCAGGGAGTTCAGCCTCAATCTCATCATCACAATCTCATACTCGGCCTTTGTCCTACAATTTTCAACATCAATCCTACGGTGGCATGTAGTTCTAGGTAAACACCAAATTTCCCGCTTAATGCTGAATAATCCTCCCAGACTCAGCTCAGAACGCGTTAGGAAACCTCAATCAATATCAACTCATGGGTCTATCATGATGACCAAAACAATAGTATCTCTCATCAGTAAATCATATACGACTGTGGATTCCTAACTCGACTCAAATTCAAACAATGTTTCTCAACATCAAGTACGTTTGCTTATCAAATCATTTCAAATGCCAAAGCTTCAAGAAAACATCATCAAACTCATTTTTAACTTTCAATTGAAATATCGATATATATATATATATATATATATATATATATTCAATAGTCAAATTTCTCATAAAAAAAACAAATCTTGACACTTCTCATAATACACTTAGAAATCATCAATATACATCTCATGGAATAAATACTCAATTTAAGAAGCATAATGGTGAAATAACTACAAATATCGAGCTTATTCAACTCAAGTCTCATAAATTATGCATAAAGAAATTTGGGTGTAAACCCACTTGAAAAATCATGTAAATCAATAGTAGAAATTAAATCTTTAGGAACAAGAACGAAAGGAGTGTCCTTGTTCAAACCCCACATACCTTGAATTTTGATTTGAAGATGTGGAAACTTTTTTGGAACTTTTCTCACACTTTTATGCCAAGATTCTTGATGCCTTTGACTTGGGAAACTTAGTTCTTGAACAACTTAGAGAAATTCATGGAAGATTCTCTGAATTTCTTGGAAGAGGATTTGGATTTTGGATCTTGTAGAAATCCTAGTTTCTAGGAGATTCTTGGAAGATTGGAAGAGAAAGAAGAAGGAAATGAGTGGCTCTTCTCCACTTTGATATATAAATAAGACCACATGGGGAGGAAATAACCTAAATGCGCTTTTTGAAAATGCTAAAATTTACTGATCGGGGCCTGTGATGGTCAACCTGATAGTCCGTCAGAGGGACTGAAGGTCCGCCAAGTCGTCCATCACTCGAACACCAAAATGGAACGTTCTGCCTCGACGTAACGGTTGACCTGACGGTCCATCAGAAAAGTGATGGTCCACCAAGTCGTCCATCACTTGAGGGCCAGAAATGAGATATTCTATCTCTAGCTGATGGTAGAAGTGATGGTCCATCAAAGAACGGACGGACCACCAGATCATCCGTCACTCAGGGGGTCAGGAATAGGCCATTCTATTTCGACCTGATGGTCTAGTTAATGGACTATCAACCTTCTAATGGTCCACCACTTTTGCTATCACACGAAGGCCCAAAAAGGGGACCTACTGCCTTGTCTTGATGGGACACTTGATGGTCCACCAAGCACCTGACGGTCCACCAGGTCGACCGTCAAACCTGGGCGAACCGATATCGTTGAGTAAAACGGTCATTACTCACTCATTCGATGTCGGATTTTGATGAAATTGATATTGATGGAAAGCTTATTCAATGCTCTACATAACACGGTTTAAACATTACTCATTTTGGAAGTCATACATGCACACTCAAAAGACAGATTTACACTCAATAAGCGATCGAGGTATTACAATTCTATATAACACAACCCTGACTCTTCAATCTTCATCATCAGGAAAAAAACTTTTCAAGAACATAAATAGTCTTTGAAAACAATGGACAATTTTAGCGTCAACAATTATAGTAATGGGCACCCAATGGGTCAGGCAAATGGCCAACCACATAACCATTATCCAATCTGGGTCCGTGAGTTTTCAACAATCTTATAAGAAACATGGAACTTCTAAGGGGAATTACGGATGCTCTTAGAGTAGAAAATAATGAACTTCGACGGCAACTGCGTAGTATAAGGTAGGATTAATTTCGGTACATGGGTAAAATCACCGATAGGGATAGTTAAGACGGCTTATGGTGAATTTTCATGTTTCATTTAGTTATCTTAGTTTTGTTTCGTCTGTTTTTTATGTTTGTTTGAATTTCGATATTTTATGAGATTGAATATTGCTAGTAGAAAATGCTTCCATTGTTATGCTACTTTATTCTAATCAACATACTTTTGATTAAAATAATTTGGTTAGCGCACAACGAATATATCGGGACAAAAATAATCCAATTCGCATTGGACAATGGTTTGATCAATCAAAATTACATCTGTAGCAGTCGAAGCCAATCAAAATAACCTTAGCACTTACCATCCATTATTCATTGAGAAGGGGGTGATGATGGAGTAGTAAGGCATTCATCACAACCCATACCACTGAGTAAAACCCTTAGCATTCTATCCAAAGTTTGAATTTGGTTGGACAATATCGATAATTTTTTTTGAAATTCTTCACGAGCTGGCCGATTTTCAATTATTTGCTTTAAAGATTCAACTCAAAAACGTATCTGTTCAATCTCCATTTTAAGTCTGTGCAAACAAAAATTAATAAGGAAATGTCGTTATTTTAATATAAAGAAAGATAACACAAGAAGCCTAAAATTGGAATTATGCCAACTCATACCATTTTCAAGTTAAGACTATCAAAACTTTGGATATTAGTGACAAGTTAAATACTATCACAAGCAACGACGCCTTTATATAGTAGTAACAAGTTAACCCTTTTTAGTTGGTCAATAAATTTTTCAAAAGTTTTTGGTTTTCCCTCCAAGTTTTAATTGCCAAAATTTCACTATAATCATAAAAACTTTGGAGATTTTCCCACTCCTGACCAAAATTTAAAATCATTCACAATTGGAGATATTAAATTCTCAATTCATCATGAATAAATTAAACACTTTGTCGTGACTTTCCTGCACATAATGAATCAGTCACACTTTGACATCTTCTTACATTTATTGGTTTTGTGTAAATTGGTTATTTGGAATACTTAATATTATAGAGTACCTTTTTATTTATTAAATATCAAATAGTAATAGATTTATTTTTAGAGTGCAAACCGATTTACCTATACTAGATTAACGGAGAAAACTCTTGAAATTGTAGACGGATCCCATAGTTGATTACTAACAATAAATTGACATAATTGTTAAAGAATTTAGGAGAAAATACATTTTTTTAGTTGTATTACAAACCCGTTAAAAATTTCTAAAAAAACAATGCAAACACCATAACATAAAACAAATTTTTAAGGGTATTCTCTTTCTCTTCGGCGAAAATCAACTTTTGTTTTAGTTGATCCCTCTCCTGTTCAATTTCTTTTAGAAATCCTTTTAAGTGATCCCTTCCCCCTTCCGCTTTAAGAAATAGTGAGGTAAGAAGATTCTAATTTTCTTTGGATTCACGAAGCTTTTAGAGGACTTCAAACTTGGCAAGTCCTTTCAAATTACACGTGGAAGGGCTGGTGCATCCTCTTTAAGCCATTCAAAAAAAGACCAACCACTGTTATACTATAACAAATTACAAGAATTAGATTGCATTTTAATAAAATAAAATAATTACAATATGGTAAATAAAACGACCAACCTGGCCAACCACACAGTTAAAGAATTGTCGACCTGAATTTGAATCGGTGCGTGACTTTCTAAAGACCACTGGATTACCGCAATAACATAGAAAATGAGGCTTGTTGGTTGCATTGGATTTTTGAGAGGCTTGTAACATTATAAAAGATGACAAACTTAATAAGAAAATACGGAGTTACAAACCACTAAAAAAACTAAAAAAAAAGGCGTCACTTAGATGCATGGATTTTTTCAGCAATTAAATCCAACATCAAATTTTTTGAATAGTCGATAGGTAAAGTTGACATCCTGGTTGCACTGATGAATCCCCTCAGTATGCAGCCAATACTCCACCCCATGTCATGAGTGATAAAAAAAGTAAGTAAAGTAGATGTGCAGGATTGCATAGCTCATTTTTTTTATGCAAGATCATTAATTTGATATGAATATTGAGTGAAGCATGTCATATCATGCACCATAATTAGATCACAAGTCTTAAACCCTCCAATACTTCGGCCAGTCTAAAATTATGTTTTTATTCATTTTTTAGAACATTCAATAATAACAGAATTAAATTGTTCAGCAATGCTTTTCATGAATATTTTCTAGATTGAGTTTTAACAGACTTAAATTTTCAATTTGGTTTTATTTTGTTACATTGTAGTAGGTTTTAAAAAGTTAAAAAATTTACCACCAAAAAAGGACAATCACTAACTGATTGCCCATTATCTGATTTGATTGCTCTCAGTAAATGCATGTAGAGTGATGCATGTAATAGTGTGAATGATTTGACCCATCTTTACCCTAGCTTTGCCTAACCTACCTATGTATGGATACAATTACAGTTCATCGCCTTAGTCGACTGTGCACGACACAACATATTGGAGATTAACGACGGTCATTACAAAAGTGTCAAAATTATGGATTCCAGTTTGATTACCTTACCATATCCTTTTCTTTACAAATTGATTTTAAATCATATTACAACTCCCATATTGTTACAAGTTTATTTAATAAAGTTATTTCATATAAAGTAGACAAATTGAGAATCGACGCAATTCATTATTACGTACATTAATTCAAAAATCAGTTGTTGGTATTCAATTTAATAAAGTTATTTCATATAATGTCGACAACTTGAGAATCGACACAATTCATTATTACGTCCATTCATTTGACAATCCATTGCGGCAAGTTAATTTTATAAAGTTATTTCATATAATGTTGACAAATTGAGAATCGACGCAGTTCATTATTACATATATTCATTTAACAATCCGTTATCACGAGTTAATTCAATAAAGTTATTGTATATAATGTGGAAAAATTGAGAATTGACGTAATTCATTATTACGTCCATTCATTCGACAATACGTTGTTGCTATTCAATTTAATAAAGTTATTTCATATAATGTCAACAAGTTGAGAATCGACAAAATTTATTATTACGTACATTAATTCAAAAATCCATTGTCACAAGTTAATTTAATAAAGTTATTTCGTAAAATATGGACAAATTGAGAATGAACGCAATTCATTATTACGTCCATTCATTCGACAATCCGTTGTTGCTATTCAATTTAATAAAGTTATTTCATATAATGTCGATATATTGAGAATCGACGCAATTCATTATTACGTACATTCATTCGATAATCCGTTGTTGCAAGTGAATTTAATAAATTTATTTCATATAATATTGACAAATTGAAAATCGATGAAATTCATTATTACGTACATTCATTCAAAAATTCCTTGTTGCTAGTCAATTTAATAAAGTTATTTCATATAATATCGACAAATTGAGAATCGACACAATTCATTATTACGTACATTAATTCAACAATCCGTTGTTGCTATTTAATTTAATAAAGTTATTTCATATAATGTTGACAACTTGAGAATCGACACAATTCATTATTACGTACAATCATTCGACAATCCGTTGTTGCGAGTTAATTTAATAAAGTTATTTCATATAATCTCGACAAATTGAGAATTGACACAATTCATTATTACGTACATTCATTCAACAATCTCTTATTACTAGTCAATTTAATAAAGTTATTTCATATAATCTTGACAGTTGAGAATCGACGAAATTTATTATTACGCACATTAATTCAATAATCCACTGTTGCGAGTTAATTTAATAAAGTTATTGCATATAATGTCGACAAATTGAGAAACGACGCAATTCATTATTACGTATATTCATTCAATAATCCCTTGTTTCTAGTCAATTTAATAAAGTAATTTCATATAATGTTGGCAATTGAGAATCAACGAAATTCATTATGATGTACATTAATTCAACAATCCTTGTTGCTATTCAATTTAATAAAGTTATTTCATATAATGTTGACAATTGAGAATCGGCGAAATTCATTTTTTACGTACATTCATTTGACTATGCGTTGTTCCTATTAAATTTAATAAAGTTATTTCATATAATGTGGACAAATTGAGAATCGACGCAATTCGTTATTACCTGCATTAATTCAATAATCCATTGTTGCTATTAAATTTAATAAAGTTATTTCATATAATATTGACAAATTGAGAATCGACGGAATTCATTATTACGTACATTAATTCAACAATTCATTGTTGCGAATCAATTTAATAAAGTTATTTCATATAATGTAGACAAATTGAGAATCGACGCAATTCATTATTAGTACATGAATTCAACAATCCGTTGTTGCGAGTCAATTGAATAAAGTTATTTCATATAATATCGACAAATTGAGAATCAACGCAATTCATTATTACGTACATTCATTCGACAATCCATTGTCACTAGTTAATTTACTAAATTTATTGCATAATGTGGAAAAATTGAGAATCGGGGTGATTCATTATTACGTACATTCATTCGATAATCCGTTGTTCCTATTCAATTTAATAAAGTTATTTCATATAATGTTGACAATTGAGAATCGACACAATTCATTATTACGTACATTCATTCGACAATCCATTGTTCCTATTCAATCTAATAAAAATTATTTCATATAATGCCGAGAAATTGAGAATCGACGGAATTCATTATTACCTACATTCATTCAACAATCCCTTGTTGCTAGCCAATTTAATAAAGTCTTATTGGTATAATGTTGACAAAGTACTAATAAATGCAATTCGTGACGTAGATTCATTTAACGATCCCTTATCACGTAAATTTGATACATTCATTCTAAAATTTCATGTCACGTCATTGGTCAAACGGATGCACTCGCTGATGGTTTCATTATTATGCCGCGTGCATTGTATTGAAAGCTCTAGTAGCAAATACGGTCAAACAGCTAGTGCATATTCCTTACGTTGCGTGTTCGACAATCCCTGATGCATGCTATTTTGATTTCTTTTTTCGTATGATATTTTGATTATTTTTTTATTTTTTTATTTTTTTGTGTATGACCAATAATGCCAACCTTGCAACTACAATTTTCTTGGTCACCTTTAGAATACAAACAATCACAACTAGGTATTTCACCCATTTCCTTTCCTTTCTCGTATTACAATCAACAATCTACTCCACAATACACAACAAACAAACAACCTAAATCTTGTTACAATAAAAAATCTCATCCACAATAACAACAAAAACTCAACCAAAACCTTGTTCACCTGCCTCCACCCCTAAAGAAAATGACCACTTTCATTTAAGTACGCGACTATCCTACCGATTATCGGCCAGAATTTAGTATTACATTGACCAGATCATGCATGAATCTTGACAGACTGGTTATTTTTAATTATCTGTTCAATGAGGATTCTACGTTTCTTTGTT
This sequence comes from Capsicum annuum, assembly GCF_002878395.1. NCBI lineage: Eukaryota > Viridiplantae > Streptophyta > Magnoliopsida > Solanales > Solanaceae > Capsicum > Capsicum annuum. The sequence continues at coordinate 148,971,890 of NC_061121.1, read as the reverse complement.
ATTTTAATTTAATTTTTGTTCTCTTTCAAATTTGAGTAATTCGTTCATCTTTTTCGTCCTTCTTAGTGGATACCACAAGAGGTTAGTCAATAATTCCCAGCGACCCAACATCATTAACCATTTTTCATTATGGTACTAAAAAGTCGTATAAGACTAAGTTTGCCTGCTGTGGGTACCAGAACAGGAGGAGGATATATGACGGGTGTAGATATTTTATTCGTGATGTGGGTTTTTGGATAGGAGATATTTTGGACATTACGATCTCCTACATTGTTTCCAAACATGTCTTTATAGCAGTTCAACACACAATCGATGCGTGAAATAGTTTTTAGGATGTATAGATTTCAAATTTGTGAAGATATCCGTATTTTTGGTGCTTGGATTATGCCTTGGTTTGAATGTCTTTTTTTATTGAATTCATATATCGACTCTTTAGTTTATTTTGAAAATATTTAATTTGAGTGATGAGCCAAACGAAAATTGATCAATTACTTAGTTAAAGAGCTGAGATTAAATCAAAAATCAAATCATTACGAACTTAAAATTGATAACAAATGTAAATGATATGCGATTTTTATTCATATTATTTACTTACCCATTTCTTATCGGTTAAATCGAAAATCAAATCGTTAGGGACTAATAATCGATAACCAATAGAACTAAAAAAATTACAAGTTATCATCTTCTTATAGAGGAGACAACACAAACCAAGAAATATTAGATGTATAACTAGATACAAATATATTGCATTAATCAACAAAGACATATAACTAAACGTAAATGAACATCATCAAATTACATATCAAACTAATGCACAAAATTAGCTTTAACATCGTTTTGCCTTTCAAATCTTTTTGTTGTTTGTTGGTCTTCTTCAACAAACCCAATCACAATATTGACTTGACGTGAAAATTTTGGATCATACCAATCAAAAAAGTTGCAAGTAGCTTGAAATAAAGACTACAATTCATAGAAAAGAAAGTTATAAAATTAACTTGTTATAAAACATTAATTTAAAAAGACGATAGAATATTAAAATTATGTACACCATAATGCATACAGCTGAGAAATCTATGTCCAGGATTTTCATCCGACCATAAAATTCTCACAATAGGACTACCCATATGCACAAACAAGTCTCCTATTATAATTCATGGAGTTAGAAATAAGTAGATAAAGTAGAACTAATAAAATGATATATTTTTTAATTGGAAGAGATGAAGAAAGAGGGATAATAAATAGGAAGAGTGATAGATGAAATCTATGAATTATCATCAATTTGACGGGACAGCAGCAGGTGAGTAATTTATATAGTTTGTAATAAATTATTAGGTTTTTCATAAAGTAATGTAATTTGTAATCCGTAAATTATTATAAATTATATGATTTGACATAAAGAGTGAATTCAACAACGTTTGATATAATATTAAAAATTGATAGCCAACGCAACTCACCACGTACATTCATTCAACAATCACGTGTCGTGAGAGAATATAGTAAATTTTTATATAATATTGATAAATTGAGAGTCTATGCAATTCATGATGTACATTCATTCTACAATCCTTTGTCAAGAGTTTATTTAGTAATTGTATTTGATATAATGTTGATCCATGGTCAAACGTACAGGTTCTTTGATGGATTGATCTTGTCCTGAAAGCTTTTGTAGCATATATCATCAATTATCCTATTAATACTCCATAGGTCGCGTGTTCGAGTCTCCCTGATACATTTTTTTTGATTATTTTCCTTATGAGCAATAAGTGTTACGGACCCTAAATGCTAGCCAACTCACCAACTACCAAGATCACCCCTTCCAAAACAAACCCTCCCTATTCCTCTCCTCTTTAAAAGACACCACATACACGTCTCATCTGTACTACTGTAACTCTCTAAAAAAATGTCACCCTTCATCCCCGTTCACACGAAGACAGGCCCCCATCGTCTGTTCCGAGTTAATCTACGCCGCTCCAACTTTGAGAAGGATTTTTTGGTAGATTTATTTGTTATTTTCTTAATATGTTCTTTGTTTGTGTCTTTGTTTAATGCATTCATCAATTTTTTTTGAATTGTAGTGGTTGCCATTATGCGTCAACAACTGCTTCTCCCTAAATACGATGCTAGTTAAGATGTTTCATTGTGAAAGTGAGGTGTAACTAGCTCAGGTTGCTGCTTCTAACATCAACAACTATGTAAGATGAGCAAGGGATGGAGACCATTTATCAGCGCTACGAATTTTAGGGAAGCAGATGTGTTACATATGTCGCTATTACGTAGTTTTGAAGACTATGTTAAAATTGTTGTTCTTAATTAGGACCCGAACCTATGATTTTTCATTACACTCACAGAACCTTTCCCGTTATTGATCATGCATTAGTAATACCTTGTTGTTTTGGTTTGTTATTATAAATATAGGCAGTAGTTTGTGTTCTTCAAGTTTATTCATCTTTATTTATCTTGTTGCTTCAATTTCCTATAAGTTTTATTTCCAAAAGTAAAACAATGAATGCAAAATAGATAAAATAAAATCGTGTTTCGTGAAATAAATTGTGGCAAATGCATTGGTTAGGAAAAAAAATTAGTAACTCCAAAACCATTAATTAGTGATTGGGTACACTTTAAATAAATAAAAAAAATTATTACACGCAAAAAACATCTAAAAATAAGTTGCAATACAACTGAAAAAATTCGAGTTGTTTTAGTTTGCAATACAACAGTTAAATTAATAGGCCTTAGTATTTGGGTTCGGAAATTATGTTTCAATGTTGGGTTAAATTATGACGCGTTATATTTAAAATTCCAACTATTCATAAATCAACGATATACATTAAAATCATAATTTACAATATTTAGTAATGGCAGTTTGCAATTCATGAAGTATATTCATTACACAATCCATCGTCAAGAGTTAGTTTAATGATAGCATTTGATATAAGTACGACAAATTAAAAATTGTCATACTTCATGACGTACATTCATTCTACAATCACTTGTCACAAGTGAATTCTGTAACGTTTGACATAACGTTGACAAATTGAGCTCCTTCGCAATTCATGTAGTACATTCATTCAACAATCACGTGTCGCGAGAGAATATATTAAATTTTCATATAATGTTGACAAATTGATAGTCGATGCAATTCATAACGTACATTCATTCTATAATTCCTCATCAAAAGTTAATTTAATGATAGCATTTGATATAAGTACGACAAATTGAGAATTATTGTGCTTCATGACGTACCTTCATTCAACAATAACATGTCATGAGTGAATTCAACAATGGTTGATATAACGTTGACAATTTTAGAGTATTCCCAATTCATGATGTACATTGATTCAACAATCATGTGTCGCACAATTTTAATAAATTTTCATATAATGTTGACAAATTGAGAGGTGAGAGTCGATCCAATTCATTATAACGTGCATTCATTCAGCAATCCGTTGGCATGAGTTAATTTAATAATAGTATTTGATAGAAGGCTAATGTCACGATCCGACCTGAGGCCGTGGCCGTGACGGGCATCCCAAACCACATAGGCCCAAGATACCCCTGACACTCCCCAACCCACTAGTGATATTTTTCGCTCTGGGCCCAGGCCCGTACAAGAACGAAAGGGTATCCTTTTTGAAAACCCCACATACCTTTATGGTAACGGATTCATTGAAAAATTAGACCTTTGATGTTGATTGTGCAACCCTAGTTATTTTTCTCCTTTAGTGCTCTTAGATGATGAACTTAGACTGATAATAGGATTATGATGTGTTTAGAATCTATTAAATTCATAAGGTTAAGATTAGGGGTATGGAAGTAGTGCCAAAAGACTTAATTGCCCTCAAAATAACTCAAAACAAAGTGTTTTCGCTACCTGAAACACTAAGTGTGCGCCGCACAACTTATGACACACTTTGAAGTGTGCGCCGCACACTTTATGGCATAGTTTGAAGTGTGCCTGGCACACCTTATCGCACACCCATTATAGTAGCCATGTGCGATTAGTTAGGCGACGCACTCTACTTTGCAAAGCCATAACTCCTTACTCGGGTGTCGGATTTTGATAAAATTGGTATCGTTCGAAAGGTAATCTGATTATCTATAATTTGGTGGGTCGAAATATGTAAACATACCACATATTCATCAAGTTATGCTCGTTCAAAGATGACCCTTGCAAAATCAAACCCTAAAACTTGATGGATTCAAAAATCTTAGCTTGCACAACCTTTAGTGACTCATATAAACACACTTAACGCATCATAAGCTCTCTTATAACTAGGATACTCATGGTAATTCATGTTCCCAAATATGGATTACAAAATTGGGGGTTTCACATGTACGAATAACGTTTGTTTTCTAGCTTATAAAAGTGTGGGGTATTACAATATCTCCACATTGGGGATATTCGTCCTCGAATGGCGCTGGGTATACTAAGAGTAAAGAGAAAGCAAAGGGTACACAGCTGAAGCAACTTGCTAGACTTGTCTGTACTTTATTCTACATTTCAAACACAACAAGGAGTGCATAACTCATGAAATCACAGCTGAACAGTATAAAATAACAGCTGAACTACTGCAACTTTGCATAGAAAAGGAATGATTTAGAGAAGAACAGCACCTTCGGCTTGATCAAAGCTTCTTAAAAATAGGTACGTGTAATTGAATCACATATCCTCCTCGATTTCCCAAGTTTCGCCCTCAACAGACTGATTTCGCCACAACACTTTGACCAAGGGAACTTCTTTGTTCCTTAGTCTCTGAACTTAAAAATCTAGGATTTCAACTGGAATCTCATCAAATAAAAGACTGTCCTAAACTTCAGTGCTCACAGAAGGGTCTACTACCATGAAATCTCCAATATGCTTTCTAAGCATGGAAACATGGAACACCAGATAAATAGTCGACAACTCCGCAGGCAACTCACACTTGTAAGCTACTTTCCCAACATGGCTAAGAACTCGGTAAGGACCAACATAACGAGAACTAAGCTTCCCTTTTTTCCCTAACCTCTTCACCTCTTTCATGGGTGAAATCTTCATATACACAAAGTCATCAACATCTAACTCAAGGTCTCTCCTCCTCACGTCGGCATACGACTTTTGACGGCTCTGGGCTATTTTCAAACTCTCTAATCACCTTGACTTTCTCTATAGTCTCAAACACTAAATCAGGACCACTCACAACAACTTCACCCACTTGGAACCAACCTATGGGTGATCTACAGTTTCTCCCAAACAAAGCCTCAAATGGGGCAATGCCAATGCTAGAGTGATGACTATTATTGTAAGCTCATCCCAACTCCTCTTGAAATCGAGAGCACATGCTCTCAACATATCATCTAAAGTCTGGATGGTTCTCTCAGCCTGACCATCTGTCTGTGGATGAAAAGCAGAACTCAAATGCACTTGGGTACCAAGACCCTTATGAAATGCCCTCCAAAACTGCGAAGTAAATGGAGTACCCCTTTTCGAAATGATAGACAAGGGAACTCCATGCAATCTGACTAACTCCCGGATGTACAATCTAGCGTAATCCGCAGTAGTATAAGAGTACGCATAGGCAAGAAATGCATAGACTTAGTCAACCTATCAACAACAACCCATATAGAATCATGATGGCATTGCGAAAGAGGTAAACAAGTCATAAAATCCATGTTTATCTCTTCCCACTTCCAAGTGGGAATACTAAACTCCTGCATCTTACCACCAGGTCTTTGGTGTTCTACCTTAACCTGTTGGCATGTCGTACGCTCAGCTACAAATGCTGCTATATCTTTCTTCTTGCTACTCTACCATGCGCTTCAGCCATGATTCTCTACTTCAATTCATCAACATTCAGAACACACAATCCACCATGCAATTTTAATATACCATCTCCCACTTGGGAGTAAACCTCTACCTTTTGGTCCTTGACTGACTCCTTCAGTCTGACTAAGCTAGCATCTAAGTCTTGCTTCTCCTTTACTTCCGAAACCAAAAAAGATTCGGAACTACTTTGAACCACTATACTACCTTCAGTAGAGCCAAACATCCTAACCCCCATCCTAGCCAAACGATGCACATCAAGAGCTAACTCCTTCTTATCATTCTCCACAAGGGCCACACTACCCATAGACAACCTGCTAAGGGCATCTCCACAACATTGACCATTCCCAGGTGATACAACACGCTCATGTTATAGTCCTTTAACAGCTCTAACCACCTTCTCTACCTAAGGTTTATCTCCCTCTGGGTAAATACATACTGCAAACTCTTATGATTTGTAAACACATCCACATGGACACCATACAGGTAGTGCTTCCAAATTTTTAAAGCAAAGACTACAGCAACTAACTCTAAGTCATGGGTTAGGTAATTCTTCTTATGGGGTTCAACTATCTAGAAGCATAGGCTATAATCTTGCCTCTCTGCATCAATACACAACCCAAACCCACCCTAGATGCATCACAATATACCACAAAATTATCAACACTATCAGGCAAGGTCAAAACAGGAGATGAGTTGAGTCAAGTCTTCAACTCTTGAAAACTCCTCTCACAAGAATCTGAGCATAAGAACTTTACTTTTTTTAGGTCAACCGGGTCATGGGAGATGCTATAGAAGAAAATCCCTCAACAAAGCGGCGGTAATAGACCGCTAGACCTAGGAAACTTTGGATATCAGACAGAGAGATAGGTCTAGGCCAGTTTCTAACAGCTTTTATCTTTTGGGGATCAACTCTAATACCTTTGGAAGAAATAATATGACCCAGAAAAGCAATTGACCATAACCAAAATTCACACTTGCTAAATTTGGTGAATAATTTATGATCTCTAAGAGTTTGCAAGACAATTTGGAGATGGTTTGCATGGTTTCCTTTACTGTGGGAGTATACAAAAATATCATCTATGAATACAATGACAAACATATCAAGATATTGGCTGAACACTCGATTCATGAGGTCCATAAAAGCTGTTAGGGAATTAGTGAGACCGAAGTACACAAAGAGAAACTTAAAATGACCATAGCAAGTGCGGAAAGCTATTTTTGAGATGTCACACTCCCTTACTTTGAGTTGGTGATAGCCGGATCTAAGGTCTATCTTGGAAAAATAACTTGCACCTTGCAACAGGTCAAATAAATCATCAATTCTTAGAAGGGGATACTTGTTTTTGACGGTGACTTTATTAAGATAACGATAGTCAATGCACATACGCAAACAACCATCTTTCTTTCTCACAAATAAAATAGGAGCACCCCAAAGAGAAACACTGGACCTTATGAAACCCTTATCTAACAGATCTTTGAGTTTCTCCTTCAACTCCTTAAGTTCTGCAGGTGCCATACGGTAAGGAGGAGTAGAAATAGGCTGGGTGTCGGGAAGAAGATCAATCCCAAATGCTATCTCTCTGTCGGGTGGTATCCCTTGAAGATCTTCCAGAAAGAAATTGGGAAACTAATTAACGATGCTAACTCGCTGGAGATTTAGAGTGTTAGACTTAGTGTCCTTGACTATAAACAAATGATAAATGCACCCCTTGGAAATAAGCTTTCTAGCTTATAGATATGAGATAAAATGACTCTAGGGAGATACAGAACTCCCAGACCACTCAAACACAAATTCATCAGGAAACTGAAACTTAACTACTCGGGTACGACAATCTATAGAGGCATAACAAGAATGAAGCTAGTCCATACCTAGAATGACATCAAAGTCCTCCATGTCCAACTCAATCAAATCAACAAACATGACTCTATGAAGAACTGTAACGATACTTTCTGGGCAACAATCGACTCACCCACTAGGGTAGAAACGAAGATAGGCTCAGGAATATTTTTGGGACTCACTTCAAAATTAACAGCAACTAGAGGTGTAACATATGAAAAACTAGACCCAGGGTCCAACAATGCATAGACATCAAACTGAAATATACAGAACATACCAGTAACAACATTGGGAGAGTCCTCCTGCTCCTGGAGAGATGGTAAAGCATAAAACCGATTTTGGCGCTGACCATCAGTGGTGCTAGAAGAGGCTCTCTAAGCTGGGACTGGGCGAGTCACCTGAACTGGAGCACTAGCAGTCGGATTCTGAGTCTGAGGGCGATTATCACGTCACCCTTGCCTGGCATGTGGGAACTCTCTAAGCTTGTGACCCATGTCACCACACCCAAAGTAACCTTTCTTCACTCCCCAACACTCACCCGAACAGATCCTACCACACTGGGTACACGGAGGATAATTTTACTTACTTTTAATACTGTGCTGAGTCCTGGACACATATGGCTTACCACTTTGCTCTTGCCTACCCCTAGGCACGGGAGCGCTAGCTAATGATGGTGCTGGTATAGATGAGCATTTCTAAAATTGAGGGTAGTCCCCTTCTTTGTGATCTAGTCTGGCCATGTCTGACTGATCGAACCTATCTCTCTTATTCCCTCTTATTCTGGCCCTCTCCTTGATCTTGTCTACTTCAATCTATTGGGCATAAGTTATCAGCCTGGAAAGATTCATCTCACAATTTAGCATGGCAGATCTGTACTCCTTAACCATGTAGCTTAACACGCCTGTCACAAATTTACTCATACAGGCTCAGTTATTAACTACGTAAGGAGTGATTTAGCCAATTGATTGAACTTCAAGCAGTACTCCTTAACAGTCATAGCGTCCTTCTATAAGTTCATGAACTTCACCACCTTCGCATCTCTCATTTCCAAAAGGAAAAACTTATCCAGGAATATATCCTGGAACTCTTGCCAAGTCGTAGGGGCAACACCCTCACCTATACCCTTTCTCCAAACAACTACCCAGTCATAAGCAAGGTCCTTCAACCGATACAATACCAACTCCACACTATACTCCTCAGAGACTTGCATTACCTGTTTGAGCTTTCTCACCTCCTCTAAGTATAACTATGGGTCCTCATCTATCTTTGACCCATAAAACTCCAGTGGGTTCATCTGCATAAAGTCACAAATCCTCACAGCAGTTGAATCACCTCCCTGCTGCTGTGGAGCTGGGGCCGGATTAGCCTAAATATTTGCAGTAACAGCTTGGGCCAGCACTTAAAAAGCTGCCCAAAACTCGGTGTGGGAGACATTAGCATTCAGTGGGTCAGTAGGCTGAGGTTGCTGACCGACGTTATTCATTCTAGCTCAGCGAGGAGTCATATTTTAAAATAAGAGAGCAGGAATTAATAGCTGAGAGAGACACTGTAAGAATGATAGACTTCTGAAAGAAAGAAATAACCTTTTTCCTAAAATGTTTCGTAGCTTCTTGCTCATAGATGTGGTGCGCTACACACCGATGCTTAAGACTCTACTTAACGCAGATTTTCAGACTCCCTAGGACTCCTTAAACCTTAGGCTCTGATACCAAGATGGTAACGCCCTGAAAATAGGTCCAAAGCGTTACACAGTGCTTAAGGCTAAAAGTATATTTTATACCATTCAACACTTATTTCAAGATTATTATAACCAAATATCTGCGTAATATCATCATCAACCATGTCTCACATTAATATGGATAAATGCGAGAAATAACAAAATATGAAAAGTCTAACAACTCCAACTCACTAGTCTAACAAAATCAGCCTGACAAGCCTCTACTATTCTATGTACCAAAGAGCCATTGGGACAGGCCCCAACTGACTCAAACTCAAAAGATAAAGTATCAAATCAAACTAAACTGGGAGTCTAAAATAGCACGCCCTCGTATCATGAGGACTCACCACAGTAAAAGAAGTAGATTGATGTGCTCGGGAATCGCCATCAAGTCCGGAACTGAGCACCTGAAACTATATTATAGGGAAAATGTAGCCCATGTATGAATATATGGGTCAGTACCATGGAATATGGAATGAGTATATGTGTGTGTGTGCAAGTTTCAGAAATCAAATATCACAAGTATTCATAGAAAACATGCATTCTATAACAAGTGACTCATGTAGCTCGAATAAAAACATCATAATCATAAAAGAGTAAGATATATCAAATAAAACATGTGAGTCATCATAGTAAGTTCTCAATTCACTTTCATCTCGGTTTTCTAACCTACTATACCTTCCGCTCGGTGCTAAAGACTACTCCCGAACTTAGCTTAGATCTTTTTAAAAGAAAATCCACCATCAAATAGTTCAATAATTTACAATGGGAGCCATGATGTGACCCTTTTCATCATGAATCAATAAAAGTGGATTTCTTTTCTCATCTCGGGTTCAAAATCAACCCCTTTTTATGACCCAAAGGTCAAAGCTTCTTTATCTTTTCAAATAATTCAAATTCAAGGTGTTTATAACACATGTTTTCTCAAAATAGAGTTCAAAGCCCATGTCTCAATATTACATTAAAACTTATCAAGATTCAAGCTTTACATCATAAACAGATTTAAATTTTTTCAAAATCTGGAAAATTTCAGTTTTAACCACAAAATATCATTGTTCTCATATAATTCCACTTCTACAATATCAAAAATATCATAATCTCATGAGAATCAATTTAGGATGTAAATTCATTCTTCAAATTCATAATAAAACATATGAAATCCATAACTTCCTAAAAGAAAAATATTTTTGGGTACAAGAACGAAAGGGTGTCCTTGTTGAAAACCCCACATACCTTTGTGGTAACGGATTCATTGAAAAATTAGACCTTCAATGTTGATTGTGCAACCCTAGTTATTTTTCTCCTTTAGTGCTCTTGGATGATGAACTTAGACTGATAATAGGATTATAATATGTTTAGAATCTATTAAATTTGTAAGGTTAAGTTTAGGGGTGTGGAATGAGTGCCAAAAGACTTAATTGCTCTCAAAATAACTCAAAACAGAGTATTTTCGCTACCTGAAACACTAAGTGTGCGCCACACATATTATGGCACACTTTGAAGTGTGAGACACACATATTATGGCACACTTTAAAGTGTGCCTCGCATACCTTATCACACACCCATTCCAGTAGCCATGTGCGATTAGTTAGACGACGCACTTTACTTTGCAAAGGCATAACTCCTTGCTCAGGTGTTGGATTTTAATAAAATTGGCATCGTTGGAAATATAATTCGATTCTCTATAATTTGATGGGTCAAAATATGCAAAAATACCACATATTCATCAAGTTATTCTTGTTCAAAGATGACCATTGTGAAATCAAACACTAAAACTTGATGGATTCAAAACTCTTAGTTTGCACAACCTTAAGTGAGTCATGTAAACACACTTAACAAATCATAAGCCCTCTTATAACTAGGATACTCATTATAATTCATGTGCCCAAATATGGATTACAGAATTGGGGGTTTCACATGTACGAACAACGATTCATTTTCTAGCTTAGGAAAGTGCGGGGTATTACAGCTGATCCCTTGTCAAACGTATGCATTGTGTGGAAAGATTTGGTAGAAAATATAGTCAATCATCCTGTTAATACTCCTTATTTTATGAGTTTGATTCTCTCTGACCCGATTTTTTTTGATTATTTTTTGCTTGAGCAATAAATGATACGGACCATAAGCGTTGACCTACGACACAGGTCACCTCTAGTAATATCAACCCTCCTCTTTAAAAGATAGCACAGTGCACACTTCATCCATAACCAACTACTGTATTCCTTCATTATTCTCTAAAAAGAAAAATATATTGCTGTTTATCCCCATTCAAGCACAGACAACCCTGTTCATCAGTTTTGAGTTAATCTGTGCCGCTCCTACTTTAAGCAAGACTTTCTGATATATTTATTTATTTATTATTATTTAAAACTATTTTCCGTATTTGACTTCATTTAATTCATCACTTTTTTTTGGATTGTAGTGGCTACCACTAAGCGTCAATGACTATTTCCCCAAAAATACAATGTTGATTATGATCTTTCATTATCAAAGTGAGGTGTATCGAGCTCAAGTTGGTGCTTCCGGCATCAACAACTATTGTAGAATCAACAACAGATGCATATAATTTATCAAGGCGACGAATATTAGGGAAGGAGATGTGTTACATATGTTGCTGATACGCAGTTGTGAAAACTTTGTTAAAATTGTTGTTCTTAATCAGGACCCGAACCTACAGTTTCTCATTGCACTTACAGAACTTTTCCCTTGTTTGATCAGACATTAGTAATACCTTGTTGTATTCGTTTGTTCTTATAAAAGTATTCAGTAGTTCATATTAAACGAATTTGTTCATCTTTATTTATCTTGCTGCTTCGACATTATTATCTTGAAATATTCTAAGAGTAACCGACATCATTAATTAATTTTCTCTAAGTTCTATTTTCGGTTGACGACCAATGAATGCAAAATAGATGAAATAAAATAGGGTTTGGTGAAGTAAATAGTAGCAAATGCATTGGTTCAGAATTTTGTTTTTAAGTAAGCGAATCATTAATTAGTGGTTGGGCAGGCTCTAAATAGGAAAAACAAATTTCTTAGAGGCAAAACGCATGTAAAAATAAGTTGCAATTCTTTGATGCTTAATGGCCATAAAAGTTTGGCCATAATAATAAAAAGATATAATAGCCTTTTATTCCAAGCAAAATTTTGTATTTTTTTAAAGTCAAGATAATTATTGCAATTCAATTGCAACACAAATTGTTAGGCAAGAATATCAATAGTCCTATACAATTAAAATATGTATATTTTCGGTTGAAAAAAAACACATATATTTTTTGTTAAAAAAATATATTTATTACAAAATTAACCTCCAATTAATTATTTTAAAATTATTATATTTAAATAAAATTAAACTATATTTTAAATAATTTGTAAACATAATATGTGAAATATTTCAACAATGGCAACTCAACATAATTTAGAACTGGTAAATATCGACGCATAATAAAAATCATGCATAGAATTCATATGTGTCGAACCAATAAGATTGACACATAAGCGTTGATTGTACAAGTGTTTCCTCTCGATATTATGCCGAATTGATAAATTATGAATCATTACTTAAATTTTTACTAAAATGACCTCTAATTAATTATTTTTAATTATTAAGTTAAAATAAAATTAAATTATATATTTGAATAATTTATAAAAATAATTTTTGAAGTATTTCAATAACGACAATTCATCACAATTTAGAACAGATAAATATGTCGACACATTATAAAAATCCGTCATATAGTACTCATATGTGTCGAACCAAAGAGAGTGAGACATAAGTGTTTATGGTACAAGTCTTTCACCCTATGTTGTGCCGGTTTGATAAATTGTGAATCATTACTTATATTTGTTACTAAAATGACCTCTAATTTTGTATTTTTAAAGTATATGGTTAAATAAAATTAAAATATATATTTAAATAATTCTCAGGCATAATTTGTAAGATATCGAAATAACGATAACTCAACATACCTTAAACCTCATAAACGTTGACACTTATAGAAATTATGCATATAGTTGACATTAGTTGAACAAAAGAGAATGAGATATAATTATTAATCATATAAGTCTTTCACTCCTATATTACGATGATTTGATAAATTATGAATTATTACTTATATTTGTTACTAAAATGATCTCTAATGAATTTGTAAATATTGCTATCACTACAAATCAACACACTTTACACTTGCTAATCCGATGAGTCGAACCACTAGTTCAATAACCAAAATGTCATTACATATTATTGATTTCGGTTCGATTTAACACAATCGTAGATAGAGTGAATTACTAATGTTGAAACTTAGAAATGGCTAACGAAAATTGGCAAACACTCTCTAACGAAGATGGGAATTAATTGTAATTAAGCTCATTTCCAATAATCAATGTATTTAAAATATGATAAAAGAATGTATTTAATTTTTAAGATAAAAGGGTCAAAATGACCAAGAAATAACTGGTCTATAGTGTGAATAAAACTTTTTATTATTATGATGACACTATGGCCTAATTTTATGGCCAAAAGAATTTTTTCTTGACAAAAATCAAAATATTTTAGGTTGCAATAAAAAAGTCAAATTAATAGGCCATCGTATTTTGGTTCGGATATTACGTTTGAATTTTGGGTTATATTATGACGGGTTATTTAAGATTTCAACTATTCATAAATCAACGAAATATTTATGGCAACACAAGTTCTACGTAATACATTAAAATCACATTGCACAACATTTAGATACAATAGTTCACAATATGGCGGATAATATTCGCGGTCTACGCCTACTTAGGATGGAAACAAATTTCATATTTGTGACAATAATAAATTGTATCTACCTAAACAATCTTCGTGTTTCCTATGTCCATCAATAAATCAAAATGTATTCAATTATAAAGAAACGTTGAATCAACAATTATGGATACATAAATCATAAATTGAGTAAATATTATGACTATACGTCAATCAAACTATCTCACTATTGTAGATTCAATTTAAATTAATTTGATCAACATTGTCATTCTCTTCACATCAAATAAGTTTGTTCACTGTTGTCGTGTCATGTTCATACTCAAAGTATGAACAAATTACATTACATCTACAACTATCGATTATAAGTTAGTCAGTTGAATTCACTATTCTCGGCACAATTCAGATAATCAATTAAATATTTCATCATGCCATTTTTTGTTACAGACATGGAATCTACATGTAAAATATTTAAATTATTAAAACGAGCCCCGTAATTTGTGTGTTAATTTAAATAAATAATTAGGTTCCTTAATGATATACCTAAATAGAGCATCAATAAAAATATAATGCATGCAAACTAGTACTGAATGCTATTATAGTGACTTGGTCAAACACCAACTTTAGATTTCATAAGTCCTGAGTTCAAATCCGTAGCTTTCCTATTTTTTTTTTAAATTATTGTTTTGAAGGCGTTTCCCCAAATCTATTTTGGGAATTCAAAAACCATTTCAATAAGATAAAACTTTACTTTACTTATTTGGAGGGAAGATAAAAATATCTCACCACTCATCTCCACAAGACACCACAGAATATCAACCCAAACCCTACTTACCTCTCCCCACCGTCGAAGAAAATGACAAAGTTCAGACCAGTATGTCTCAACCCTAATGAACACAGGCCAAAATTTATTATTAGGTTGGATGTAACAGACATGACATATGACAAAGTGGTAATTTCTAATTTTTTTATTCATTAAGGATTCTATGTTTCTTTATTTATTTCATTTGACTTTTTTTCTCTTTCAAATTTGAGTAAGTCGTCCGTCTCTTTCCACCTTTTTAGTCGATACCAGAAGAGGTATGTATATACTTCTCTATCGGTCCAGCGCTAGTAACCATTTGTCATTGTGGTAATAGAAAAACGTATATGGCCAAAGTGTTCTACTGCCATCCAAACACCCGAAGGCTATATGACGGCTGGAACTTTTTCATTAGTGCTGTGGGTATCCAGGTAGATGACTTTTTGGTTGTCGAGATCGCCAACAGTAACGTTGGATCTGTCTTGTTAAATGTTAAACATGTAATCCCTATCTCAATAAGTTTTCATGTTATGGATTGGTTTGAATGTCTTTTATTATTATTATTATTATTATTATAATAATAATTATTATTATTATTAAACTCATAACTTTACTCTTTAGTTCCTATTTACAATTTTCAATTCCCATTACTAAGTTTTAATTTTCCTTTACTATCACTACATTAATAAAACTATCATAACTACTTCACTCCTTCTTTGGATTCCGTATTTATTTCTCTCTCTTTCTGTGTATTTTTTCACTATTGAATGTACGAAAACTGTAAAAGAAGTCATCTAGATTTACCAACTAAATCTTTTTGCTAGATTTTGGATGAGAAAGGTAAGAAAAATCCTGTAGGCAGATTTGGTTGATTTTGGATGGGACTTGGCAAAAGCAAACAGTAGAGAAAACCCTTATCAATGAAAGAATGCAATAATACCATTATAACTGACTTTAACACTGTTCAAGGCTTTTGGTAAAACTTAAGTAACGTTACCAATATCAAGACCTAGTATGGATCGGCTTGTAGGTTGCTGAAAGGGCAAAACAAATAATTTATTTCTCATTTAATTTTCCAACAAAAACCCTAGCCTATTTATATACATACGTATCTTCTTTTCTTTGTAATTTTGTTCATCTTTTATCTTATCTTATAGAGTTTCCTCAACAACTTTTCAAATGCCTCTTTTACATAAGAAAAAATATTTTCCTCAAATAATGAAAATAGTTATGTGGTCCGAAAAAGAAGATGTTATCATACTGTGTGGGAGATTGGGCTGTTGAAAGATGAGGTGAGGTACCTTAATCAGTGTATGGAATAGCTTAAGCAAGATCTGTGGGAGTTGAGGCATCGTTTCCATACCTATATATGAGAGGTTAACAACAAGGAGATTGAAGAAGGTGGTGAGGCTGCTGAGGGTGTTAATCCAGCTGCTTAGGTTGTTATTTATTTATTTTCTTTTTTGGTCTTTTTAAATTATTGTTTCTTCTTTTTCCATTATATTTTTTTTTATCCATTTGTAGTTAACAAATGAATGTCTTCTTTTTATATTACACTTTCCTTAACTTTAGTCAAACAATGGAACACACCAGTTAATTAAAGGACTAGCGATTCATAGAATTATCGAATATATTAGATACAAATCGTAGATTAGGCATTGAACACATTTAACATTAATTAGATTAATCTGAAGAAAATTATAGAAGAAACAAGACTGTTATCCGAATCCCATACAGCTTTATTTCTTTTTTTCACTATTCGGGTATCTGAAAAGTTGTCCAGATCCATCTATTTGTAAGTACAACTTTGGACTGAACAAGGTAATATTTTTTTTTGGTGCCAATTACTCTTCATCAAACTCATAACCAAAATAAATGCCTTTTTTATACTTTTGTAATGAACTCCAACTAACAAATAATAAGCGACCAACACAAACTCACTGCAAAAAGAGCATTGAAACAAAATACTATGAATTTTCTGTTTGACGCTTCAATTGAATATGTTAATGTCTAAATTTTTAACTCTAAATGTCCTATTGTCCAAGAACAACTTGGGAAAATGATTAAACATGATCGTACGTTGAATGGCTTAACAAATACATTGATGAATATAATGTCACCTAATAGTCTTCCTAAATTGAACTAGGGTATATAAAAATTAGCTTCAAGTTATACTTGAACATGGGAGGAGAAAATTCAAAATAGAGCAACTGCGTGCTAATTAACTATTTACTTAATATAAGTACTAATTCATACAACAATGATGTGTTAAATAAAAGAACTATTTATCCATGGTAGCATTCACTAAAATAATCATATAATGTAGAGTAGAGATGTCACTTCGCATGCAAAATAATCATTTTTTCATTGTGATAAATTTAGCAAAACCACAAACATTTACTAAGTTTAAAATACATTTACGCCTGTCCATGCTTCTATTCACTAAGTGAAAATAATGAATAAAAGGATTCGACAAACTTTGATGGGTGGAACAATGTCAATACGCAACACACAATAGGATTGATTGCAACAATTCCAAAAGTTAACACTAAAAATATTACATTATTATTTTGTACCTAGCAGTCCATATTGTAAAAAATAATTGAAAATTAATGACTTGCGCATCAGTGTATTAAATTAATAAAGCCGATGGGGTGTTATTTGTGGCATAATCATTACTTGTACCTTTACAATTCAACAAACTTTTTTTTTCTAAGTAGATTTTTTTTCTTTTTCATATTAACAAAAACTTCACCCAATCCTAATTTGTATTTAAGGCCCAAGAAATGACCCATGAAAAATTTACATATGCACATCAAATTGGACCTAAAATGAGGACAATTTTAACAATCTACTTAGTTGTATTGGGCCCAAATTAAAAGGTCTCAAAATCGGGTTATAATAATAAATGGGCCCAACGAATAGTTCCCAAATTAGAAGGTCTCAAACCCTAATTTACTATATAAAAACAAAATAAAATTAGATAAGGGAAATAAATATGGAAGATAAAGGGTCAAGTGGAATGAATTAGTGGGGGACAAGACAAGACAGGTGTGGGGAATGTTTTTTTTTTAAAAATCGAGTGGTTTTGAAATGGGGAGGATAATTTGGGTAGAAAATAAATGTGAAATGGCATGTAACACCCCAGGATCCCATCCCGAGACGTCACACGGTGCTTATGATCCCGAAGGACCACAAGCTAACCCTTTACTGATACCTATACCTGTACACTATATAATATCTTAAATAAATGCGGAAACTAGCCATAAGGTGCAACACTTCTGTGAATACTCATAATATAGAAAAATTAAATACTAATACATCAGTCTGAAAAGCCTCTAAATTGTCTGAGCTGCAGAGTTGAAGGAAAAGCTCCCCAACTAACTCGCTCAACCGAAAATAAACAAAATCTAAAGCAATAATAGTAAACAAAGATTCGTCCTTTAAAGAAGAGGACTCACTACAACTGCTGTTGACTGGGACTGAACTGCTGAGGATACTCTGGATCCTGTGCCTCTGAACCTATGGTGTCAAATAAAACACCATAGCACAAATATGTCAATATAGGAATGTACCGAGTATGTAGACGAGGTAGGCTAATGCAAGGGCTTATGCATGCATAATATTTAAACTGAATAATCATGAAGATGCCACATGAGAACACACATATAAATGCACAGACCATGAACACAATCATCACAACTCTAGATACTAAAACTCGAATACCACTTTACTACAAACTGAACTCACTACTGACACTGAGATACTGAATCACTAACTCATCTGATACTGATAACTGAGAGTCTGGACGTACTCACATCAAGGACTAAATTTTGATCATACTGTTTTTGATTGATAGGATTAGACATCAACTTTTCTAAAAGATTATTTTGGAAGCGATTATCAATGATAAAAAGTATGATCATGTTGGAATCTGACAATAAGAATACTCAATAGAATCTGAGAAGGAGATCAAGCCTATCTAATAGGAGATCTATAGATATGATAATAAGAATACTCAACATGGTCTGAGACTGGGATCAAGCCTCTCTAACGGGAGATATCTAGATATAATAATGAGAATCTGTATATGAGACCAAGCCTATCTGACGGGATGGTCCATGAATTAATGGAACTATCTGAGTTCCTCACTGAGATAGACGACTGTACCATATAGTCCTAAATTCTAAAGATTGATACTGAAACTATAACTGTGGGAAGTAGTTATTTAATTGACATACCCCAACCTACCACAAGTGGGGTCCAACCTATAACCCCAGCTGGAAGGGTGCCAATATCGTGCCACGGGTAAAGACCTCTCTGGTCAAGCCTCTCTAACGGGATGACCCTTATAAGAAGTTCGCCTGAGGCAATATAATAGTCAAACCTCTCTAACAGTGATAGCCTCTACTAATGGGTACTCCTATATCCTGTGCTGGCTATGCAGTTTTGGAGTTTAGGGATTGCTTTTATCGACTCAGCCTCTCTGATGGGAGAGCCGCCATACCTTTCCTCGCTCGGTGCTTTCTTCTACTCCCAATTTAAAGATTTTGAATTAAATTCTCAACTGAACATAACTAAACTGAATTTGATACTGATCATGTTTCTCAAAAGATCTGACAGAGTTACGCTGAGATTACTTAGTTCTGTATCTAACAGAAAAGATGTTGAATTATGGTATCTGACTGGCAATATAGAGCTGGAATAGATTACTTGAATCGATTCTGAGATTAGAATTGAATCACATGAATACTATTAGATCTAAGATGATTACAAGACTGAGGCAAGATTACTAGTGATACAGAATTATAGAGATAACTGAGATTACTAAGTTTTCTTAAGTTCTGCACTTGTCTGAGGATACAGAGTTCTATAGTTCACTGAGTTATGAGAATCATGCCTCGACTGAAATTATCGAGAAACTGACATGGGATCTAGACAACAGCTCTATTATCGGGTATAACTACCCCCAGGACTCGATAGCATAAAAGTAAAGGATAATCATTCATTCATCATCACGATTATTCATATATCATCACAATCATTCATGCATCATCATAATCATTCATTCATCATCATAATCATTTAAGACATCACCTTAAGTATTTAACGATCACAAACATCTTATTCATCATCATAGTCACCAAGGGGTCACTTTAGGCATCTCGAATACATAATCATATAATAATGTAGGGGAAATATGCTACAAGATTGTACTCCATTGAACAAGATTTTACCTTATCTATTTCATACCTATATCAATCTTGACATATTTTTGGATATCACATGGCTTGAGAAAACTTCATACTATCATGGAATAATTCATCCGCTTGGGCATTTTATCAAACACTAGGCATGCATAAACTAACTCACAATTTGGGGTTTCATCTTCAATATGCCACAATGGCTCTTATGCTTCACCTAAGGTCTTTATGAAACCTAGGGGGAATATGCTTTGCTTATTCAACTATTTCTACACCTATTTGACATGAACACATTATATAGAAAGCAACATGAGGAAGATTCATTACAAATATCACATGGATTCTACCTACTACGGTTAAGGCTGATGAATCTTGTAAACAAACATGAATCAAAACTCAACAACACACGTAACATCAATTTCAACTCATACAAATCATGAAATCTCACAAACATAAAATCTTCATATTTTAAAAAGGGTTCTTGAGCTTCTTGGATGAAAGGGACCTAAGAATCAGCATCTACATACCTTAATCTTTAAAATTAGATGAATTCTAATGCTTGAGACTCTATTCGCACTTGTAATAAATAATTCTTGAAGCCCACACTATGTGGAACATAATTCTTGAAGAAATCTTAAAGATTTATGGATGATTTTTGAAAGTTTAGGGTTCTTGAATTGAAACCCTAGATATTCTCTCTTTACAGAATTGGAAGAGAAATGGAGAAATTAAGGTTTGAATGAGGGTTCTCATAGTTATAGAGGCTTCCAAAATATGGGAAATGACTAAAATACCCTTGAAAAATGTCCTTAAATTGTTGAAAAAAATAGCTGACGACATCCATGACAGGCCATCAAATTGGTGATAGGCCATCACAAATTGGCATCACAAAAGGGTGAAATTTTGAGTTTCTTGTTAAGGTTGACGACATTGGTGATAGGCCATCACAGGCGTGATAGCTTGTCACAAAATGTCATCACCAAGGTTAAAAATCTTCCCAGGTTTGACGACATTGGTGATAGGACATCACAGGCATGACGGCTTGTCACAATTGTCGTCACCAGTTTCCCAGCTAGACATGCTGGAGTAAAAAGGGCATAAATATTTGCTTTGATATCGGTTTCTGACCAAATTGGTATCGTTGGAAAAATAATTCAAATATATTTAATTTGATATATATTAGGTCCTCTAATTCTATATATACAAAGAGTTATGGTCGATTGAAGTTGATCAAAGTTTTAACGCTCACTAAAACTTGAACGATAGAAAAACTTTCAACTTGTCCTTGAGTTAGGGGACCTCTATGATCTTAATTCATGCTCAAATAGATTCCCACACGATTCAAAATATTTCACACTTGGGAAGATATTTCTAAAACATTTAGACTCGGATTTTTTTTTGCTTTACCAAATACTCTCTAAGGCTCATACTGGAAGAGGATTTTGTGGGGAATTACATGGCATTATCACCCTACCTTGTAACTTTAATTATGATAAAACCAGCAAAACAGTTGCTTTCGAGTCCTTCTATCTTTTCTTCTTGAGTCGAATATAATTTCCATTACTAAAACTCTATATTATGACTATTGTAACAGGTTTTAGATGACATGAGTGTTCTTTTTAAGTTTATGTCTATCAGCAAACTATAATTGACAACCAAATAAAATCTTTTGTACTATGTATTCAGGAAAATTATTATATTAGTTTTAGTCCACCAAATGCATCATTTGATTTTACTCCCTTAATGAGGAAGTAGAAAATCTTCCATTGTTAGATATGCTAGACCTAGGAGACTATGTAATAGTACCACCTCTATTCCTACTAGGGTGCAAATCACCTTCATGTTTCCAGATATAGACATGCGAGTTCTCACTGCACAAACCACATATCTACCCATAAACATTCACTGAGGCTGAGATTGGGCTATTTTAATTACGAAAACCTATAATAGTTTGTGCTAAGAATAGCAAGAAAAAAATTAAAGCTGAGAACTCATACAAGAAAATAAACATCTCATAATTATGCTATAAATAAGAAACCAAGAATTTGGTCACTGAAAGTTTACCAACAACACTTCTTGAAAAAAATTATAGATACCCCACCTTTCCCAATGCTTTGTAAAACTTATTTTTCTTATTATCAACTTCATTATTGTAACAGGCACCATTGAGAACAATTATGCTTCTTTGATGCTTATCCTGCTTTAACACATTTGGAACAACCATCAATATCGGTATCAGGCTAATAAACAATTTTATGTCGAAATTATTCCACAAAACTATATTAGATTTCATTGTTACACATTATTTAAATGTTGTTTTCCGTGATCCGTAGTATACTTAGCCTATTATAATTAACATCTTCCAACTTCCAAATATATTTGAGAAGTGATTATTCTAAAGTATGGTCTACTTTAATGTAACACCCCTCATTTTCAGGTTAGACTTTGAAATGTTTTTTCTATGTATAAAAACCCGAACACGATGATTTATATTTATATATAAGCGTAAATAATAATTTTTTAGGGTGGGAACATCTTTGGAAATGGATTGAAGTCTTAAATATCTCCTAGACCAATGTTAAGTCGAGCACTTTCCTATCTATAGGATTTTGGTATACGATTTTTTCTTGGGTCAATTTCACATAGCCATTACTCCTAGAATATAATGAGTTATTTATTCCATTATATATCAAATTAAATTTCTTTGAGTCCTCTTTCCAACTAAACTAACCGTTAGTTAATCCGAGTTTTGAATCAAAAGTTAGACTATTTTAGTGAGACACTATCCAGGGTGAGCGATTGGGTCACGAGGCAATATTGGTGCATTGCGTTTGGGGTCGTCAGGCAAAGATTGTGCTCCAAATTTTGTGTCCACTGCATGAACCTTCTTTCCCAGTCATTAAAACATGTTTTTCCCACTTTAAATCAAGGGCAAAAAGGTTATTTAACTCTCCATAACTCTCCTAATCCATCATATAATCCTAAGGTCATTCCAAAACTGATTTAAAGCCTCAAACCCTTATTCTCTTCCTCTCAAGAACATCAAGAAGGGATTCATCAATTCTAAAGCTTGTACATTCTAAAACTCAAGGTTATTCTTTGATATTTCTTCATCAAGAGATGTGTAGGACTATCCTAACTCTCATAGGTGTAAGTTTAATATTTTAACAAGGTGTAAGAATGTATATGTAATGGGTTTTGGAAAAACATTTGAAAAGCATGTATCATGAACCCAATTTGATGAAAGTATGAATTTATATGGGTTATTCCATAAGATTGATTTATAATCATGTGCATATATGATATGAGTTTTGAAAAGTGGTTTATGACCGTGATTTATGAAATTTCCTCTCCCATGATGAAATATATGGTCTTAATATGTTATGGGTTATTCTAATACATAATTAGCAATTGAATTTAAATATTTTACTATCATCTATAGATTGATATTGCTTTATGATCCAATAAGAGCATGTTTTCTTATTTTATAAATGATCCTTGTGTTAAATGAAAGAAATGCATGTGATTTGTGAAAAAACTGACCACCTTATGATTTAAGTCATGAAAAAAAAGTGTTTTGCACAAGTCTTTATATGATGTTAAAACAAGAACTCTCATGTTTTATGTAACTCTTTTGGGTGGTCATTTGTATGCTTTTGAATGAGAAAGTCTATGGACATGATATAGATATGATATGATACGATAGGACTTGCAAGTCTAGGTATGACGATACCTATTATGAAATGTCCTTGATTGAATAGAAGATAAACTTTTTTTTATAAGCATGAACAATGGTTTTAAGAGGTTAAAAATGGGATCAAAGTTAGTTGGATGGTTACCTGAAGAAGGCATGATTTTAGGTAACTCATTGCTGGAAACCATGTTTTGTCGACATGGGTTTATGATGTTCTAAAAAATGGATTGTACACTTGCTATGTTATTCTGATGTATTAGATTGTAGAAACTCCAGCTCTTGCGGTAAACTTAGGTTGAGGGGTTAGCCGACTAGTTAATGGCGGATGCAGATAGCCCGTGGGTACTAAGTTGTTGGGTGTACTATCTAGCTCAGAACTAAAGCAAAGAGTGGTATTCATGATTTACAAGGATGGTTTGAGGCTCTTTAATTATGCCGATATGTTATATATTTACATATATATATATATACATATGTATATATTATGATAAATTATTTTTGTATTACTCTTGATTATCTTACATGAAATAAGTGTTATTTTTGCTTATTTTCATACCAATACATTCCAAGTATTAACCCTTATAATACAGGTTCTGAGGTATAGTTCCATGGTCCATCGCATCAGTAGAATAATTGAATGCGACAGAGTTGGTGAACCATCCATCTTTCGGCGAGCATTTATTCATATATTGACTTCTTTCAGTTTATGGTCTAGCTGGGGGCTTATCCCAACCTTTGAAGTTAGTATTCAGTAGAGGTTTCATAGACAGAATTTGAGTATTCTATTGCCATAATCTTATTGACATATTTTTATCATAAGATCAACTTGAATTTCATTATCTCTTCTGCACCCTAATTTATGTATGGATTATGCTTATGATAGTATACTAAGGGGTCTCTCGGGCCTTCGTGTTTTAAGATGCCTATCACAGCCAGGACCTCGGCTTGATTCATGCAAAACTTGGTATCAGAGCACGGTTTATGGTCCCAGGATATCTATGGAGTCATGTCTAGTGGAGTCTTTCTTATGGGTGTGTAGTGCACTACACTTATAATTAGGAGTTTACCGAGAATTTAGGAGGTATTTAGCATTCTTCCATACAGTAGCTCGTGCTACAGTGTCATCCATACAAAATTTATCAAAAATTCCTTCCTTGTTCTAATTTTATAGGCTATGCCTTATTGTCGAGGCGATACAAATGCCAAAAGCTTAGAGTCTAAACAAGGTGGTCCTTTCTGGTTGAGCCATCAAAAGGGTTATGAAATAGCATAAGAACTTGACTGGAGTCTGTTATTGCTTTGAAGTATGTTGATTCAAGTGTATACCTTTATCTATATCAATTATGCATTTGAGCCTGAGGTATGAAGTGTATTCAGTCTCTTTTAGAATCGTTGTTGTCTATGGCATGCTTAAGGGTAAAGATATATAGCAGAATGTTGGAACCTATTTCCACCCGAGAGGTAGTAAGTTAAGGTATTATAACCTATGAGTAGTAAGATAATCCCAAAGTTAGTGATTTGAAGCCATAAGTTTAGAAGTCAGAGTGAGGGTAACTTTTTAGTGAGAAGGTAACTTATAGTTGTGTTATCTTTGAGTGAAGGGTGGTATGTCTTTTTATGGTGATTGGCTAATACTGTTGCAAAATTTGTAGGTCATATGGTAGCATATTGAGGAAGTAATTAGGTATGATAAATATTTATTTCAATAGGGAGGCAACTCAGAATGGATAATTATGGTGGTTGTAGAAATCATTTATAGGCTGTGAACGGAAAAAGGTAGATTAGCCAATAAGTTATAAGTAAAGACTCACTGGCATTTATAGAATTTTAAAGGTAGTGGGATGTATGCATGAGTAAGTAGATATGATGTGAGAAAGTAGAATATGCAAATAAGGTCATAATGGGTTATATTATGAGATCAAGATCGAATATCCTTGTTATGTGACTTCACTCCCTTGATTCTCGTTACTCTAGTAATGGTAAACTAGTACAACATGTGAACAAATATGTAGTAAATTCTAAGGTGTAGTAGTAATTTTGTGGAGAGGATGAGATTGTAGGTTGTAGTTAAGTGAAATAACAGATTTAGGTTATTTTATATCATCAACGAATTAGAATATTATGTAGGATGTTTCATTGGTGGTACATGATTGGTGCTAGGCACTAGGCTTGAACTTTGGATATGAATTGTGGTGATAAGAAGGTTAACTCAAGAGTTGTGATGAAAGATTTGTGGGAATGAATTAGTAGGCTTGATATTGTGTGTGAAAGCGGCCAAGGTTGATAACTTATGAGAAGTTTGAGTAGTTGTGATGTATATATGTATATGAGGATTAGTGTTGGAGCAATAAGGTTATAATAGCCCGGGTGTTCGTGGAGTTTAAATTATGCTTAAAATGATCCTACATGGTCTCTATATCGAGTTTAGAGTGCCCTAAGGTGGGTTCTAATACCTTGGGGGGTTTGGGCATGTAAAATAGGTCAGGCATCACGAAGGGGTGGGAAATACGCATTGTCTTTGCGACTCAAAGGATACCGCGAGGGATCATTGCCTGAGCTTCATACCTGCAAAGCTGCTGCTTCGCGTTAGGCATTGTGCCATGTAGCTGGAGATTTGCCATGGGCTTTGCGCTGCAAACCTCTCCTCTTTCATCGATGGGACTTCGCTTTAAAAGTATTTTATGGTTATTTTGGTCTTTTCATGTCCTATAGACCATCCAATCTTTTTATAACCTATTTTAAACCTTAAAACTTTCATATTTTCTAAGAAGAGTCACTCTTCATTCCTAAACTTAGATTGAAAGGCAGTGAGGTTAGAGTTCAAGCTTTGAGGCGAGAGGATGTTAAACGTATTTCCCCTGGGAGGAATGTCTTAGAAAAAATTTAGTATTTTTCCTATATAGTTTAGTAGGGTGAGTCTGACGTTCATGTGTATATTGATACTCACTTTGTGGTTATAAATTTTATGAGAGGATATGTCAGTAAGACTAGGATTTAGACTTTAATCTAAAGGGGAGATGATGGATTAAGGTAGTTCATGAATTTTCTCATGGTGGCAAGTTTCAGGGAAGAGACATGATAAATCTATTCCAATTCAAGCAAACTTCTACTACTTTAATTTAAGAGGATATCTACCAATGTCTTATGTATTCAAGTCATCCCTATGCCTAAGGTTTGAGTTCTCTTTGTAACTTATGTCATGTTCTGATCTCCAAACTAGAATCATTAATGTCTCACTAACCCAATCTTCCAAGTATTCAGGTTCTATGTTATGGTATTCATGATCCACAGACCTAGGGGCGTCAAATAGGTGGGTTGGGTTAGGATTGAAGATATTAAATAGGTTGAATTGGATATCGGGTTGGGTCATGACCCGCCCAAATTCACTTTGGGTTGAAATGGGTAAAAATTGGGTTGAGTTTTGACCCACCCAATTTAACCTGCTTCATTTAAAAACTACTAACATATTAATATTTACCACTTGTAAAGAAAATAAATTTGAATAGGTTTGAAAATTTGGGAGGGTGGGTAGGGAGTGGGGCTGGGATAAAATATTTTTTTAAAATTTAATTATTTTTAAATAAAAATTTATTTTTTAGGGAGGGCTATTGGGTAAGGGGTCGGGGGGTATGAGTGTTAGGTTTTAGGATGGGGTTGAGGTAAAAAAAATTTTTAAAAGAATCTTTTTTTAAATAATTATTTTTTTCTTTAAAAAAAATTAGGAGCCGGCAGGGTGTAGGTGTGGGTATGAGGTTAAGAGTTAGGGAAAGGATAGTGATTGCGGTAATTTTTTTTAAAATGAATTTATTTCAGAAAAAATAAATATTTTTTTTAAGAAAAATATATGTTTGGGAGGGGGGAATATGTCGTATATGGGAGGAGGGTGTGGGGTGTAGGGAGTAGGGAGAGATGGGGGTTGGGGTAAGATTAATATTTTTGTTAAAAAAATTATTTATTTATTACTTTGAAAAATTAAAAGATTTTAATATTTTAGGGTAGGGGTGGGGGTTGGGCTTCGGGGTTGAACAGGGGAATGGGGATAAGGTGGGGAGAAGAAGAAAATTTATAAAGTGCTTTTAAGAAATAAAAATAATTTATTTAAGGAAGGAGAGGTGGGGGTGGGGTAAGTTGGCTTGTGGTGGGGTTGGGGTAAGGTGGGGATGGGGTGCTTTAACGTCTCGAGAGTACACCCTGGACGCCACATGGTGCTTATAGTCACAAGTGTCCACAAGCAACCCATGATACAGGTACCTGCTGTGACCACTAGGTAAAACTGATAACAAAAGATCATATGCCGAATTTAACTGAAAAATGCCATAAGATATTAAATTATAGTTTTGATAATGTCTGTAAAACAATACTAATAATACTGATAAAATGGCTGATAATAACAACTGAAAACTGACTAACTGTCTTACTAGTCTGAAAGCCTCTAAACTGTCTGACTATTGAGTTGATGGGACAAGCCCGAACTAACTCCGACTGACTAAAATAGCTGAACTACTAATATAACTGAATATAAAATAACTCGTCCTCGAAGGATAAGGACTCACCAGAACTGCTGTAGCTGATGCACTGGAAAGTCTAAGTACGATCGGGAATCCGAGCGTCCGAACATTTGATATAAGACTTTATAGCGCAAGAAATGAGTATGCGATCAGTACTTTGAATATACTGGTATGCTAAATGAGGTTAGGGTAATATGCATTGGTTCATGTGCATGAGTAATAACTGACTGAATGTATAGCATGAGCTACTGAGTAAGAATGCACGTAAACTATAAAGACTGAGAATGCATGACCGTATAAAACAAGTTCTAAAATAGACTGTAAACTGAAATATTGAAATATTGATAACTGATGAACTAGTATTGTATACTGTGGTCAAGCATATCTGAAACTTAATACTGAACTGAAACTGTGGGAGCTACCTATAACCGACATGCCCTAATATACTATCAGAGTCCAACCTATAACCCCAGCTAGAAGGGTGTTAGTACCGTGACACGGGAACTAACAATGGTCGCATGGATCCACTAATTTGATATCTCGAAGGACGAGGGTGTCATGCCTATCTGACGGGGAACCCCTCAAATCTTACGCTGGCTACATAGTTCTGGAATCTAGGTTTTGCTACTAACGTCTCATGCCTACTAAAGGGGGAGACAAGTGCCTCATGCCTAACTGACGGGGGGGATGCCATCCCTACTATCACTCGGTGCTAAGTTTTACCCCCAACTAAAAGACACTGATTTTTGAACTAATGAAAGTTTGACTGCTTGTGACAATTGACCAAACTGTTAGTGTTGATAGTTTATCTGAAACCATTATGAAAGTAATAAAAACTAGATAAACAACTAAATTTTGGGTATTCAAATCCCCAGGACTCAATAGCAATAACAATAAGATCATAGTAAAACTTTGAGGACATGACATGTAAGCACTTATTCAAAACTCATTCTTGTAGGCATTTCATTAAACACTTGCAATTCATGGCTTAAGTTAAGCATGGGAATTGTTTTAAAACTTATAGGAATAGCATGATTTCAATAATAACATCACCAATTAAATCATGAATCAACTAACAACACCATTCAAATGTGTGGGCTTCAATAACAACAACAATTTTGTGTAAAATATAGTATAAATCAAAATTCATGGGAATTCAGGATTAAAATCATAATAAGATGTAAAAATCATAGATTTGAATTTGAAACTGGGTTCTTGTATTCCATGGGTGGAGAGGGCCCATGGATGAACATCTAATATACCTTGAAACTTAAATCTTAAAAGAGAACAACTTTCTTGAAAGATTTCTTAGATTGGAACACTTGAGTTCTTGATTTTCTTGAAGGAAGGGCTTGAATCTTGAAGACGCTAGGGTTTTATTCTTGGGAGTGAATTCTTTCAATTAGGGGAGATTTTGAGATTAGAATAGTAACTTATGCTTTTGGGATCGTAAATCTCGTATTTTAGATCAGTTGGGTGAAGGAAAAAGACTGAAATGCCTTAGGAAAAATGAGATTGAAAGCTAGAAATCTGAGGGGTGAAATGGAGCGTGCGTTGCATGATCTAGAGTGCTGAAATAGAGCGTGCGCCATATGCTACATTGCATGCTTCCTCAGGGGTGAAATGGAGCGTGCATCGCATGCTAATCGCTCACAGCTACTGCCTCTCTCACGAAAATGGCTATAACTTTTTGTTCAGGTATCAGATTAAGGAGAAATTGGTATCGTAGAAAAGCTGACTTAATTATCGATAATTTGGTGGGTCTTGAGCTGCAAAATTTTATGTCTATAAAAATTTATAGACATTCAAAGTAGACCCTTGTAGAATCAAATACCAAACTTTGGACGAATCAAAGGATCATGCCTAAACTTTGTTCTAAGTGATTCTTATGAAAATTTTCACCTAGAAATAACTTCAAAAACTAGGATAAAGATCATGAAATATTTGTTCAAAAGAAATTTAGGGATTAGAGTCAACACACGTAAGAACGATACTTCAAAGTCTAGACCAAACATACGAAGTGTTATAGGTGAGGTAGGTGATTTCGAGCGTGAATGGACACATCATCACTTTTTTTTTTTTCTGATTTTCATTAAGAAAATAATTTTTTAATTAAATAGGTTGAAGTAGATATTGATTGGGCTCATTTGAACCCAATTTGAAAATAGGTTGGGACTTAATGGGTTGAGATTTACCCAATAATAAGTTATCGTCAACCTAACCCATTAAGTTTTGGGTGGGTTAGACGGGTCAAATTAATTTGGGTTTATTTTGACACCCCTACTAACAAACTCATATCTCATTTTACTCTTAATTCTAAGAAACTATGCTTTCTATATATTATTGATTCATTTTACGTCGGGTCTAGCCCAAAGCGATAAGGTTTATGCAAACTTATGGCTATTTTCAGTTCTTTAAATGAGGAGCAATAAGTTCAAGTGGAAACCTTGTCTCAGTCATTGATTACATGAATATTGGCTTTATGCTATATAGCTCATGATATATGCTCTTATGTTTCTCACTGTGCCTAGTCCTAAGAACTCCTGCTATGTTATGATTATGCCTGAATGACTCTCTATTTATGATCAAGAATTTTAAATATGAAGCACTTTATGCCTATTGTATTGTATCTTACATCTCATGTCTGACCTTTAGTAAAGCAATAAATATAAGTTACAATTGAATAGTGTTACTTCTATTCGTGATGCTTATGCTCTGGTCCCTCAAAGACCCTCCTTATGTTAGTGTAGTGGTGGTTATGAAAGCATAGTAATGACTTAGATAAGGGAGTAGATGTTTCGTATTGTGCTAAATTTTTATGTAACTACTCACAACAAGGTTGTAGGCGAAGAGGGAAGAAAGAGATGAACTTTATTTATGTGAAATAATAAGGACATACATATGTGGCAAAAATCTTTGTAAGAGTGATTGAAGTTTGTTATTTTTGATAGGGAGATCCATAAAGTGGGTGTAGTCAAGATATGCTTGACTGTTGTAATTTATGAATACACAAATCATTGTGCTATGTGGATAGTACTACTTGATTCAAGACCTGAGGTTGTTTGATTATAGTGATAAGGTAAAGTAATATTGTTAAAGGGATATAGAGTTTGGGGTCCCATATCTTAAGCTAGTACTTTTTGAACTTGGGTTAGTCTTCAACATGAAAGTACTATGTAGTGAGACTCCAACTCATCTTAGTTAGGTGTGTTTTGGGGGGATTGTAAGTTAGAAATGATCAGGGGTATAATTAATTTTATAGAGTACAGTTGAGTAGTGTTACAAAATTTAAGGTCTATTGGTCATATCATGTAAGATGAAGGATACATCTATTCCTTGTCCAGCAAAAAACCTTAATTCATATAAGGTAGCATATAATCAAGACCTATGATCACCAAATAAAATCATGCCTTAAGTTGTGATGACTATGATCCATAGAACTCATGTGCAAGGTCATTTCTATGTCAATTCTTATTATCTTACACTTTATGCTTACATGATTCACTTGGTGATGTCATCTAGCTATTCTTGAATGCCTATGTATGTTTAATTGAGGGAAATTTCCTAAGGTGAGGTTATATCCTTTATTCCATACATATATAGCATCAATAAGTTTCTACCCATCATTCAAGGATGAATGATCCCAAGGTAGAAATAATGTAACACGCCACAATTTTGGGCTAGCGTTTGAACCATCTTTTCTATGTATATAGACCAAAACCTAATGATTTCTATTTATATATAATCGTAAATAATAATTCTTTAGGGTGGGAGCATCTTCGGAGATGGATTGAAATCTTAAATATCTCCTAGTTCAAAGTTAAAGTTAAGCACTTTCTTATCTACTAAATTTTACAATACAGTTTTTTCTTGTGTCAAATTAAAATAACCATTACTCCTATAATATAATAATTTATATGGTCCATTATATACCAAATTAAAGCTATTTCAGTTCTCTTTCCGACATAACTGACAGTTTGTTATTACGAGTTCTGAATCAAACGTTATGAGTGTTTTAGTGAGACACTGACCAGGGTGCACGATTAGGTCATGGGCAATGATGGTGCATTGCGTTTGGCATTGCAAGGCAAAGCTTTTAATTTGTGTTTGGGTTCACAACACGAAGCATCTTTCCCAGACGTAAAAAAATATATTTTCCCACTTTAAATCAAGGGAAAAAAGGTCTTTTAACCCCCTATAACTCCCATAGTCCGTCATATAACCCTAAGTTCATTCCAAAACTGATTGACAACTCAAAACCTCATTTTCTTCCTCCTGATATCATCAAGAAGGGATTCATCAATTCAAAAACTTGAAAAATTAAAAACTCAAGGTTATTCTTCAAATTTTCTTCGTCAAGAGATATGTAGGATATCCTAACTCTCATGGGTGTAAGTTTAATGTTTTAAAAAGCTTGAAGAATATATATGTATGCATATGTAATGGGTATTGGAAAACCATTTGAAAATCATGCATCACAAAACCAATTTGATGAAAGTATGTATTTATCATAGGGTTATTCCATAAGCTTGATTTAAAATCATGTGCATATATGATATAAGTTTTGATAAGTAATTTATAAGCATGAGTTATGAAATTTTCTCTCCCATGATGAAATTTATGATCTTAACATATTATGGGTGGTTCTAACGCATGATTAAAAGTTGAGTTTAAATGTTTTACTATCATTTATGGATTGACATTTCTTTATGATACAATGAGAGCGTGTTTTATTATTTTATAAATGCTCCTTATGTTAAATGAAAGAAATGTGTGTGATTTATGGAAAAGATGACCACCCTTTGATTTAAGTCTTGAAAGGAGAGTGTTTTGTGTAAGTCTTTATATGATTTTGAAACAAGGACTCTCATGTTTTAGGTAACTCCTTTGGGTTGTCAGTTACATGATTTTGAATGAGAAAGGCTATGAAAATGATAAGGATATGATATGATACGATATGGCTTATAAGTCTAGGTATGACGATACCTATTATGAAATGCCCTTAACTGAATAGAAGATGAACTTTTTTTATAAGCATGAACAATGATTTTAAGAGGTTAAAACTAGGCTCTAAGTAAGTTTGATGGTTACCCATAGAAGTCATGAATTTTGAAAACCGAATGTCGAAAATGGTTTTTTGCGACACGGGATTATTATATCCTGAAAATGGATTGTACGCTTGCTATGTGCTTTTGGCGTATTAGATGGTAGAAACTCCAGGCCTTGTGGTAAAATTAGGCTGGGGGCTTGGCTATCGAGTTAATGGCAGACCTATATAGCCCAGGGTACTAAGTTGTAGGGTGTACCATCTAGCTCACCATCTAGCTCAAAACTAACGCAAAGAGTGGTGTTCATGATTTACAAGGATGGCTTGAAGCTCTTTTATTAAGCCCTTGTTATATATATATATATATATATATACAGTATGCTAAATTTTTTTTTGTAATGCTGTCAGTTATTTTAGATGAAATATGTGTTATTTTTGGTTAGTTCTGCATACTAATACTTTCCATGTATTGGCCCTTATAATACAGGTTCTAATGTATAGTTCTATGGTCCATCATCAGTAGAACAACTTGATACGATAGATTTGGTGAGCCATCCATCTTTCGGTAGTCATTTTATCATATGTTGATTTCTTTTAGTTTATGGTCCAGCCGAGGGCATTGTCTCGGCCTAGGCAGTTAGTATTCAGTAGAGGCTTCGTTGATGGAATTTGAGTATTATATTGTAATAACCTTATTGACATATTTTGATCATAAGATCAACTTGAATTTTATTATATTTTCCACACCTTGATTTATGTATGGATTATGCTTATGATAGTATGCTTAGGGATCTCTTGGGCCTTCGTGGTTTGAAATGCCTGTCCTGGCCAGGCCCTTGGCTCGGGTCGTGACATTTAAACTGTGATAATCAAATATTAGTAATCCAATGTAAAAGGGTAAAATCAAGAGATGTTATAAAAATCCACAGAAGCTTCGTCAAGGAAATTGTGCAACCGTGTATATCAATGTTGACCAATAGCAGTTATATGTAAGTACTGAAATAATGCAGATCATCAAATTATCATACACATATTTACCATTGTTTTATTTTTATAGTTTAGACAATAATTCATTTGTTAAGAATTAGAATTATTTCCCCATAACGTGTTATTTTCTTTTTGTTTAATTTCTTTTGCTCCTAGTTTAGAGTATTTTAGATATTAATAGATTAAAATATGATTTTGTATTTAATATCCTTGACTATTTCAAAATACAATAATGCCAATTTACTTAGATTTTAATACTCCTTTTGTTATACAAACTGAATTCTTAATCAAAATCTAGAGGATTTAATAAAGATATAAACAACAGTATGGATTCTCCTGTTTCCCATACTATGCCTAATTCTTATTTTTATATGCTCTGTCGCTAATAGATTTGAAGGGCTATTCATTTGTTGTTTTCTCTCTTATTTAAAAGTCATCTACTTTCCATACTCTACCTATTTCTTCTTTGCTATATGACATCTTTGAACACTTAATAATTTGTTGTCTCTCAGGTATTTCACCAATCACCAGTCCACACACTTACCCATTAAGCTATAATCCTTACCATTACAAATCGTGACTATATTATTTCACTTGTCTATCTACCCTTCGAAGCTTCATTGTATTTTCTACAACTGTTCTAGAAGCCTGCAAGGACCGGAGAAATAAATCTTCAAAAATTTAAATCATCGAGCAGTGTAGCATATGCATATAATTAAAAAGAAAGTTAACTGCACCAGCTGAGATACTAATACAAATCAAATGGGCATCAAAACTTTTGATCACACAACCCGAGGCCAACAAAAATAGGTACAAGCGATGATCACCCTAAGGATTCAAGAATGTGCTGGAGGACCTTCTTTGAGATACTAATTAAACAATGTTATGTTTGGAAGATAACTTTTAGATGAGGAAAGTCATGACACAAAAAATAAAGAGAGCCCTTATGTGTTATTTCCAAATAGCCACTTTTGGGCTATTTTTGTAATAGACTATTTGAGCAAAGGAAAATACTATAAATATGTGTATTGAACATTTCATTTTCGTAGATTTTGTCGAATTATGAATGTATGCTCTTGCGAGAGAGTGAGGCAAATGTGGAATTGCTTGTGTTGATACTTTTGTTTAAACGTGGGTTACTCGGGAATCCAATTCCCTTGAGGTCTACATAAGAGCTAGATGCCTTAATTGATACTGAATAGAGAGTTAGGGGTTTGATATATTCTTTGTTTGCTATTCATTCTTCATTGTGTCTGTTTTCCATCTATCCGTTTATATTCATTTTTATGTTGTACTTTAGTTTATGATTTCTTAGGTTGTTCTGGTATTATTTGTTATCAGATCCGAGCTTGATTTCATTCCTACAAAGTCAATCTTGGGCCTTGTCGTCTTAAAAAATCAAAAAATCACAACAAAAGTTACTATTTACGTTTTAGGTCTTAGTTCAAATTTTGAATTTTTAATTTTAGTGTTTTATTGTGTTTCTAGTGTTATATTTGTATTTTCTCACACCATATGAGTCTATAAATTAAATTTGAGCCAAATCGAAGCTTATTTGAGTGTTCTATCTTTGTTGGGAACTTGGATTGAAGAAGTTTAAAGTTTGTCCAAAGAGCTGAAGTTTTTTCTAAATAATTTGATAAAAATAATATTTGGGATGAGTTTAGAATGTTGAGAAGCTCTTAGATTCGAAATATCAACTCATTCCGAGCTAAGGAGAAAAAGTTGGAGAAGTTGGTGTTCATGGCGTTCTTGAAGAAATTTTTATCTTCAAGGAGAATTTTTAGCTAACATTGGTTGTTTGATCCATCAAGAAGAAAGAAAAGGAGTGAAAAAGTGTTTGTACTTAAGCATCTCAAAAGATTCTAAAGATATTTCAAGAGAAGAATACAAACGGGGGGACTATTAGAGGGCATTTCAGCCATTTTAAAGGGTATTTTTGCCGTTATAGAAGCTAAATTTTGAGCTATCTGCCTTAGAGGTTCCTTGGAAGTGTGCCCACCCTGAGCCACAACTGCTAGAGTAGGCTAGCCAACGCAGATCAACTCCTCCCAATGCAAATCAAGTCCTCAACACAAAGTTCAAACCTCCAAACTCAATTCAACACTTCAATTACTCCTTTTGCTCAAGGTTTGATTTTTTATTTTTATTTTCTTGATTCCTAAACTCTTGTTATAATTCTTAAACTACTCATCAACTAGTCAGTAATCTACAAAGTTGATTGATTAGTTCTTGATTTTTATTTCTTTCATCATCATATTTATTTCAAGTTTTTCTCTTTTTAAATTTGTTCTGATTTATTAATTCAAGTACTAATTATTATGTTGTCTTTCAAACAATAATCCATTACGACCTCAAGCCACAATTGGTACCAATCAAACTCATTGGAGTATAAATGATTCATTAACGCTTACGATGCCAATTGAGAGACAAACCAAAGGTGTCAACTTAAAGAGCGTTTGAGGTTGATTTCTTAACTTTAACTTTTTTGTTGATATTGTTTTTGTTTCAATATTTATTTTATTAGGTCTTATGGATCCAGAAGGAAAAATATCACAAACTAAGGAACAATTTATCGACACCCAAACTACACCTCTAATTAAGGATAATACGGTTGCTGTCAAGTATAATAACCCAACTAGGTTGGGATCGAACCCACAGGGAAGACTCAAACTTGTTTCTCTTGTTTGATGAACACAACAGGCTGAACAGAAGGTAAATAGGGTGGTTTTTGCAATATCGAACATGTAACAGTATGTAACCTTGGTTGTAATCAGTCAGAAATGAATACTTGAGCTATGTTCCCCCGGCTTCTCAAATTCATAGGTTTCTCGTGCTTTGTTAAACCAACCCATTGCGTTGTATGAGAAACTGATTAGTTATGTACCCTAAACTATTTTGTGGAATCTTTAACTGATTTCATCCTTTACCTTTTGAGTCTCAGGATGTTGCATTACTAACATTTATTGTAGATCCCAGTTAGCTATTACCTTCTGAGTCTCAAGTTATTAGATAATTGTTAACCAACTTACATAGATAATACTAATTAGATTGAATCGACAGTTAATCTTCAAATTACTATTGTAATTATCTTTTCCTAGTCACTACTCCTTTTATGGATTAAGTATCAATAATTTAGTCCGGATCCTAACATTTGCAACCACTTGAACATCTATTAAATTGAAGACAATACAATACATACACAAGTACTGTTTCAAAACAACGTAGCACTTTCCCTGCTCCATCAATATGCCAGGGTTCCCACAACCCTAGCTAAGGGTTTTAGCCACTTATGCTTGTGAAATGCTCAACGAAATTCATAATGAATAACACTAAACAATATTACAAGAATTATTGAATAAAACTCAAAGTCTGAAACAGAATTATTAACCAAAATCAATACAAGAGCAATCCTAAGATCAAAGTCACATCTTGGAATCAAAATATATGTTTGTGAATGTCAAGATTGCATACCCTAACTACAAAATGTAAAATGGGTATTTATACTATATAAGGAAACCCTAAAAATCAAATCCCGAATGAAAAAGGAAATTTGAGGTCGGGGCCACTTACATAGGTCACATATGGACCGTATGTTCCACATACGGATAGTATATAGACCTAGTTATATTTCAGAACTTCTTTGTAGATTCTGCAACACTCTGGACTTGGACTTCTATAATATGCTTTGGTCACATCGGTCACATACAGACTATATGTGCCCTTAGTGACAAAGTTTTTTTTCCTGCTTCTGAGCCTTTAGACTTCAAATTTTGATATATACTTTGGTTACCTATGCCCAGTAAGTGGCACATCCGATCAGAATTTCCTTGGTATGTAGCCAAAAACTTCAATTTCATTCTCTTCTTCATTTTAGCATCCAAAACCAAATTTCTTGCAAAAGATACCCAAAACACATCATATCTCACAAAACAACCTAAGAAACTTGTATATTTTCATAGTTTTAAGCATAGAAAGTGCTATAAATCTATAGCACATCAACATCCTCAACTTGATTGTATGTATGTTCTCAGGAAACACAATAAAACAAAACAATAACATAATTCTTAACTAGGAGAATCTAAGCTATCTAAGGCTTCACGTCATCACTTTAAGCCTAAACAAAGTTATCCCCTCCTATCTCTTTAAGTCAAAACCAACTGTGTATAAACATGAATCACAATAATGTGACACAATGGGATCAAGATATGACAATTATATTTGCAACATACAACCATGCATATATACAAGTTACACTACCCAAACAAGTAAGTAGCTAGCAAAACAAGCCATGTTCTTTCACAATCAAAGAAGTCCCACTCACTCATATGAAATAAGAATATCAATGCAGGGAAATTGAAGAGACACTCACACTCAAAAGATAAGTTCAACCAATACACATCAAATACCATAGGCTTGCCCTTATTTTCTTTACCTTGGTTTCCAGACAGTCATGTTAGGATCACTGTAGGACTTTATTCGGCTTGTAATGTAGGTTTGGGGGCTTGTATGGTACATATGGATAGGTCAAGTGGCTAAGCCTCCTTAGCACTAAACTAACTTTGGGGTCCACACTTTAACCAATTTCTTTTTATTCCACCTTTATTTCTCCCTTTTATTCTTTTATGCTCATTCAGGTTGGATTTGGTTTCTTTTATTCAATCTCTTTTTTTATTTCTTTTCTTTTTATTTTTCTTTTTTTCTACCACACCCAGCCTTACTATCTCTTATTTTATCTTTCTTCATACCCACTCTATATCTTGCACCGTATGATAGCCACTCTCAACTTAGGAAATTTTCCTGAGTGGAGGTGCACAATGTTCAAATAGGACCAAGACATAAATAGGTTCATTGCAACAAAAATATGAAGGTGAAAGGTGAAAACAAAGAAATAGGCAATTAGGCTAAAAAATGGGATCAAGGACTACTATTTCACATTGGGAAGATCATTTAGTCTAAATGTGGACTAAAATAGAAAATGACCTATGATTCTTTCCTAACCGACTATCGTACAACCTAGGAAATACTAATTGGGCAAGTTTTGGATTTAACACACAAAGAGAATTAGGTAATATCTAACACACACATGGCACAAAGTCACATCACAATCTACTATCTATCTAGTTCATGTACAAGTT
This sequence comes from Capsicum annuum, assembly GCF_002878395.1. Taxonomy (NCBI): domain Eukaryota; kingdom Viridiplantae; phylum Streptophyta; class Magnoliopsida; order Solanales; family Solanaceae; genus Capsicum; species Capsicum annuum. The sequence goes on along the minus strand of NC_061121.1, from coordinate 148,932,412 downwards.
TGGTTTGATTATCATATCCCTAATCTAATTCCATAACAAAATCCACAAAGGTCACACATATATACATTCACACAGTTCTAAAACATATTTTTTAAAGGGGTATTATTTTTCTCAAAACCAACAAAAAACATGACAACTGCCCTAAATACTTAAAAATCTCCTTATTACGGAAAAAAAAACACAACATGAAACAAAACACATCATGAGACAAATTTAAAACCAAACATGCCAATTCTACAACAATACCAAAACCAAGAGGAAAGAAGCATGAGAACAAAAATCCATGGTGGATATGGTATACCCCGCCCTAACTAAAAGACTGTGCATTGTCCCAATCTGCTAAAAAATGTAAAGCAAGGGAATGAGGACATACTTGGAATGCACTAGGCATTTATGTCATGAGCATTCCTTGGTGAGGGCATTTATATATCTGAAGGTGGTGGTGGTGGAGATTTACTAATAGAAGATGCACCCACTGTTATCTCGGCACACCTCTGCCTATCAGTAACTGCAGTCTCCACTGACTCATGTCTGGCCCATTTTAGGGCCTGGTCATGTGGAATTCTCGTATCCTGCAGTCCCCTTCTCGGTATCTCTTGGTTCCAACTATTAAAACCATATCATCATTCTGCATAATTATGTTAAATATTCTAGGCCTAGGTGAAGGTACCGACTAAATATATGGGGGTACAACTGGAGGGATGGCGGACATGTGGCTCTAAGTTAGAGAGCATACCTCTGCTCAAAGTTTATCTACCTCCTCCATAATATCACCTAGATCTAGTGTTCTAATATTGTATACCAAGCCAGATACCCGACCCTCAAAAGTGTCTATATGTGTATGCAACTCATCTCGTAGCTCTAACATACTAATTTGACATGCAGACTTTAATATAGCCTCAACCATCTTTAGAATAGTTTGGACCCATGGCCGGATCTGTTCATATAAAGTCTCCACCTCAGCCTCGATATTTTGTAGCTGAGATTCGATGAATTTTTTAGTGTCCATTAAGATCTGCAAAAACTCATGAGATACTAACAACATTCCTCAAGCAATAACTAAAGTGGATGGGCGAGGGGGAACTGGGCTGTATGAGCCTAGGAGCCGATACATCCACCCCAACTAATATCTACTAAATGTAGCCTGCAATAATGGTGCTCTAGCCAACCAAAAAAATCAATTTGTCTTTCCTCATAAATAGCCCTCATGGTCTAGTCTAACTCGATAATATTACAATCCTATTAAAAAATAGTCCAAATTCCCTCTATCTAATATCTCAAGTTCACCTCATTAAGAGGCTCCTTTGAGATATATGTAGGGTCGGATGTCTGATCATGCTAAGCTGGTGTCTTTGAATCAGGAGCTGGCACTTATAGTGTAGCCTAGTTTATACCCTCATCAAGCTAGGGTACTGATGATGATTTTGCCTCATCTGCTACATCAGACTTATCATGGGACCCCTCCTCAGACTGAGGGTCCTGTGTAACTACTGTAGGAGCTGACTCAAAATCTGAATCCTCCTCCTTATTATCATCATAGTCCTCATCATCATCATTATCACCGCCACCACCCTCAATAGGCCAGGGAGAGTATGGTAGTGATCTCTGAGACATTTTCATCCTCGAACTACTTAGGAACTCAACAGCCTTATTCTGTGTCTTACGCTGAGTAAAAGTCAAATGCTTTCCCCACTATGATTTTTCTATAATCTAAATGCCAAATTTTTCCATAATTATAGCCATAGCTGCAACCTGCTTCTTTCCCCTAGTCATTAGCTCTATTGGTCTGGTCAAGACTACTTTAGATCGGGCAGACGGGTACTCTTTCTCTTAGCTACTGGTCTTGGAAGAGTTATCCCATTACCTAATAGGTGCAACCTTATTCTTCTTCAATGTTATATGTACCTAAAAAATCATGGGTTAGCGCCCAGCAAAAGAGGGATTGCAAAATTTGAAGAAAAATTCAAAATTCAAAAACTTCAATTTCTTTTTTTAACTTTTGCATCCCTATCACTTATTCGTAGTCCCAAAAAGTTCCATATGTACATATTTACTTAGAATTGAATTTTCAACCCAAACTAGCATCTAAACTTAAAGTATTCCTCTACTATTTCAAATTCAGCTTTCAGTTAGGGCATGATTTTTAGGTTTTATTAGAGAACAATGCCCCATTTTAAGATTTTAGGCAAATTCAATGGTCCTACATACAAGCGTGATGGTTTATACATATTTTTCATGAAAATAAACATACCAACATACTTATTTGTTTAGCACAAGATACTACTAGTAGGAGCCAAGAATATTACCTTTTAATTGGAGAACCTAAAGTGAACTATGAAGAAGTGAATCAAAACCAAAGCTTTAACGTGTATTTATTACTTTAGGAGAATTTGGTACCAAGAATAAGTGATGTTTTTACCTTTTATCAAGTGTAGGGAAGTGGGGTTGTTTGAATTTTAAGAGGGGAGAGGGAATTTTGACGATTTGTATGTAAAAATAAGTTATGAGGGATTAAATACGATGGGGTTCGATTTAGGGTTTATTTAATCCTAGATTGGGCAAAATTTTCAAACATAAAATATACCCTAAATATGCCCACTTATGGCACCCACATACGGGCCGTATGTGGTACATAGAACCATATGTGCCAAAGGTATATGGGCCTAAATTTTTGGGCAAATTCCCTGCACTCTAGAATTTGTATTTTGGTACTTATTTTTCTACTTATGAGGTTGTAAGTAGTAATTACGACCCTGCAAGTAAGTTCGTAGGTTAAATTATAGAAATTCCTAAAAAAGATCCTCAAAATTCCATATTTATAGTTAATACTCAACTTACCTAGCCCTCGTGGGACTTATGACCTTGCTGAATTAGTATAAATTCCATATTTCATGCCTTTTCTTTTTTTATTTTACATAAAAAAACATAGAAAAACAAATGTTGACACTAAAATAGTGGGTTACCTCCCATCCATCGCTTGATTTAACATCACAGCATTACGTGGCTATGCTGATTACTCAGACTTCACTAACAAGCCCATGGGTTGCCTCTTATGTGGCACTTAATTTAACATTGTGGCATGATGTCGGTACCCTGACTACTCAGAACTCATCAAGGTACCCAGAGGAATAGCCTCTGTATTCATCAATAAAATGAATAACCAACGCAACCCTCATGTCGATAGGCTGCTTCATAGTTTTTCAAACATTGAAAGTGACTTATTCGTTATTGAATTTGAACCTGAGCTCTCTTTTCTCCATATCGACCATTTCTTTACCCGTGTCTATAAATAATCTTCCCAAAATAATGGCCATCTCAAAGTTAACTTCACAATCCAAAATGACAAAATTAGCTCAACAAATAAAGTTATCAACTTTTACCAACGCATTAAAAAAAATGTCCATGGGTTTCCTTACTGTGTGATCCACCATCAATAACTACATAGTAATTGGCTCTGAAGGGCTTAAGCCTAATTTCTTGAATACAACAAGTGACATCAGATTAATGTTGGCTCCTGATTCACATAAGGCTCTGTAAATGTAGATTTCCTAATAGTATATGAGATCATGAACGCACCGTGATCACCCTTTTTTCTGGGCTAGAAACTTGTAAGTGACTGCACTACAATGGTGAAATACACTAAAGTCCTCAAGACTAGTAGCCAACTTATTCAATACCAGCTCTTTTATAAACCTGGCATATCCAGGTATCTTCTCTATGGCCTTGAAGAGTGGAATGTTCAAGCTCAGATCTTTCACCATCTCAATAAACTGCTTAAACTTTCTTTCCTCTTTTTGCTATTTCAGTTATTGAGGAATAGGTGGGGGCGGTTATGGAATTTGTCTCCCTACAGGCTCATCGACCCAGACCTTAGTTGTATGCTCACTAACACTAGCATCATGACTTGTCACCTTGTCTTCTTCCATGATAAGTGTCTCATCTACCACGGTACTATCATTCTTCGACACCTCATTTATGAGCAACGAGGGATCAATAGTAGATAAACCACTTCGAGTGGTGATAGTAAGAAAGTGACCATCATTCTTTGGATCCTGGACTATGTTACTTAGAAAGGTACCTGGCTATCTCGGATTCAACATAGCCGACATCTTCCCAAACTGGTGCTCTAACTGCTTGATAGTAGTTGCATGAGACTCAACCTTTTAGTTCAAGCTAGAAATATTATCCTTGATCTACTTAAGGCTAGCCTCCTAGCTCTCTTGACCCTTCATTAGTTTTGTCAGCATTGCCTCCATTCTCGATTTAGTAACGCGAGTGCCCAACAGAATGTACCTTTCTCCCTTCTCCTTGTAGTCATATTACTACATCCAATTGTAATCACACTCTCTACTGCAGTCTTTACATCTATCACTATAATAGTTCTAACCTTGCTTTCCTTGCCCTAGGGCTAAAAAACTGACTAATTCACCATAAACATACTTATCCTCCTCCTCTAGATCTTACTCATAATATTTGGAGGCTAAAACCTATACACCTATTGCATTAACCTTTTCCAAACTCATAGTTCAAAACTACTTAGCCTGCAACCCAGTATTGATCCTCAGATGTGCAATATCTTATGCTATAGACTCATCAACTGTTCTCTAATTGATGGAATCTTTGATAAAATAAGTGCCAACACCTCTTTTATCCTACCGAGTATGCCACTCTTGATTAGTGAGAGAAATATGGTCTAAAACCTCAGCAGTTTTTTTCCAGCATAATCTCATAAATACTCTTCTAGTGATGGTGTTTGCCATGGCTCCAGAACTGATGTTCAAGGCTCTATAGAATATATCCAATAATCTCATGCCTTAAATTAGATAATTGGGAACCATGCTCAACTTATTCTTCAACGTGAACTAAGCCTCATATAACAACTCTATATGTAAAGTTGTCTGAAATTGTATATCTTATCTTTAAGCTCCAACATACTGGCCGAAGGAAATGGTTTAAGAATTGCTTGAGCAACTCATTCTATGTGGTGATCGATCCTCTCAAAAGTTCCCCAACCATAAAAAAAATTTCTCCAGTCAACGAGAATGGGAACAACCTTAATTTGAGCGCATCCTAGTCTACCCTTAGAATTGTATAAAAAGAGCAGATCCAAATAAAGTTAGCAATGTGAATATTAGCATTATCTATAGATGAGCCCAAAAATACACCTTTCAAATTCAAAAGCTAGATCATGGCAATATTTATGTCAAATTTTACATATAGGGGCAGTGCAGGAGGGATAATAGCTCCTATTTTTGTCGGCTCAGCATATCCCATATCCTCCTTATCATAATACGATTAAAAGTACTAGAATGCTGGGATCACTTGAGCTAGATCACATAAAACTCTATCTCGATTAGCGTCGAGTACTAAACGATGATCAATTATCAGTCTTGTCCTGTCTATGTCTGTATGCAAAGCCAACCAGTCCTCCTCAGCCTCCCTTCTCTGGTTAGTAGCCTCTGCTAATGATGTACTATATAAACATAATAGTTTTAATTCTAACAACAAGGAAATTATGTAGGTTTTTAAGGTTATTTTGCTGGATATTATCCATTTTGGGTATGTTTTAGATGTTAAGTTCATGAAAAAAAGGATAAAATATGTTTTGGCCACTTTCTGGTGCAATTAGGGATGCTTGAAATATTTTCTGGATTGATCATGATCAAAGCATGTTCGAGAATGGAAAAAAGTTGACAAACATGACTCCTGATACTTACTAAGTCAAATGTGGACCGCAAGTAGGACGTACTGACTGTAGGTAGGCAAAGAAAATTCTAGAAGTGGAAAATGCCAAGAGATGAAATTGTAGAATATTTTAATCCACTACCTACACCCTGTACCTGTTCCTGGGGTCAAAATTGCTGGTACTACCTGTGCCCACGGTCAGAGCACGGGTGCAGAACACATGTAGTCACCGAACCTATTTTTGCTATTTCATTTGGGCTTTGGTTTTAGGGATTCCTCATGTACTTCAAATACCATTATGTATTTTTAGTAGGAGTTATGAACTTTTGATAATTACAAACATATTTTGATTCCAAGATTTGATTTTGACATTGGGATTCTGTTGCATTAAATTTGGTTCATTAATTCAGTTATGGTTGTCAGTTTTTATAGTTCTTATTATTATGATTTCATCTATGCTTTCTATTATGAATGCTATTGATTTCTTTACAAGAATAAGCGGCTAAAACCCATAGCTAGGGTTGTGGAAACTCTGGTAGATTGATGAAGTAGGGAAAGTGTTGTTGTTGTTCTAAATCAATACCCATGTATGCATTGCTTTATATTCATTAGAATAGTTTTCTTAATGGGCGCACATGTTAGGATCCCGCATAGATATTTCTACTTCCTCTTAAAGAGGAGTAGAGACTAGAAAAAGATAAAGACAATAGTTATTTATAGTTTAACTGTCGATCCATGCTTCTTGGTTTTATCTTAGTAAGATGGTTACATTTTATCTAATAAGAGACTCAAAAGGTAATAGTTAACTGGGATTAAGATAAGGGTTAGAAAGGCGACATCCTGATACTCAAAAGGTAAAGGGTGAAATCCTTCTGCTCATCCAAAAGACTGCAGATGGTACATAACTTATTTATTCTGTATGCAAATTATTGGGCTGGTTCAACAAAGAACGATAGGACTATGGAGTTGATAAGATAGGGGGAAAAATCCTTGTATTCTCCTACACTGATTAAAACTGAAGTTAGTATATCTACTTGCTCAAGATTACTACACTAAAACCCCTAATCTGCTTTTCTTGTTCAGTCCATTGACAACAACTGCTAATGTCCAAAATTCCACGTATTTCCTTGGGATTCGAACCCATTATTTATTGGGTTACTATATTTTGACAGCGATCATATCATTATCTAAGAGAAGTTGTTTTTGTGACATCATTAAAATTTTGGCACTATTGTCAAGGAACACTGTGTTGATTTGCGATTCGAAGTTGTTGCAGCTTTTGGGTTTTTCTAATTGTTTTTATTCTTAGTTGGTCGTATATCGATGTATACCTAGCACACAGAGTAGGGTCAATACTTTAATCCCACTGAATCCAAATCCAGAGAGGATCCTACAAACAAAGAGTAGGATATCTGAGCAGAAAAAAGATGAACTTCCTAAAAGGGTTCATGATGTTGTACCTCTCCCTCCTCCCGAAGGAGTATAGGATATTATTGATCGACAAACTGGTAAACTGTTAGCTCAAGATAAAGCTGAGAAGAGGATAATGAAAAAAGCTCAGTGGGCAGTTAAGGAGGCAGAGCTAGCTGAGCAAAGAAAGTAGCAGATTGCCGAGCTACACTCTATGGGAATCAAAACCGAGATAGAGGTGCCCAAGTTCAAGTAATCCCTCTATATAAGCATGTGCAGTGATATATAGTCTATCTTGTTTTATCCCCAGGAATCATGTTTAACATCTCGAGCGCAATGATCCAACTTTTAAATCTGAAAGATGTGTTTGCAGTTCTGCCTACAGATAATTCAAACTTGCTCCTTTCTAATTTTATCTGTATTAGCAGTTAATATACAAATCCAAGGGTTAATCAGGAAGCACTCAAACTGAGGTTTTTATCCTTCTCTCTTACAAGAGAAGCGTCTTTATTGTTAGGGGAACTGCTAAGAGGCTCTATCACTACATGGAACAAGTTGCATAGGCAATTTTTTAACAGGTTTTTTCCTCTATCCAGGATATTGTAGCTTAAGGATGAGATTTATAATTTCATGCAGTTGTAATTAGAGTCTATGTATGAGGCTTGGTTTAGGTTTAAGAAGAAGATGAGCATGGTGTACAATCATCGGTTGTCTGGGATGAGATATTTAACAGATCCCTGACCATTGCTCTAGATGCATGGCAGATACCATATATGGAGGAACTTTTATGATACTACACTGGGAGACAGCTTCAGAGATTTTAGATTTAATCTCGCTCACTAATAGATGGTGGCAAACTTGAAAGGCTTAGAGGGGATCTGACACTTATGCAATTGGTGCCTCCTGTGACCACAAAGTAGGTGATGACACTGTAAAATAAAATATTGCGTTGCCAAGGACTGATCTTGGGGTACTAGCAAAGCATCTTGCAGCAATAACTCCTGATAATGTAAATACACCAGCAACATAGGGGTCAGCTTCCAAATCTTGTGAGTTAGAATTGGAGGACGAAACAACTTATATGGATGGTTAGATGGAGGTTTTCTGAGCCTAAGTGCAAGGAAACCAAGGTCGGAACTACTATGATAGATACAGAGACCATAATAGTGAGTGAGATAGTAATTAAAAGAAGAAGGATGACTACCGAGAGAAGGGAGATAGATATATTCCACCTAGCAGATGATATGTAGAATCCAAAATGAAAGGGATGCTGGCTAAGCTGGTGAAGATTCAGGAAAATCAAGAGATCATCCTTAAGGAGATTAAGGCTGACATTTCAGCATTGACCTAGAAGGGTGAGTCACATGCCACTACTATCAAGAAGTTGGAACACTAGTTTAGGCAGATGTCAGTAACTCTGAACCATAGGTAGCTAGGTACCCTTTCGAGTAACACGGTGTAAACTCTAAAAAACAATGGTCATGTAGTTGGTATTAGCACAAGGATGGTATCACTACTTTGGATCCCCTATGACCTACTGCAGAAGATGTTGATAATAAAATGCATGTTGTTGAGTCCAGGATGGTAAAATTTTATAAATGTAGAGTGCTGAAGATTAAGGTAAAGGTCTGGTTATTGAGCTAGAAGACAAATTTCAAGACTTCCCCCACCATTCCCTTAGAGCTTGAGAAAAAATAAAGAGGAAGGCAAGTTCAAGCGATTCATTGAGATGCTAAAAGAATTGTGCTTTAATATACCTCTTCTTAAGGCCTGGTAGAAGATGCCTGGATATTCCAGGTTCATGAAACAATTGGTCACAAGGAAGAAAGAAATGACAATTTAGGATGTTAATGGTATGAACAACTGCAATGCAGTCGCACTAGGTCTTTGGCGCAGAAAAAGAGTGACCCTAGAACATTCACTATACCATGCACTATTAGGTCATCTCAAATTTCTAGAGCCTTGTGTGGTTTATGGGCAAGCATTAAGTTGATGTAGCTGCCTGTATTTAAGAAATTGGGCTTCAACCCTCCAGAAAACTTCGATGGAGCTATTGATGGTTGAATGCACACTGAATAAGCCTGTGGGAATCTCTTTTGATATGATTGTGAGGGTAGATAAGTTCATCTTTTCAGCTGACTTTATCATCCTGGACTGTGAGGTTGACATCGAGATGCCTATAGGGGGACCATTTATGGCCATAGGGAGAGATATGGTTAACATAGAGAAAGGTGAGCTGAAATTTTAAGTCAATAGTGAGAAGGCTACATTTAACATCTGAAAATCAATGAAGCAGCCAACGTATATGAGGGTAGTGTCAGTGATTTGTTGTATTAATGACCCTAGAAGATACTCCTATGGGTATCTTGGTGAATTCTAAGTAGTCAAGATACCCACGTCGTGCCATGATGTTAATAAAGTGTTGCATGAAAGGCAAACCAAGGGCTTGTTGGTAAAGTCTGAGTAACCCACATAGCTAGCCATGTCGCGACGTTAAATCAAGCACTGAGTAGGTAACAAACCCACTATTGTTAGTGTTCACATTTTAGTTATTTTTTTTTTATAGTTTTTTAGCTCTTGGAATTACCAGAAACATGGTAAAAATTGCTACATTCATTGATTTCCAGGTAAGAGGATGTGTGATCAACCCATCATGGTCACAAGTCCCACACGGTATGTTGAGTAATAAGTTGAAACGTTGAAATTTTGAGGATGAAAAATGGAAAGTTATGGACTTTGGAATCTAACTTTACTTTTGGGATCTCAAACTTATGTTACAGGACCATAAGTAGCCGGAAAAATATCAAAATGCCAAGTCCAAATTGCAGGAAAGTGGGCCAAATTTTTGGCCCGAAACATACGTCCAGCACCTGCTGCCCGCCGATGGTGGACGTGGGTTGGTCCTTTGTGGGGGTTATTTTTAATTCAAATTTTGGTCCCCCCAACACTTATACATAACCTAAAACAACCCCCACCTATATTTAAACAACCTTAACCTCATTCTAAGCCTCAAAACAACACTTTTCTCTTTGAATTCAAACTTTCCTCTTAAAACACAATCTAACCCAACATTTAAGTAAAGCCTAAATTGACACTTATTTGAAATAACAACTTGTCCCAACACCCAAAAAACAAGTTTTAACATTATTTTTGCTTGACGTCTTCATTTTTCAATTCCAGTTCTTCATAAATAAGGTAACTTTATTGGCTCCTAATGCTTATATACTGATCTATTTATGGTTTAAACAAGTTGATATGTGTATTCCATTATAAAATATAGAATCTATCATGCTTATATATAGGATCCTTGAAGTAGACTAAAATCATAGTGTGGGGGGTCTTGTTTTGAAGAAAAATCTAAAGTTAGGCCCCAATTGAAAGTTGCACTTAAATGAATAAAAGTAAATACCATGAGTTGAGCATGTTCATTTGCTTTGAAAGTTGTGATTTATGATAAGTGTGTGCAAATTGGACTTGTTTGGATTTCAAACAAGTTACAGGGGTATGAAAATTGAGAAAAAATTAAACTTTTTGAATTTTAAGTTTTTCTTCAACTTTTGCTATCTCTCACTTTTGTTTGAAACTAAAAAATGGTTTTTCAGGTACATATGGTGCCTAAAGCTATGAGGAAGACAAAGGCCACTACCTCTAGGAGATGGGTAGAGTCTCCCGATCCTAGTTTTTCAGTGAATAATTACCCGAGGTAGTGATGTAGAGATGCTATAGTTGAGGTGACACACATAATTACGAGAGGAAAGACTCGCAAAGCTGCTTAGGTAGTTGCAGTCTGGCCCAAGATAAAGTCAGCAAAGATGTCACCTCCAAATACTTCTCCACCTATTTCTGCTAATAATGATGAGGAGATAGATTATAAGTCTACTCCGAAGATTGATGCTTAGGAGCCCCCAGTCTGAGGAGGGGTCCTAGGATTATCCCAACAGGTAGAGCATGAGGATCCATCAGTGGTGCCCCATTCTAAGGAGAGTACCTCTACTCATGTATAAAAGACAGATGTACCCCAGTCTGAGAAGGGTACAAATAAGGCTACCCACAATAAGTTAGTACAGCTGGGGCAGAGTTTCGCTCCTGCACATGCCTCAGATGTACCTCATGAGTAGGGACCTCTGAGATGGTGTGTGGAAAGAATGCAAGATATATTTGGTATTGACAGTCGTACCTAGGATGTAGGCAGGCTTATGAAGTGTATTTATGAAGAGTGCCAGATTGACCTATTGGGGCTAGATCGAGTACCATAGTTATGGGTAACATTTGATAGATATCAGCTATAGTGGATGATTAGTCCACTAGGTTCCTATAACCCGATTGTGGTATGAGAATTTTTTTCATCCTAAAAATCTACTATAGTCCTTTCTATGCACAAACATCCAAACTTGGTGAGATTTGTAAGGAAGCCATAACTTAAGCACACACTAGTTAGAGGGGTCAGAGTTGACAGTTCAACAGAGACTATCTACAGAGTTATCTTTAGCATAGATTACATTACTCCTAGATCTACATATGTAACCAAAGACTAAGGGTTAGACGTGATTGATATATCATTCGAGAGGTTGAGAATCGATATGAGAGAGTTAAAATGGCTAGGTAGATAGTCAATTATATTTCACCTTTGGGTGATGCAACCCTATGGATTGAGGGTCAAGCTATGATCAAAAACGTCCTATTGACATTTGAGGCCAAGTTTTGGTGTTTGGTTATTAGATAAACAATGATACCCGCTGCTTCAGATAATATGTTGATGTGGCAGAGAGCTATACTATTTTCTTGTATGATGGCCAATTATGCTATTAATTTTTCTACCATCCTCAGGTATAACTTACATATAGAGTGTTTGGGGAGTTGACTAATCTGCCATTTCCTTGAATGACTTAGAGGCTATATGATGAGGTCGGTTTGAGATACATAAGGTAGATGAGAAGATACTTGCAATAGTGACTGCTTATACAAAGACTATGAAGGATCTAGAATGCCCAGGCCTTTCCAGGAGATTGAGACAGCAGGCAGTAGCACCACGGGCCTAGACCGAGGGCCCAAAAGTTTCCATAAATCCTGATAATAAAAAATGAGGTAATGTGGGTGTTAGTATTGATATGGAGATAAGGGAGTAGAAAAAGACTCCAGGCTCTAGTACACAGGGTGAGGAGACACAAGCTACTTCTTTTTCAACCTTTTCTTTGACCTCATAGCTAGTGGGTGTACCTTCAAAGCCTACTCGCCTATCCACTTTAACTTCTACTTCAGTTATAATCACTTTATCTAGTGAGTTTTTGCATATCTTAGTGGACAACAAGAAGGCTACTGATACTCGGATGACAGTTGTTGAGATTGAGATGACTACCTACAGATGGAAGGCTTCGCTAAGTGTTGCATTATTTAAGATACATTTCGATTTCTAGATACAGCTCGATGATTTTGAGAGTGGGTTACAACCTGATTCCCAAAGATAGATGCACCGAATCTAGACAAGATAAGAAAGGAGCTTGATATATTATGACTAGAGGTACGCTCTCTCATAGAGAGCTGTGTTGCATCCACTCCCACATCTATACTCTAGGTGGTTCATTTATAATCTTCGTGTGCATCGAGATAGTTTTATTTATTCATAGAGAGTGATAAGGTGGTCCCAGTAATTAGGGTTAAAAAAGTCACATAGATGACTTGCAGGACCGTAATTTTCCATGTGACTATGCTATTAAAAAGGTCAATTATGATTTGATGGAGTCTGTATTTATCAAATCATAAAGACGTGCATCTATAGCAGCGGGTTCATTATCTAGTAGTGTACTGCCGTCACCACCGCCTCCGCTAGCTGGTATTCCTCCATTTGTGTATGCTTATGATTCGAGCACCTAGTGCATCCCTGGTATGTTCTCACGTCCCTCTATTTTATTTTGTTTTAGTTCTTTAGGACAATGTAAAGTTTTAGTTGGAGGTGGGCATACCATGCTATCATGGGTTTTTATTATTGTGCTTTATTTCTTATGTTATAGAACCAACATATCTAGGATAATTTTATGTCGTATAGTGTTTTTCTTCATATTGTGTGTTATTTTTGTGTAATTAGGAGATTTTTTAGTATTTAGGGCAGTAGTCATATTTTGATTGATTTTTGATACCCCTAAACAATTTTGTATTTTAGAACTATGTGAATGTATATATGTGTGAACTTTGTGGATCCTGTTATGGAATTAAGATCAGGGATATGATAATCACTTACTAATAATTACATGAACTGGATAGGTGGTAGTTGGTAATATTAACTCTGTGCCATGTGTGTATGAGATACGACTTAGTTATCTTGGTATGTTTAATTCACAACTTTCCAGGTTGGTCTTGCCCTGGTTGAAAGATAGTCATTTAGGAAAGAATCATAGGCCATTTTTATGTTAATCTAATTTTAGTCTAAATGACCTTCTATGTGTAAATGATATTCCTTGATCACTGTTTTGAGCCTTATAAACCTATTTTTTTTTGTTTAACCATTCATCTTCCCATTTATATTACAATGAAACTATTTTGGCCCTGGTTCTCCTTGTACATTATCCACTACAACTCAGGCAAAATGCCTATGTTGAGGGTGGCTATCATAGGGGTGCATAGTGTAAAATGAGTATGAAGAAGGGAAACATAAGAGAAAAAAGTTAGTAGGATTAGGTGTGAAAATAAAAATACAAAAAAGAAAAATTGATATAAAAAAAAGGAAAAGAAAGAATTAAAGACCACACTCAACCTGAATGTCTAATAAAGAATAAAAATGGAGAAATAAGGATGGAATAAAAAAAATTGAATTTTAAGTGAGACCCCAAGGTTAGCGCAGTGTCAAGGAGGCTTAGTCACTTGATATGTCCGTATGAACTATACCAGCCCCTAAGACTACATTACAAGCTGAGAAAAGTCCTATAGTGATCCTATATTGACTATCTGAATGCTAAGGTAAAGAAAATAAGGGCAAACCTATAGTATTTCACATGCATTGATTGGAACTTCTCTTCTGAGTGTGAGTGTCTCTTGGCTGTACCTGGATTGATAAGCACTATTTCATATGAGTGAGTTGGATGTCCTTATTGTGAGGGCAGTTGAGTCGTATTTCTAGCTATTTGCTTGTTTTTGGTAGTGTAACTTGTATATATATGAGTGGTTGTCTATTGCTAATGTAATTGCCATACCTTGATCCCATTGTGTCACATTATTATGCTTCATGTTCATACACAATTGGTTGAGGAGGTATTGTAATTTGAGTTTAAAGTGTTGGCTGACTGCCTTGAATAAATTAGATTCTCCTAGTTAAGCATCGTTTTTGTTTTTGTTGTGTTTTGTTGCCTGAGGACATACTAACATTCTAAGTTGAGGGTATTGATGTGCTATATAAATATAGCACTTTCGATGCTTAAAATAAGGAAATTATATAGGTTTCTAAGGTTATTTTGTTAGATATGATGCGTTTTGGTTATGTTTTGCAGGAAATCATATTTTTTATGCTAAGTTCGTGAAAAGAGGAAAAAAGGTGATTTTAGCCACTTTCTGGAGCAATTATGGTGGTTAAGACTCTTTTTTGGCTTGATCATGACCAAAGCTTGTTTGAGAATAAAAAAAGAGCTGAAAAGATTACTCCCAGTACTTACTAAGTCAACATGTGGACCACAAGTAGGACCTACGGACCGCAGGTAGGCAAAGCAAGTGCCAGAAATCTAAAATCTCAAGAGCTAAACTTGCAGGATTTTTTATCTGCTACCTATGCCTTTTACCTGCACCCGGGGTCAGGTACGTAGGTACTACTTGCACCCAAGATTAAAGCATAGGTACAAACCACATGTGGCCACCGACCTTATTTTCTCATATTTTATTCGGGCTTTGGTTTTAGCGTTTCCTCATGTACTATAAATACCCTTTATGTATTTTTAAGTAGGAGTTACACACTTTTGATACTCACAAACATATTTTGATTTCATGATTCGATTTTGATCTTGGGATTGTCTTGTATTGACTTTGGTTCATTAATCAAGTTATGGTTGTAGGCTCTTACACTTCTTATTATTGTGATTTCATCTATTCTTTATATTATGAATGTTATTGATTTCTTCACAAGTATGAACGACTAAAACCTATTGCTAAGGTTGTGGAAAACCTTTTGGATTGACGAAGTAGGGGAAGTGTTGTTGTTCTTAATCGATACCCATGCATGCATTGGTTTATCTTCATTATAATAGTTTTCTTAATGGGTGCAAAAGTTAGGATCCTGCCTAGATATTGCTACTTACTCCAAAAGAGGAGTAGTGACTAGGAAAAGATAAAGACAACAGTAATTTGGAGTTTAAATGTCGATCTACCCTTCTAGGTTTTGTCTTAGTAAGATGGTTAGAATTCATCTAATAACTAGAAACTCAAAAGGTAATAGTTATTGGGATCAAGATAAACGGTTAATAAGGTGACATCCTAAGACTCAAAAGGTAAAGAGTGAAATCCTTGTACTCGTTTAGGAGACTACACAAGGTAAATAACTTATCGATTCTGCATGCAAAGTATCGAGTTGGTTCAACAAAGCATGATAAGCCTATGGAGTTGAGAATCGAGGGGGAACACAATCCTAGTATTCTCCTACACTAATTACAACCGAAGTTAGTATAGTTACTTGCTCGAGATTACTACACCAACACCCCCATCTACATTTCTTGTTCTGCTCATTGGCTACAACTGCTGAGATCTATAATTCCACATGTTTCCTTGGGATTCAACCCAAGCCTTTGTTGGGTTACTATATTTTGACAGCGACTGTATCATTATCTTAGAGGAGATGTTATTTTGACTACATCGGCTAACATCTGTTCCATTTGTCTATTAGTAATATATTGTGGGAAACCTAGAACAGGAGGATGTACGACATTTAGATTATCCTGAACCTCTTCTAAATTACCTGCACATACTAATTTTTTCATTCAATGGTTAGATTATTGTAGTCTCATTGGGTTAGGATTCAGTGGGAGTAAGGGATTTCCTTGACTCCGGGTGTTATGCATACACCGACATATACCTAACAAAGAATAAAAAAGTCATGATCCAAAAACTCCAATAAACATCAACCAACAATTTACCATCTTCACCAACAACGACGCCAAAATTTGGAGCAATGCCAAACTACACCTCTAATGAGCATAAAATGGTCGTTGTTAAGTATAATAACCCAATTAGTTTGGAGTCTAACCCACAAGGAAGACTTAAACTTATTTCTATGGTTTTTTGAACTCTACGTGCTGAGCAGAAAGTAAATGGGGGATTGCTGTAATCTCAAACAAGTAATAGTATGTAATCTTAGTTGTAATCAATCAGAGATGAACACTAGAGCTATGTTCCCTTGGCATCTAAAATCCAAATATTTATCATGCATTTCTTAACCAACTCACTACCTTGCATGCAAAATTCGATAAGTTATGTACCCTCAATAGTCTTGTGGGATCATCGATGAATTTCATCCTTTAACTTTTAAGTCTCCTGATGTTGTATTACTAACCCTTATCTTAGATCTCAGTTAACTATTACCTTTTGAGTCTTAAGTTATTAGATGATAGTTAATCATCTTACATAGATACTGCAGATTACCATCGATCTATAGTTAATCTTCAAATTACTATTGTAATTATATTTTCCTAGTCACTACTACTCTTATGGAGTAAGTAGCAATAATCTTGGCGGGATTCTGACATTTGCTGCCACTATAACATCTATTATACTGAAGACAATACAATACACGCACAAGTACTAGTTCAGAACAACATAGTACTTCCCCTACTTAATTAATATGCCCAGGATCACACAACCCTATCTAAGGGTTTTAGCCTCTCATGCTTGCGAAACGATCAACGGAATTCATAATGAATAACATCAAAAAGTATCACAAGAATAATTGAACAAAACTTAAAGTTTGAAACTGAATTATCGACAAAAATCAATACAAGAGCAATCCCATGATCAAAGTCAAATCTTGGAATCAAAATATATGTTTGTGAATGTTAAGTGTGTGTAAACTAACTACAAAATGTAAAAAGGATATATATAGTATTCAAGGAAACCCTAAAAATCAAATCTCTAATGAAAAAGTAAATTTAAGATTGATGGCCACTTACTTTGATCACATACAGACTGTATCCATCACATACAGGCCGTATGTACCACATACAGACCATATGTGAACCTAGGTAAGTGTTAGAAATTTTGTGTCGATCCTTCAACTCTCTGGACATGGACTTCTGTAACATACTTTAGTCACATACAGATTGTATGTGCATATACAGACCGTATGTGCCCTTAGTAAGTGGCAAACTCTTCTTTTTCCTGCTTCTGAGCCTTTTGACTTCAAGTTCTGATACATACTTTGATAAACTATGCCCGGTAACTGGCATATACACCCAAAATTACCTTGGTAAGTAGCCAAAAACTTTAATTTTCATCTTTTTCTTCAGTTTAGCATCCAAAATGTAATTTCCTATAAAACCTACCTAATAGACATCATATCTCACAAAACAACCTAAGAAATTTGCATATTTTCATAGTTTTAAGTATTAAAAGTGCTATAAATCTATATCACATCAACAATACCTCAAATACTATCTTAGTGGCCCTTAAAGATATCAATCATAAATTGGACTCCTTTGAATCTAAGATAGACTACATGTGTAGGAGGATAGATAACGTCATAGATCATCTAAAATTTCCTAACTCAACCCATTCCAATCCACAAAAACATTAAGCTTTCTTGAGTGGACATGCTCCAAATACCTTCTCTAAACTACCCTAAGTTTCACTAAAACAAAGTCAACCCAATCACGTCTAGGATGAAGGGGAAAAAAAGATAAGGAAGGGGACAATAACTTATCTCAAGAAGGAGAGTTGTGTGAGGGTGTTGAACCAAGGATTTAATTCTTGAGCAAATGCTTTCAAAGAAGGATTCAAATAAGACCTCACATAAGCATAAGATTGAAGACCTATATGAGTTCTTATTTGATAACTCTAAATTTGATGTAGGCTTACTCTAAGGAGGAACGTAGTCAAACTTCTATAGGTCAATGAATACTTTATGACAAGGGGTGAAACATCTTACCCCATGGATACAAAGAGGCAAAATGATCAAGCCTATTGGTCTATTTACATGGGAGAGAAGGTCCTTATAAAGCACCTGTGAAGGATAAGAGAACAAGTTCAATGCATTTCTTTCAAGGTATGTACCTACCCCCTCCTATTCCTTGTGATCCTTAATTGTATGATGATATTTTCCTCTTATTGACTAGATCTTTGAAGTTGATTGACATTATGTCAAATCATGAGATTATTAGTGTCTCTAATATTATTTTAGGAATTTGTCTTTAGAGTTTGAATTTTGTGGGACTTTCAATCTTAATGCCCAATCTATTTATTTTTTGGAAAGATTCCTTAGTGTATACTTGATGTACATCTTTAGTTTTCTAATACTTGTCATGCTTGTGTGGTTGGATGAGTTGAAGTAATAGGAAGGACTCTTGGTAACATGCTAAATGCCATGAAAAGAAGTTACCCAACTTCTTAGGTATACTCTTTGGATTTGAGTGAATTGGTTTCTCATGGATTCTCTAATTCTTCTAATAGCATGACTCAATTGGTGAATGCATTTCTTGTGGGAGGTTTCTTGAAAATAAAAGATATCATGTGCTTCAATTTTCTCATCTCGTATTATTGTAAACTCATGTTTTAGAGGAATTTAGATAAAAATGGTGCCCTTCACTCATTTCTTTTCTACTTTTTTACTTATGAGGATGACTATGTTTGTGTTGAAAGTGCATTTTATGTGAGCATGGGTTATCTTGAAATGAAGGGTGATGTGTGTCGTAATAACTTGACTCAATCCTTGGTTGTTCCAACTTCTATTGATTTTATTACTAGCTTTCTTGAATATCTTGCCGCTCTAAAGTATGGAAACATCTTGCATGGGACTCATCTTCTTTATAACTTTCTTTACCATCTCTTTGCGTATTTTATTGGTTTTTGATAGAGGTAATAGTTATTCGGTATGGTCTTATAGGAAAAAAAGAAAATTTGTGTCTTATGACCTTGTTGGTTTTCTTGTTACATAATGCTTCTTATGGCCAACTCCTCTGCTCATTAATTGATGAATCTCTTTTATTGGCTTGAAGGGTGTTTGGTTATATCATAAGTGTGTGCAACCTTAGCATGATGTTATGATTGATTGTGCTAACTCTAACCCTTATGCCATGAGATATTGTGTATGCTTGTTGTTCCTTAGGTTTGCAAGATTTGTATTTGAGGTCGATTTCTTACAACAAGGGGAGGATGATACAAGTCAAATAGGTGTCATCTCTTTTAATCACACAACTCAAGGCCAACTCAATGAGATCAAAGCCATGATTACCCTAAGGAAAATGTTCTTGGAGGACCTTCATTGAGCTCCTAATTAAATAATATCATGTTTGAAAGATTGATTGGAGCCTAGGAAAGCCATGGCATAAGGAATAAACAGCGCCCTTGTAGGTTATTTCAAAAATAGCCACTTTTGAGATATTTTGGTAATAGACTATTTGTGCAAAGGAAAATACTACAAATAGGTTCGTTAGACATTTAATTTCTAGAGATTTTGAAGAATTATGAATGTATGTTCTTGTAAGAGTGTGAGGATGGCGTGGAATCACTTGTGTTGATACTTTGTTTTGAAATGTGGGTTGCTCGGGATCCAATTCCCTTTAGGTCTATGTATGAGCTACGTGCCTTGATTGACATGGATTAGAGGGATAGGGGTATAATAGACCCTTATTTTGCTATTCATTCTTTTATTGTGTCTATTTATTTACTTGTTTTCTATCTATCAATTTATCTTGGTTTTCATGTCATAGTTTAGTCTTTGATTCCATAGAACTTTTTAGTATCAAATATAAATGCCAAGAGAATTGTAGTTTCCTTGAACAACTCAAAGGTCAACATCTGTCAGTGGGAAAGAATGAATTTTCAAATTGCGGAAGTCCTGTTCCCCAAACTGTGTCACCATTTCTAAATATAGGAGAAAAACTAACTTGTATGTTCAGATTTTTTACTCAAACTCTATAGTAAAACTATTGTATAGGGTTAAGATGCCATGCCCTTAAGGATCATCTATTAACTTAACTGAATTATTGAAATAAGATGTAGATGCACCACTTTTCCTGAACCTCTGTTAAGCAGCTAACTTACTCAATAATTAGTGTTCTTTAAAATTTATTCCTATTGACAGTCTAATTCTACTATACATACATTATTCAATGTACTTTCTAATCTATAACCATCATCTGCCTCCGGCAACATCAATCTGTACCCGTCAAGAGCAAATTAAAAGTTGAAATTGTAGCAAAAAACTTGATTTTTACTCAAATTTCTTCTTACCCACTTCACTTTTTGTAAAAGATTGCAGATACCCTACCATTTCTAATACTTTATTAAATACAATTTTCTTATCATCAACTTCATTATTGTAACATGCACTATTCCAGTTTAATTTTACATTTTCAAATGCTTTGCCAACTTTAAAACATTCTGAACAACCATCAAATCCATGTCAGGCTTAAAATAATTGTATGTTGAAATTGTTCCAAGAAACTATATTATATTTTAGTGTCACACTTTATAAATATATTTCTAGCTGAGATCCCTAATAGACTTTCCTATTAGAATTAACATCTATCAACTTCCACCTATTCATATTCTTGAGAAAAGTTACATCACCACTGCATTTTAATAAATTGGAATACAAATTCCCCTTCATCAACTTTTCTTTTATAGTTTAAATCAAACTTTAAGATTGTTGGTATTTTTTGGGTCATGGGTCTCCTATGTGTACTGACCATCCATTTATTCATTTATCTTAAAAAGATAAGAAGAAAGAATCCAATATTCTTAAAATTTTGGGGGGAACAGTTAAATAGAAAATTGCTTTTCCCTTTATATATATCAAATGCTTCTTCATCGGAAAGAAAGTGATGAAAAAAATAGAGACAACATATATTAGTATTTGGTAACACAAATTTGATTCTCCTATTAACAAAAACACCAAAAAGAAATTTAGTCTGCGATAATTATACTTTGATTCCAAAAGATTCAAAGCAGACTTAGGACATATCCTTTCGGTAGAAAAATCAACTCTTTCCAATGCAATATATTAAGGTACACATTGATTTTGTTCTACTTTTTATTACAATGGCATCAGAGCCAAGGGTTAATTGCCATATTTTTCATGTTAACTTTTTGTTTAGAAACTGATAACATGTTTTGGAAACATCAGTTTTCATAAAAATCAAAACTGGTGCATAAATCTCATAAAAAAATTGTATGTAACTCACTGATTAAATAAAAAAGGGAACCGTATGGATTGAGGGTTGAAACCCACATGAATAGAACATGCAACCTTCTGATCTGGATTCAGATACACTACCATTCCACCACAGATCTAGTTCTTAATCTATTTCCTTCATTTATCTAGTGAAGAAAATGTGTTTGTTTCTCTGTTGAAGATGAACAAGAAGCCATGTTTCTAATCCTTTCTTACAAAATTATGTTTGTTTGTGTGTGAAGAAGAAATAAAAAAAAGGAGTTTGAGGGAGAAGACGATTGTATTGGTAAATAAAGATATAAAATTGGTTATAAAAAATAGTGTAGTACCTTCTAGTTTAATTACTATTATTATTTTAATGGGATATTAAAGAAATTGCTATCCTTTTTTTTCTGGAAAACTCTTAATTTATTATTCCAATTATCTTTTTTAAAGAAACGTGTATCAAAAGTATCTTATTTAACATGAAAATTCTCATTTACTTTGTGGAATTGTGATTTTTTTTGTAATTTATGATTTAAATAAGTGTATAAATTAGACTTGATATAATTCGTCTTATTTAGTCCTTAAATTTATTTTAAATAGATTTTGCCTTCTACAATATATTGTGACATAAGATGTCATATTTAGTGGTTCAATTATTCACATTGTTTCTTTGTTCCTATTTCAAACATAGTTGAATAAGGAAAAACTCGAATCACTCCAAGTGGGAGTTCTGGATGTCGAGCAACGAGACAAAGTGAAAGATCACGTCATTAAAGAAGATATTTTACAGCTCGTGAGATCATATGAAATGATGTCCCCAAGGAAATCTATTACGAAATGAGAGGGCTATATGAAGAGAAAGATAGAAGAATTTAAAAGAGTTCAAGTCTTTTAAGATGTCACCTAGTGTAACAATTGCTAATTTTTCTCATTTATTTAGATTAAAACGTATAGAACTGGAAAACTATATAGAAATCTTGGATTGGAAACATTAGTTATTTTAATAAATTCTCACCGTGATCCTTAAGGCGAGAGTTAATTAATATTTACCATGAGATTTGGCTTATTGAGTCTTTTTGGGTGTATATAAGTCATCTCGAATATTTTACCTTTAAATTTACTTGTAACTTGAAGTTCTTTATTAACTTTATATTATAAATATTTTAAGTTGTATCTCTCCTTTTATATGAGTTTCATTCATTCATTTGAATTTACAAAGACTTAATTGAAAGCTTTCATCCCAATACATATTAAGAAATTAATTTCTAATTTTGGTCAAGCGTTTAGTTCATAGATGATGATTGGATTCTTAAGTGTCCTTTCGATTTTACACTAAACATGAAATATTTATGTGAAATAATTGTTTTAAATATGTCATTTTCATGGATAATTGATAAAATACTTGCGTGATAGTCCCTTAATAACATACATGGCATCAAAAAACATAATTGCCGATTGAACAAAGGAGAAAAACTAAATGGTAACAATTACGACATTTGGAGTCATAAAATATGGTATATGATGAAAGAGAAAAATGCTTTTAAAGGTATTAACCATGTCTTATGTCTACTAGAAGAGGGTAATACTGCTCAATAAAGAAGAGACCTTGAAGCTTATAAAGTATGAAAAAAGGTTGATTCCATTGTATATGGAAAGATTATGAGTTCTGTGGTTAATGACCTTATTCATGAGTGTGAGAAATTTCCTACTGCTAATGCTATCTGGACATAATTACGAGGAACATATGGGGGTACCTCTGTCACCATCCTTAGACAACTGACTATCAATTTTGACACTTACAAGAAGCGTCACGATCAGAACATCAAACAACCCCTTAAGGTGATATCCAATATGATAACTCAATTCAAAAGTGTTGGTCATGTCCTCTTAGATGAGGAGAAGGTTTAGGAAGTAAATAAATATCTTCCTAACAGTTGGGAACACTTGAAGTTCAACTTAACCCATAATGATAGCATTAAAATATTTTTAATGTTGCCCGTCATATTGATCTTGAAGATGACCGACTTGATGCTGCTAAAGCTTTTTTTTAATGTCTTTATGACAGAATCATTGGAAAGAAGTCTTCAAGATTTAAGCACAAGAAAATTTGGAAAAAGAATAGGAAGATTAAAGAGACCGAAGAAGGACCTTCTACGAAAAAGAACAAGCCAAATTCCAAAAAGGGAAAAAGGTTTTTCAAGAAGAAAGGCAAGAGAAAGAAGAAGTGATACAGTTGCCAAGTTCTAGGGAAGTAAGCTCGTGAATGCCCTGAGTAGAAAAATGTAGTATTTCTAAATGCAACTCTAAGTGCTATATATGTTTCTGGCACAGCTTTATTAGCTGAATCTTATCCTATGTGGATCAAGGTGGATTTATATAGGAAATAATGTAAGACTTGAAGTCAAAGGAATTAGGACTTTTAAAATAGACTTGTGTGGAGGCCGGTCTTTGATGTTACATGACGTCCTATATGCTCTAGAGATTTGACGAAACTTAGTATTTTTGTCTGTACTTTTAGATGTTGGTTTCAATTTGTTTTTTAGTTGCAATTTTGTAAGGATAACACTAGATAATGTTTTTATGATTTTGGACATCCTTATGATCTTTTTATCATTTTTATTGTAATCCTTTAACTTATGACTATTATGTTGACCATTGTGTCATGTCAAGTTATTATAGTAATAATGATGTTGATATACTTACATAGAATGCTAGATTGGGTCACATAGGGAAAGATCAAATGAATAGATTGGCAAAAAAGGACATCTAGGATCTTTCTCCAAAATTGAAATGCCAACTTGTGAAAATTGTCTTGCTGATAAGATTGCATGTAAACTAATTGGGAAGGCTAAAAGAGCTGAATTCCCATTGCAATTAATCCATTCTGATATCTATGGTCCAAAGAATATGAGGGAAATATCTGGTGCTTTATATTTCATTATATTTATTGATGATTTCGCTTTGGTTATGTCTATTTGATATCTCATAAATCTGAAGAACTTGAGTGCTTCAAAAGATATATGAATGAAGTTGAGAATCAATTAGACAAAAGTATAAAGGCATTAAGAACTGATATAGGTCTTGAATATTTGTCAAAATCGTTTGAAGAACTGTGTATTGAAAAAGGCATTATCAAACAATTAACTACTCTTTATACAACTCAATAAAATAGTTTAGATAAAAGAAGGAATAGAGTATTGTTGGATATGATAAGGTCCATGATGGCGCTGAGAAATTTATCAATCTCTTTTTAGGGAGATGCATTATTAAATACGGCCTACATATTGAATAAAATGCCCTCTAAATCAGTATCTTTTACTCCTTATGAACTATGGACTGGTAATAAATCATACTCTAATGATCTACGACCTTGGGGTTGTGCTGCATATATTAAAGATCATTTTGGTAAGTTTGGCAAACTAAGTAAAAAGGGAAGAAATATATATTTATAAATTACTTAGAACACTCCAAACGGTATGTGTTCATTGATCAATTGGAAGATGGAAATACTACTGAGATTGAATCATGAGATATCACATTCCTGGAACCTATCTATGAAATATTGAATTCAGATGATCAAATAATATCATTGGAAATTCTTGATAATACAATAGATCAAGAAATAATTTTTTTTATCCAAGTAGGAGTTGTGAATCCCAAAATCCTACTGATGAATTTTAACTTCAATTACGTAAGAGTACCAGAAAAGGTGTACCTAAATGATCTTATGAGGTTTAGGATTATGTTTTCTTGGTATCTCCCATAGGATTGGATGAACCTAATTCTGTGACTGAGGCGTTGTCGAGCCCTAAAAAAGATGAATGGATAAAAGTAATGAAAGAAGAATTAGAGTCCATGAAAACTAATAAAGTCTGGAACCTAGTTGAACTACCTTTTGGGCATAAATCTATTAGGAATAAATGGATTCTTAAAGTTAAATACAAATTAGATGGGTCAAGAGAAAGGCACAAAGCACAATTGTTGGAAAACAGTTATACTCATGAAGCAGGAATAGATTATGAGGAAACTTTTTCTCTAGTTGTAAAATTTACCTTAAATTTGCTTACTTTGTGATATAGTTGCATGTTTAGATTTAGACTTACACCAAATGGATGTGAAGACCACTTTTCTCAATGGAAAACTAAACGAGTAAATTTACATGGAACAACCTGTAGGTTTTATTGTTAAAGGCCAAGAAAAGAAGGTTTATAAATTAAATAGATCGATATATGATCTAAATCAGTCTTTAAGGAGGTTGTACCTGAGATTTCATAAGGAAGTGATTTTATTTTATTTCACCATGATCGATGAAGACCATTGCATCTGTGTGAAAAATTTCAATAAAATAGTTGTGATTCTTTCGCTTTACGTTGATGATATTTTATTAGTTGAAAATAATTTAAAGTACATGAAAATAGTTTACTCTTGGCTTTCAAAGTCATTTTACATGAAATATATGGGTGAAGCAGACTATATATTGGGTGTTAAAATCCTAAGAAACCATTCCAAGAAAATTTTGCGGCTATCTCAAGAAATACACATAACGAAAATTTTAGAACGTTTTCGAACAAATAGTTGCAAACCCATGGTACTCCTATAGAAAGATGTGAAACTTTAAGCCTTGAAATGTGTCCAAAGACTAAAAAAGAAAAGGAAAACATTTCTCGAGTACTATATTCTCATTGAGTTGAGAGTTTGATGTACGCTGTGATCTATACTCTCCCAGATATTTGTTATGCGATAGGTCTGGTTAGCAGGTATCAATCCAATCCTGGAAGAGATCATTGAGATATAGTAAAGAGAATTTTTTGATACCTAAAGGGAACTGCTGATTATTTACTTTGCTATAATGGATTCGATTTATCCATAAGAGCTTATCTAGATATTGATTGGGTTGATGACCAATATGATAGAAAATCAACCTCCGGTTAAACATTATTACTAAATGGTGGTGAAATTTCATGGAAAAGTAAGAAAAAAACTTGCACAGCCTTGTCAACTATGGAATCTAAATTTATGGCTTGTACATCTGCCGTACAAGAAGCTATTTGCTTGAAGAGATTCTTTGAGCATTTCAACATTGGAAAGAATTCTAAGGGTCCCATGAATTTGTATTGTAATAGTCAAGTGGCTATCATATATACGAAGGATCCCAAATATCACAACAAGACCAAACATATTGACATTAAGTATAACTTTGTAAGAGAAATACTAACAAGTGGAGAAATAAATTTACAATACATTCCTACATGAGAAATGATAGTTGATCCCTTTACAAAGGCGATATCTAGAGACATATTTGAGAAACATGTTATGGCTCTAGGATTACATAGGATATGATTATATTTTTGTATTGTAAGAAGAATCAATTGTAATTATTATAAGTATAAGAATCTTGATTTTATGTTCAATATCATATGCATGTTAAAATGTGTTTTATTGATATAGTATGTTGAACAAGTCACAATATTGGCTCCCTCACATGAGCAATCACCTCTCACATCGAGGAACATGAAGAGATAAGTTCCACCATCAAATTGTGACTTATTTTGTAAATCCAAATGTTAGTTTCTATAAGAATATGTATTTGGAGATTATTAAAGAAAGAAACTCAGGTTAGAATGTTTAGATATGTCTAGACCTAGATCTGTATAATGTTGAATGATTAAAAAGATTGAGACACACACACCAATATAAGGTGAGAACATCATAGAACGTGTTTTATACCCAATGGGTTATTGAAAGAATAAATCCCTACTTCTTCATTCTGTGAGACCCTCAAAGTTATTTTAACTTTTCATTGAAAGAACCTTAAACGTTTGACTATTTCGTTAAGATTTGATCGGTGCTGCTACTTTAGCAAGTTACTAATAGCCATGGGGGATTCGATAATACAGTGCATGTCTAGTAAAGTAGTTGATTTGGAACAGATAGATTTGAGTAGAAAGGGAAGACGATTAAAATAAATATTTTAACTAGACTACACAAGATGGCTATTACACTAACCATATCGGTGTCGAGTGTAATCCTGCATATAAAAGTTAATCATGAACTCAAGTTTACCTATTTAAGAGGATGAGGGGTTGGATAAGTAACTACTGAAGTAGTGAATTGTCTCGGGTATTATGGGTATTAGTATCCTCATATTAGTACAGAATTCTTTCCACATGTGATTGAATCCCTATATGTAGCCTATAAAATCTTAAAGGTAAAGCTTGTGATGCTCACAGGTCGCACGAACTATTTGTCGTATGAATTGGTGTCTTGTTGATGTTGTACTAACTCAGGTTTTGTACACCATATACGAAGTAGTAGATCTTGGTTTTTTCTGGGTCATGGGTCGCCCATGTGTACCGACCCGACCAAACCTATTTTTCCATTTATCTGAAAAAGATAAGAAGAAAGAATCCTACAATTTTTAAATTTTAGGGGAACAGTTAGAAAGAAAACTGTTCTTCCCCTTATTTATTTCAAATTCTTCATCATCAGAAAGAGAGTGACAAAAAAACAGAGTCATTATATATCAGTATTTTGTAATACAAATTTGATTCTCCACTTAACGAAAAAACCAAAAAGATATTTAGTTCGTGATAATTATACTTTGGTTCTAAGATATGCAAAGCAGATTTGGGACATATTCTTTTGGTAGGAAAATCAACTCTTTCCGCTGCAACATATCAAGGTACACATTGATCTTGCTCCTTTTTTCTTACAAACATGAAACTGCTCTCAAGCCTCTATTATCATTTTTCCACTGTCTTGATTTAAAACCTTCATAAATTGCTACCCAAAATCACACAAGGTTCATACATTTTTAAGATAATTTGCATCACACCCCTATTTTATGTTATTGTTTGTCTGTTGTATTCTTTTGAAACATGCATAAATTGGCATATTCGCATTTTACCAGTCTCATTTGGGATATATTGAACTCTACACTATAAATAATTAGGCCATTGTCATAACCAATTTCTATTACAGGTTCAATGGAATTGCTACATGACATGTTAAGGATTTCAACACCTTCGAAAATTCCACCACAGATTTAAGGAGCTACAACATATTTTACCTAATTTAGGATGCCAAGTTTGGAAGCTTACCAATAATTTGAAGAGTTATGCATCATCGGTGCATCCTAATAGATCGAGGAGGGAAATATCTCACATATCAATTAATACAGAGGTCCTTATGTCAAAAGAAATACAATTTTCAACCACAAAAGTGACTAGACCCCGTTCTATATTTTGTGGGAAAAAACATAAAAATGGTATAGTTATCAAACTCTAGAAAGTGGGGCGCATCAAATCTGCTAAATGGTATGTTTCTATTTGCTAAGCTAACTCCCTTTGCAAGCACCCACAAGATATTGTTTACACTATTTACTTGCTATAAAGCATCAGAAAGATAATAAATGAACCTCAAACATTAAACAGGAACTAAATAAAATATATACATCAATAATGTTTTACCCATCTAGTCATATTCCACCAAATATTACATAGAATAATTAAGATTGTGTCTTCACAAGCAATGTAATTTTAACCCAGTTGAAATATGTTGAAAGAAATATAGTAATTCAAGATCAAAACAAACAAAAGAACGACATCTGGCTGATTTTTCTTTCATAATTTTTATCAATTTTAAAAATGCAAAATCAAGTCTTGAAACAAAAGAACATGGAAGAAAAATAATCTTATAAAAGATGAGAGGGCAAAAATAGACTACCTTCAATTGGTTATTTCGAGAAAAATCCATCAATTTTGCCTTTTCAGTTTTCACTTTTGAGCGATGGAAAATTGTGCGACATGGAAAACTATACACTTAATGAAGTTATAGTTAAGAGTAGCGAAAAGAGAGCACATCTCAAACAAAGGAAAATTATAGTTCAGAATGTCTAGGTCGATGTACCTGCGGCTAAGTTGCCCATTAAATTCATAAAGGTTGCATTGTAAAAAGAAGAAGGATTGTAACTGGGGAAAAATATTAACCTTATGATTTGTAACTTATGCAGCTCTCTAGCTTGTATAGTATTGTTTTCCAAAAAATGAAGCAAGAAGATCGAGGATATTCTTGATTAATGGCTTTGCCATCACAACCACCTTTATTACTCTAATATATGTGTGTGTATATATATCACCTAAAAATATGACAAATTAACATAAAAAGGGGATTAGTTGACATGTTTGCTCAGTGTAGTAATAGTCTAGAAGAGAGACAAATTTCTTATTACTATAATCACATAAATATTAAGATAAGTAGTAAACGACAACAACAATTTATTACAGAATAAAATACTTACATTTTCACTTAAGTTAAATTAACTAATAGAAGACTTCACAACACCTTACAATTTCATCCCACCAACACACAACTACCAATATTGTGATGTGATTTTATGGTATGCAGAATGGACAAAAAAATAGAGAAGGACAAAATGCCCTGAATTTGCTATTTTCCATATGGAAGACGGTGTAAGACTAACTTTACTGAGACAATCACCACCTTATCTCAAGTACCTTTTAAGCACTATGTCCTAATAACAAGTATCAACTTCAAAAACACAACAGGATTTATAACTCTTTGTTTGCATTTATATTTATATGCAATACCCCGACCTTTTCTTAGCTAAATTCCATCCATGGAAAGTCTAAGGACTAGATTTTATAATGATCTAAATTAATTTTCATATGGAATTTCCTAGATTTCAACCTTTCATTACGTAGATTATTGAAGTAGCTTTCCAACGGTATAAGATCCATCAAAAACGGACCCTCGGTGAAGAAGTTATGAATAGTTTAAATTTTCAGTCATAAACATCGTCATTACGTAGTCATTAAGGGTAATTTTGAATTTTTTCTAGCCTTTAAAAACGTCCAAACAAAGGATTTAGGGTATGTTTGAGCAACTTAACCCTACTTTCATCAATATCATCAAGAATCCTCTCTAGAGCTTCAAACAAGAACTTCAAGAAACTCAAGATTCAACCGTGGATTTTCAAAATCGATTGAAGATTCGAAATCCCCGGATCATAGGCTTCAAGAAACACCCATTATTTTCCTATTTTGAGGTACGTGGAGTTTTCCTAAAAATTTCATGGGCATAGAAACCATGATTTTAAGAAAGGGATTTTCAGATTTATGAATACATTCCCCAAATTGATTTGAAATTATATATACGTATGCATATGTTTTATGATTTATGAATGAATTGAGAGCACGACTACATGAATCCCTCTCTTGGTATGATTTTCCTAATTTTCTTATGATATGGATTGTTTTGAATGTATCTTGAAAAACATGATATGAAATATCTTGATTAATGCTACAAATTGATTTATGGTTTTGAATTCGAAAGAGAAGGTTGTGCATATTGATAAATGTTGAAAATATTCATATAATGAAAGAGTGCATGATTTTGGAAAAAGCACATGACCACTATATGTTTGAACAATCTTAACATAGTTTTGACTTGTGTCGTCAGAACATGAAATCTTTTATATTGTTAGCATGTTTGGATGGTCTGAATTGTGTTTGAATGAAAGAATTATGCATGATGCATTATGGCTACTCATTGCTCAAAATCGTGATTTGCCGATCTGGGTTTATTTATTACGCTGGCCTAGAGCCCTATGGCTTATCAGATTCTAGAACTCCAGCCCTTGCGGCACACTTGGGTTTAGGGCTTCCCTCTGAGTCAATGGCGGATTCCATATCACCCGTGCAATATCAGAATTAAAGGGGAGTGCCACCTAACTCAGAAGTAAAATACAAATAAGAACTTGCATTGACAGACAGGTTACATGTTTTTCAGAAATGCACCCATGTGTTTCAAAAGCCACTTAATGTATAGTGTTTTGACAAAGTTGTTTCCCCAACTATTTTATTTACATATAAGTTTTATTTTAGATTTCTTTACGTATCAGTACATTTATATTGACCCCTCCTTATCCCTTCAGGTTCTGAGGCACAGTCCAGGGGTCCAGAAAGCAAGTAGATATTATTAGATGTAGTTGATTTTCAATTTTCATACTTATGCTGAATTCAGAATTGACCATGTTTCTGTAGCAGATTATGTTTTCGCATCTTCTTTATTTATATGAATGTATGCATGCTTACGAGATAGGAAGGGATGTTTTGGGCCCTCAGGGTTTGGGATGTCTGTCACGGCTAGGCTCAGGTCGTGACAAACTTGGTATCAGAGCACGGTTCATGGTTCCAGGGTATGTATGAAGTCGTGTCGAATAGATTCTTGTTTATGAGTGTGTAGCAGGCCATACTTATAAGTAGGAGGCTACTAGGCATTTAGGAATGTTTCTCTTTTTTGTAATTTACTTTGTGCTTCAGAGTCTAATCTGTCTCGTAATCAATGATCTCTTGCTTTTAAAAAAACCAGTTATGCCTCCCCGTCGCACCAACGTTAATGCTCAAGAGAACGAAATACGTCCCACTCATGGGATGAGGAAACGTAATAGAGCTCCCACTCCAGAACCTATCCCTACTCCGAGAGTCTCTCCAATCCCAACCAGTCCACCTAGGGCTCCTCGGACTAATGTTAACCGTCTCCTAACTACTCGGAGGAATATTTGAAATGTAGAATTTTGACAATCTATTCATATGCTGACACAGTTGGTAGATAATCAGACACAGGGTAGGTCAGTTCATGAGAATGAACCCGCCTAAGTTTTCTGGCCCTAAGGTAGAAGAGGATCCGCAAGAGTTCGTAGACGAAATGGAGAAGATTTTTAGAGTGATGCATGTGGATCAGGTGGAAGGTGTTAAGATAGTGGCATACCAGTCAAAGGATGTGGCAAACTAATGGTATAATGAGTGGGAAGAGGCAAAGGGTGACAGTGCTGAGCCCACAGTGTAGGACAAGTTTGTGAAAGCTTTTTTTGACCGGTTCTTTCCTCTAGAGTTAAGGGAAGCCAAAGCAAAGAAGTTTATGAACCTTAAGTAGGATACAATGAGTGTTCAGGAGTATACTTTAAAGTTTAATCATGTGGCCCGTTATGCTCTTGAGATGACGAGGAGTATGAGGGACCAAATGAAGAAGTTTCCTTTCGGCCTTTCAAATGACTTGGTGCTTGAATGTCAAGGGGCGATGCTAGATAGGGAATTGAACTTTTCTATGCTGACAATCCACATGCAGCTGGTTTAAAAGAAGAAGAAGAAGATATCCAAGTCCATAGAGAAGGACCGGCAGGCGAAAAGAGCTAGACCAGTAGATTAGAACCCCAGTCAGCAACAGAGAGGTAATTAGGGTAACAAATGGCAAAAGAAGAAGTTTTGGGGCAAGGCGCAGTCTGCAGCTAGCGCCCCAGCGCCCAAACCTCCAGTCGATAGACAATCTCAAAGTTTTCAGGCCAGCCAGGGACCCAGAGCTAAGGATACTCAGTCATAAGGTAGTGTGACTCAGCAGTGTCATTCTTATCTACGATGTGAGACTTGTGGTAGGCATCATCCGGGAAGGTGTTAGTTGGGCTCGTCGGTGTGCTACTCATATGGTCAGACGGTCTATTTCCAGATAGAATGTCCCTCTACTAAGAGGAATATTGGTTGAGCTAAGTCTCTGGCAAACTTTACTGCACCACCACAACCTCAAAAAGGCACCAATTAAGCTATCGGGAGCAGTCGTAATTGGTTGTATGCTTTAACTAATTGCCAGGAGGTGGAAGCCTCGCCAGACGTAGTCACTAGTACGTTACAAATATTTTCCTGTGAGGTATATGTATTGCTTGATCCTGGGTATACCTTATCTTATGTGACCTATATGTGGCTGTTGGTTTTGGGTTTGAGCCCGATGTAATTGCTGAACCTGTCTCTGTTTCCACTCCGGTGAGAGATTCGATTGTGGCTAAAAGGGAGTACAAAAATTATGATGTGTCTATTATTAGTAGGGATGCTATAGCAGACCTCATAGAACTTGATATGGATGCTTTTGATGCTATCCTAGGGATGAACTGGCTCCATCGGTGTTATGCTACACTAGACTGTAGGACCAAAAATGTTACCTTTTTTTTGAATGAGCTAGCAATAGAGTGGGAGGAGCATTACTTATCACCTAGAGGGCACTTCATATCTTATCTCAGAGCCTGTAAACTTATTTTTAAGGGTTCCTTATACCATCTTATTCGGGTTAAGGATTCTAACACCGAAAGTCTCCCTCTTCAGTCTGTCCCAGTAGTAAATGAATTTCCAGAAGTTTTTCCAGATGATCTCTAAGGAATTCCACCTAATATGAAGATAGATTTTGGCATTGATGTGTTGCCAGATACCCATCCTATTTCTATTTCGCCATATGGAATGGTTCCTGCAGAGTTAAAAGAGCTGAAAGAACAGCTAGCAGATCTCCTAGATAAGGGTTTTATCAGACCTAGTGTTTTTTCTTGGGGTGCACCTGTACTCTTCGTGCGAAAGAAAGATGGTTCCCTACGTAAGTGCATAGATTACTGCTAGTTGAATAAGGTCACAGTGAAAAATAAATATCCTCTTCCTATAATCGATGACCTTTTTTATCAGCTTCAGGGAGGTAAGTGTTTTTTAAAAATAGACCTTCGTTCGAGATATCATCAGTTGAAAGTTAGGGAGTCAGACATTCTTAAAATAGCCTTTCGAACCAGATATAGTCATTCTAAATTCTTCGTTATGTCCTTCGAGTTGACCAATGCCCCTACAACTTTCATAGACCTAATAAATAGGGTCTTCTGTCAGTTCCTAGACCTATTTTTCATAGTTTTCATTGATGACATCTTGGTTTACTCTAAAAGTGAAGAGGACCATGCCAATCACCTCCGCACTGTTCTTTAAACCCATAAAGATCATAAGTTGTATGCAAAATTCTCCAAGTGTGAATTCTGGCTGAAGGCTATTGCTTTCTCGGGGCAAATTGTGTCTAGTGAAGGGATTACGGTTGATCCCCAAAAGATTGAGGCAGTAAAGAAATGGCCTAGACCTATGACTCCAACCGACATTCAAAGTTTCTTGGGTTTGGCAGGGTATTACCAAAGGTTTGTAGAGAGTTTCTCTTCTATAGCTGCCCCACTTACCAAGTTGACTCAGAAAAAGGTGAAATTTTTAGAGTCCGACTCTTGTGAGAATAGTTTTGAGAAGTTGAAAGACAAGTTGACTATGGCTCCTGATTTAACTCTTCCAAAAGGTACAGAGGGTTTTTATGTGTACTGTGATACATCCCATGTGGGACTTGGGTATGTACTTATGCAGTATAGAAAGATGATGGATTATGCATCTAGGCAGTTAAAGGTGCATGAGCGAAACTACCCCACTCATGATTTGGAATTAGCAGCTGTGGTGTTTGCGCTTAGAATTTGGAGGTATTATCTTTATGGGGTGCATGTTGATATTTTCACTGACCATAATAGTTTGCAGTATGCTTTCTTATAGAAAGAACTAAATCTTAGGCAAAAGCGTTGGATGGAGCTTTTGAAAGACTATGATATGAGCCTTCACTATCATTTGGGTAAGGCAAATGTGGTAGCCGACGCCCTCAGTAGATTGTCTATGGGCAGTCTTTCTCATATTGAGAAAGGTAAGAGAGAGATGGTGAAAGATATTCACCGGCTTGCAAATCTAGGAGTGCGACTCTTGGATTCCGAAGATGGGGGAATGGTTGTTCATGAGATAGCTACCTCTTCCCTTTGTGCGGAAGTTAAAATGAAGTAGGTTGAAGATCCTATCTTGAAGTAAATTAAGAATGATGTGGGTTAGCAGAAGGTGATGTCATTTATGATCGGTGGTGATGGTATTTTGAGATAGCAGGGTAGATTATGTGTACCAGATGTAGATGATTTACGGAATAGAATCCTTGATGAAGGTCACACTTCGAGGTATGTTGTTCACCCAGGCTCTATGAAGATGTATTAGGATCTAAAATCTTTGTATTGGTGGAATAATTAAAGCGTGATGTGGCTAACTTTGTTTACAAGTGTTTGAATTGCAACAAGTTAAAGTAGAACACATGAGGCTAGGTGAAACTTCCCAAGAGATAACTTTGCCCTTATGGACGTGGGAGAATATTAATATAGATTTCATTACAGGGCTCCCGAATTCCCGAAACTAGTATGAGTCTATTTGGGTTATTGTAGATAGACTGACTAAGTCATCCCATTTTCTGCCTGTTAGGAATAACTATTCGGGATAGGATTATGCCAAGCTATTCATTGCAGAAATAGTTCGTTTGCATGGTACGCCTGTGTCTATCATATTCGATTGAGGTACACAGTTCTCTTCTCAGTTTTGGAGATCTTTCCAGAAAGGATTAGGTACCTAAGTGAACCTAAGAACTGCTTTTCACCCTCAGACCGATGGGCAGGCCGAACGCACCATTCAGACCCTTGAGGACATGTTGAGGTCCTATGTGATTGATTTTAAAGGTAGTTGAGAAGAGTACTTGCCATTGATAGAGTTCACGTATAATAACAGTTTCCATTCCAGTATTATGCTGGCACTATTTAAGGCACTGTATGGGAGAAGATGCAGGTCTCCTATAGGATGGTATAAAGTAGTTAAGATGCAAATGTTTGGGCCTAATCTTGTTCATCAGGCAATGCAGGATGTGAAAGTCCTCAGAGAACGACTTAAGACGGCTAGGAGCCATCAAAAATCTTATGCCGATGTTAGGAGAAGAGATTTAGAGTTTGAGGTCGGTGATTGGGTATTTCTAAAAGTTTCTCCTATGAAAGGAGTCATGCATTTTAGGAAGAAAGGTAAATTGAGTCCTCGCTATATAGGACCATATCAGAGCGTATGAGTTAGAATTGCCTGCCAGTTTGGGTTCGGTCCATCCGGTATTTCACATATCCATGTTGAAGAAATGCATTGGAGATTATTCTTTGGTGTTGCATGTAGAAGATATCAAGGTGACAACCTCCTTATCATATGAAGGTGAACCTATTACAATACTAGATCGTCAGGTCCGGAAGTTGAGAAGTAAAGAAATAGTTTTAATTAAGGTGTTATGGAGAAATCAGAAAGTTAAAGAAGCCACTTGGAAATTAGAGGATGACATGAAAGCAAGATACCCACACCTTTTTGACCCAGTAGATGATGGAGTTGAAGGTACGAGCCTTACCTTAATCTTTCTATGATTTAATATGCTTAGAATCGTGCTTGTCTGTTTTCCGCATCATCATTCGGGGACGGATGATCCCAAGGAGGGATATTGTAACAACCCGACCTCTTCTTAGCTAAATTCCGTCCATGGAAAGTCTAAGCATTATATTTTAGAATGATCTAAATTAATTTTCATATGGAATTTCCTAGATTTCAACCTTTCATTACGTAGATGATTGAATTAGCTTTCCAACGGTATAAGATTTGTCCAAAACGGACCCTCAGTGAAGAAGTTATGAATAATTTAAAGTTTCAGTCATAAACATCGTCATTTTGGTGTCTAGCACATGCAGAGAGGGTCAAATTGACAATCGTCAAATTCCATTGGGGCTCCATGATGGTGATGCATCGCGGAGGCACTCAATTTCCCACTCATTAAATTCAAGTGGACCACCGCGATTGTGGCGCGTCGCGGTGGCACCCGAAATTGGGTTTTTAAGTTTAAATTTCTAGTTCTATTTAGGAGTCATTAAGGGTAATTTTGACTTTTTCCTAGACTTTAAAAACATCCAAACAAAGGATTTAGGGTATGTTTGAGCAACTTAACCCTACTTTCATCTAAATCATCAATAATCCTCTCTAGAGCTTCAAACAAGAACTTCAAGAAACTCAAGATTCAACCGTGGGTTTTCAAAATCGATTGAAGATTTGAAATCCCCAGATCATAGGCTTCAAGAAACACCCATTGTTTTTGTATTTTGAGGTACGGGGGGTTTTCCTAAAAATCTCATGGGCATAGAAACCATGATTTTAAGAAAGGGGTTTTCAGATTTATGAATACATTCATATTTCAGACCTTTTGACCTTCCCCAAATTAATTTTAAATTATATATACATATGCATATGTTTTATTATTTATGAATGAATTGAGAGCATGACGCACATGAATCCCTCTCTTGGTATGATTTTGCTAATTTTCTTATGATATGGATTGTTTTGAATGTATCTTGAAAAACATGATATGAAATATCTTGATTAATGCTACAAATTGATTTATGATTTTGAATTCGAAAGAGAGGGTTGTGCATATTGATAAATGTTGAAAATATTCATATAATGAAAGAGTGCATGATTTTACCAAAAGCACATGACCACCATATGTTTAAACAATCTCAGCATAGTTTTGACTTTGTTCTCGGATTATGAAATCTGTTAATGAAAGAATTATGCATGATGCATTATGGCTCAGAAATAGGACTTGGAAGTCTTGGTGTGACGACACTAATTCAGATTATGCCATGATAATTCAGAACATATTTAATGCATGTTTGAAATCAGACTTTTCAAATGTTGAAACTAGAAACATGCATGATTTAGAATAGGATAAAATTGGGCATAAAGAGAGTTTAGGTGGTTCCCAAAATAAGGCGTGATTATCAAACAACTCATCGCCCAAAACCGTGATTTGTAGTTCTGAATTTATTTATTACGCTGGCCTAGGGCCCTGTGGTGTATCAGATTCAGGAACTCCAACCCTTGCGGGACACTTGGGTTGGGTGCTTCCCCACTGAGTCAATGGCGGATTCCATACCGCCTATGGAATATCAGAATTGTAGGGGAGTGCCACCTAACTCAGAATTAATATACAGATCAGAATTTGCATTGGCAGACAGGTTACATGTTTTTCAAAAATGCGCCTATGTGTTTTGAAAGACACTTGATGTATAATGTTTTGACAAAGTTGTTTCCTAAACTATTTATTTACATATAATTTTTATTTTGGATTGCTTTGTGTACCAGTACATTTGTATTGACCCCCCCTCCTCCCTCCAGGTTTGGAGGCTCAGTCTATGGTCCCAGAAAGGCAGTAGATTCATTAGACAGAGTTTCAATGATCAGTTGGTAAGGCTTCTCTATTCCAGAAGTTCCGTCTTTCAGATTAAGTCCGTTATTATAGTTTTGGTCTTCTGGGGGCCTTGTCCCAGTTTTTAGTCAATTGTCAGAATTTTATGTAGTAGAGATTTCATAGACTGAGTTAGATGTTATTAAATGTAGTTGATTTTCAATTTTCATACTTATGCTGAATTCAAAATTGACCATGTTTCCGTAGAAGATTATGTTTCCGCATCTTCTTTATTTATATGAATATGTGTATGCCTACCAGATAGAGAGGGACGTTCTAGGCCCTCAGGGTTCGGAATGTCCATCACGGCTAGGCCCTAGTTTGGGTCGTGACATTATAACAGGCCGAGTTGCTAGATATATCAATTTTTCAAAGGGACCTTAGGTTTTTTAGGATGAACAGTCAAAATTATCATCACAGTGGTACCGTGTTTTCAAAATTTGGGAAAAGCCCACAATTTGCCCAACTCTATATATGTGACACTAAAAATGAGATAACAAAATGAATATTCTATCACATAAAGAAGTTGAATCTCAAATAGTTCAAGGAATAACCAAAATGCTTGACGAGCATAATGTTTAGTCAATTTTTTTCAAATTGCCACCTCGATAAAGATAAACAAATAAAAAATGTTTAGTCAATTTTTTTCAAATAGCAAGGGATAGATATAGAGATCAACAAAAACCTGCATTTCATCTGTGACTCCATCAGATAAGAGAAGAGGAGATTTTCAATACAATATCCCCATAGCTTCTAACGTTGTGAGATTAATAATTGGTGATATTACTAATGAAAACTTCCAGTAAGATGTTATTATAGAACATAGAAGAAATGGACTTCAAAGAATAACTGATTTGCATCCAAATTCCATGTCTATGTCTTATCCTATAAACATCCATATGGTCATGATGGATATAGGATTGGAATTCTTGTGGAAGATGTAATGAACAACACCTACCTGAGGATAAAATTCGCAATGTGGCAGATTTACAAATTTCAATTACAACAAAGGCTTAATAAGGGACATACTTTACTACAAGTTGGTAGACTATTGGAACAATATGTTGTTCATGGTTACATCACAATTGAAGAAGAAATATTTTGTTAAATTCATAATAATTTAAAAAAAAAGCTTAGGGATGATCTTTCATCTGGTCTTATGGATGACATAATCTGAAGAGAGTCATTGTACAATGTCACGATCTGAGATTACCCTCTAGTGAAAACATAGTTCTTAGAACCAGAAATGATCCCAATCTTACCCTTGTAACCATCATAATGGAGAAGCAACTGGTTAAATTGTGTATAAGAGCTTAACTAACTAAGCAAAAGTACAATAATGAAATAAGTTGTTTCAATAAATTACAGTTAAAAGTTTACGACATTAAAATTTGTATGAAAGAAGAACTGAAACTACCTACAATAACTTTGATTGAACATCTATGATGCCTTTACTATACTAACTATAGGTAGCTAAGATGTAACACCCTGTACTTTTACCTAGCTTAAATTCATCCCAAAAATGTCAAAGACTTAATTTAAAGATGAATACACTTTTTTATATATATGGAATTTTCAAGAATTAGAATTTTATTTGTATGGGAAATTGAATAAGCTTTCCATCAATATCAAATTCTCCCAAATCCAACATCCAGGCAAAGAGTTAGAGCCATTTTAGTAAGACAGTGTACCACCTAAGCCATAAACTTGTCGC
Source organism: Capsicum annuum (assembly GCF_002878395.1). Lineage (NCBI taxonomy): Eukaryota > Viridiplantae > Streptophyta > Magnoliopsida > Solanales > Solanaceae > Capsicum > Capsicum annuum. Next base: position 148,892,291 of record NC_061121.1, on the reverse strand, counting down.
AGAGCCAGCCAAAATGGCAATTGTCAAAAACTAGTGAGACACCATTTTAGAATTGTCCTTTTCCAGTGAGGTACCACGATATCCGAGCGTCGCGCCACAATTTATTTTCACATTTATCAATTTCTAGTGTACCAACGCGATTCCACCATGCCATGGTGCATGTCCAGTTCACAAAAAATGTAGAAACGCGATACCACCATGTCGCGCCACCAAGATATTTCCTAGTTGTCCTTTTTCAAGTGACACGACGTAATAGTGTCGCGTTGCGCGAAGGTCCTACATTAGGATTTTTCAGTTTATTTCTAGTCTTAAAATCTGAGCTTTTAAATCATTCCAAGGGTATTTAAGTCTTTTTCTACGGTCCTAGCCAACATTTAACACAAAAATCAACCCTAATAAACCTAGTTATGCCATTATTTATTGAGTTTTTCCCCAAATTAAATCATTCTCTCTCAAGAGGCAAAATCCCTAGTTCAAGAATCAAGGTCAATTCTCAAGAATCTCTCCAAGAACCATCAAGAACTCTTCTTCTCAAGTATGTTAGATATGGATTCATGGGTCTCTTTCACCCATGAAGTCCAAGAATCCTTTTTCAAAATACAAAGATGATGTATTTATGATTTGTATGTTTGAATTAGATTGAATTCATGTTTATAATATTAGTTGAATTTCGATGCACTATTATGATAAGATTCATGAAAAATTAGATTTGTATTTTTATAGGGAATTATATGAATTGCATGCTAAAACCACAAAATTGCAATTTAGGCATCGTAGTTGCCATGTTTATATGCTATCAGTGACTATGTGTATAAAGTTCTGCTCCCCAAGTGTTTGATAGAATGTCCATATGAATAAAGTCATTAAATCATGACATGTTAGTATATGAATAAGCTTATGCCCTACAAGTGTTTGAGAAAATCCTTATGTGAATTAACTAGCGAAGGCATGACATGTTATTATGTGATCTCATTCATGTACAAGTTAATGCATTACAAGTGTTTAATGGAATGTCTCTAGGAATGAATTATGACCAAGTAAACATTGTTATGTTATTTAAGATGATGCTTTGCTTTACTTTTCATGCTATCGAGTCCTGGGGGTATTTAATACCCAACAATCTAGCTGTTACTTAGAGCCAGTGTAAGTTACAGAATACTATTAGTCATGTCACGATCAGTAGTACTCTCAGTCCTACAGAACTTAGTAGAATTCAGTCAGTTACAGAACATACGAAAACTCAGTAATCTCAGTATTAGTCCAGCCCAGCTCAGTATGCTCAGTTCAGTGTCTTTCAGTTGGGAGTAGGATTAAGCACCGAGCGAGCCTAGGGATGTGTAACGCCCCGATTCCCATAAATCGGAATGCCACACGGAGCTCGTGACCCCGAGGGACCATAAGCTAACCCTTCACTAATATCCGTATCTGTTCACTACATAATATAATACTATAAATGTGGAAACTGGCTAAATCTGGCCATAAGGTTCAAGCATCTAAATATACAGTACTTAAAACAAAATATCAATACATCTTTCTGAAAAGCCTCTACACTGTCTGAAATGTGGAGTTGAAGGAACAATTCCCCAACTAACTCCGTCTACTAAAATCATCAAAACACTGAAATAGAATATCCTCGGATGATAAGGACTTACTGCTGCACCCACTTCTACGAGATCTGACAGCTAAATACACTCTAAATCTCCCTCTTCTGAACCTATGGTAGGGAAAACACCATAGGGCGAATGCGTCAGTACAAAGAATGTACCGAGTATGCAAGGATAGGGTAAGGTGAAATATAAAGCTTATGCATAAACATAACAATCTGAATAATATGTATTCGCTGGAATAAACATATATAGAAACTCTGCAGTTACCAATTATGAAACATGTCTGATCAACAATACACCCATGGATGCATAAAGTACAACTAAAATTATCATGACACCGAATGTTATATTTTGAACACTGACACCCGAAAATAATAATACTGACAATAAGATACTGAGTATCTGAAGCTACTAGAGCTGACATCTGTACTTATCCATACTGAGAAATCGGATAACTGATATTACTGATATTTGATATTCAAATTCACCAACTCTGGGTAAATAAGTTCGAGAACAACCCTCATCTCACAGGAAGTGTCTCCACTCAATGATAATGATAGCAATACTGGGAGGCCTATCTCTGACAGCCTCAACTTTTGCACATTAACTGAGTTCTTTTCTGAGACTGTTACTGAAATTATGGGAGTGATCATTTAACCGACATGCCCCACTTACAATAAGTGGGATCAAACCTGTACCCCAGCTGGAAGGGTGTCAATACCGCGCCACCAGTAAAGACACCTGCATAGGACCCTCTACTATCAGGACCTCAAACGAGAATGGTAGGACCCTCTACTCGTAGGACAACCACCTCATCTAACCCTCTACTTAGAGGATAGATGTCTCAACCTACAGTGGCAACGTAGTTCTAGAGCATAAGGATTGCTACCAGGAATCAAACCCTCTACTCGCAGGAATATTCCCATCCTTAGCTCGCTCGGTGCTGAACCTTACTCCCAACTGAAAAACACTTAACCAGTTCTTAACTGTACTCAACTGAACTGAATCTATTCTCACATTATGATACTTTATCAATATGACAGAGTTCGCTTGATTCCGTTCTCTGACGGAGTATTTCAAAATGCCACTTACTTTTAAGATAAGCTTACTATCTCAAAAAATGTACAGAGGTCTATAACGGAGTGAATTAATATGTAAGATTTTAGAGCTTCCTAGCCCGAGTATTCGATAAAGAATGATTTCCGAGATTACTGAGTTTTCCCCAAGTTTTAAAAGTAACTGGGAGTTCATTGTTCATCGCTCAATTGAGATTACCGTGGAATTGACTCGACTCTAGACCAGCAGACTATTTCGAACATACGTACCCCCAGCACACAATAGCATAAAGTAACACAAGATAGATAAATCATACACAACATGCCCATAGGTCATCATATGCAACACATAATTGAAGACTTCACACTTAGCAAATCAAATGGCCTCATTTCTTCATATAATCATCCAATCGAACATGTGGGGAGCATGCTTTGGGTCCACAACAAATACTACACACAAACATCATAGTTACCTCAACAATTCATCATGGCATTCCATCATATACCTACAACGCACCACAAATTCAAGGAAATCAACTATCCATAGGAACAAAGCATGAATTTATCTTTTAAGAACTAATGAACCACAATGCATAGTTTCCTATTCTCTTAAATATTTCGTCCAACATATGGTAGACATAGGTTAAGCATATGGATATGACATGAAATCATAATTTGGATAACAAACATGCCAAACACTTAATTCTTCTTCACATAGACATTTTAGCAATCACCTTACATGCACCATTTTGGGCATAGGTTTAATGCTCAATTTCATGCACCACAACAACATCATCCTTCAACTTCAACATCCATATTTCTCAATTCACAATACAACTCACATTTAAGAAATATTTGACATATCAATCAATAGTAGGGATATATAATTTCCAATAACAATTATCAAGTCATAACAAGGAAATAATGGAATAATAGTATAAATCAAGGCTTAACAATTTAAATCATCATATATTCATAATCAATCAATTTTGGACCTATTATGTTATAAAAACACAATATCTACTCTCTTAGGTATTTTCACAAACACCTTAGATGCACTTCTTAGGCATAGGTGGATTCATCGGAATTACAAGCATTCAATCACCCATTTCATATATTTATACATCACACACCACCATAGTTTCCACAAACATACAAAGATCCCTTCTTGGAGATCATCAACTTCAACAACTTAATCACCAACCATCACACAAAGACTACGCACATATACTTCAACCAACACACATAATCATCCCACACATATATCTCAACCATCGTGTGAATACTACACACATACACAATGAAAATTTAGAAAGTATAATCATATATATATATATATATATACACACACACACACACATGTATCTTGAGCCTTTCAAAAAGGATTTGTGGGCTCTATGGATGAAAAGAGCCCATACTAAACACTTGCATACCTTAGATTTCGTGACCGGAAGAGATTGACGAAAGGAATTCTTGAATCAAAGACTCCAATTAATTTTCTCCATATTCAAAACCCTAACCCTAACTTGATTTACATATATATACATATATATATATATAAGAGAAATGAGTGGAAAATAATACAAGTTCTCAGCTGAATGGGGTATTTATAGAGGTTCAAAAGAGTGGTAAAAGACCAAAATGCCCCTAAGAAATAAATAAAACCCAAATTTGTCCTTCAGTGATATAGCTGATAGGGTGAAGTAAATTGGCCATAACTTTTTACTCTGATGTCCAAATTGGATGTAATCAATTTTATTGGAAAGAAGACTCTCAGGGCTTTCTGTTGATATATAGCAGCTCACACAGTTCATTATGTACAACGAGTTATGATCATTTTAATTTGACCCAAAAATGTCACGTGGCTGTAGTATTTTTTTTCTTCCCTGCACATTTTACTGTTCACAGTTCAATCGGAATGGTCGTAAGTCATCGCTCGAGTGTCCGTTTTGGGTGATACACATATCGTTGGAAAGCTTATTTGATGCTATATGAAATGGTAGATCGAAATCCAAATATTGACACACAGAAAAATTATAACTCATTCTCGAAGATAGTATCCAATACGTTTACGCACAAAATTTCGACAAAAAATTTTCCGAGGTATTACATCATCTCTCCCTTGGAAACATTCGTCCTCGAATGTGAAGGACAGATCAAGAACACTAATCGACTGGGTTTATTCAAGACAGCAACACATCTCAAAACATAACCACACAACTGAAGTACAATACTCTGCGTACGTTCACTAGTCATGCACATCTATCATATAAAACATTCAACAACTCACTCATGGGTAAATTTTCACAACACACATGCATCTCAAATGCACAAAATCATAA
>NC_061121.1:148788166-148884287 GCF_002878395.1 Capsicum annuum | reverse complement strand
GTACATGAATGTGGCGCACAACACACTCTTGTAAAGACTCTACTAGATGTGGTTTTTTAGACTCTCTAGGACACTATTGAACCTTAGGCTCTTATACTAAGTTTGTAAAGCCCCAATTCCCATGAATCAGAATGTCATACGGTGCTCGTGACCCTGAGGGACCACAAGCTAACTCTTCACTGATATCCATATCTATTCACTGCATAATATAATACGATAAATGCTGAAACTGGCTAAATCTGGCCATAAGGTTCAAACATCTAAATATACAGTACTGAAAACTAAATATCAATACATCTGTCTGAAAAGCCTCTACACTTTCTGAACTGTGGAGTTGAAGGGACAATTCCCCAACTAACTCCGTCTACTAAAGTCATCAAAACACTGAAATAAAATATCCTCGAATGATGAGGACTCACTACTGCACCCACTACTACAAGATCTGACAGCTAAATACACTCTGAATCTTGCTCTTCTGAACCTATAGTGGGGAAAACACCATAGCGCGAATGCGTCAGTACAAAAAATGTACCGAGTATGCAAGGATAGGGTAAGGTGAAATATAAGGTTTATGTATAAACATAAAAATCTGAATAATATGTATTCGCTGTAATAAACATATATAGAAACTCTGCAGTTACCAATTTTGAAATATGTCTGATCAACAATACACCTATGGATACATAAAGTACTACTGAAATTATCATGACACCGACTATTACATTTTGAACAATGACACCCAAAAATAATAATACTGACAATAAGATACTGAGCATCTGAAGCTACTAGAGTTGACATCTATACTTATCCATACTAAGAAATCAGATAACTGATATTACTGATATTTGATATTCAAATTCACCAACTCTGGAATACTGAACAACTGAATCTGAGATCAACCCTCATCTAGTAGGAAGTCTCTATACTCAAAGATAATGATAATGGGTAAATAAGTTCAAGAGCAACCCTCCTCTCGTAGGAAGTCTCTCTACTCAGTGGTAATGATAGCAATACTGGGAGGCCTGTATCTGACAGCCTCAACTTCTGCACATTAACTGAGTTCTTTTTTGAGACTGTTACTGAAATTATGGGAGTGATCATTTAACCGACATGCCCCACTTACCACAAGTGGGATCCAACCTGTACCCCAGCTGAAAGGGTGTCAATACTGTGCCACCAGTAAAGACAACTGCATAAGACCCTCAACTATCAGGATCTCAAACGAGAATGGTGGGACCCTCTACTCGCACGACAAGTACCTCATCTAACCCTCTACTCATAGGATAGATATCTCAATCTACACTGGCGACGTAGTTCTGGAGCATAAGGATTGCTACCAGGAATCAAACCCTCTACTCGCAGGAATGTTCCCATCCTTAGCTTGCTCGGTGCTTAATCCTACTCCCAACTGAAAGACACTTAACCGATTCTTAACTGTACTCAACTAAACTAAATTTGTTCTCACATTATGATACTTTATCAATATGACAGAGTTCACATGATTCCGTTCTCTGACGGAGTATTTCTAAATGCTACTTACTTTTAAGATAAGCTTACTATCTCACAAAATGTACAGAGGTCTATAACGAAGTGAATTGATATGTAAGAGTTTAGAGCTTCATGGCCCGAGTATTCAGTAAAGAATGATTTCTGAGATTACTGAGTTTTCCCCAAGTTTTGAAACTAACTGGGAGTTCATTGTTCATCGCTCGATTGAGATTACCGTGAAACTGACTCGGCTCTAGACCAGCAGACAATTTCAGGAATACATACCCCCAACACATAATAGCATAAAGTAACACAAGATAGATAACTCATACATAACATCCTTAAGGCCATCATATGCAACACATAATTAAGGACTTCACACTTAACAAATCAAATGACCTCATTTCTTCATATAAGTATCCAATCGAACAAGTAAATCAAATGACCTCATTTCTTCATATAAGTATCCAATCGAACACGTGGGGAGTATGCTTTGGGTCCTCAACAAATACTATGCACAAACATCATAGTTAACTCAACAATTCATCATGGCATTCCATCATACACCCACAACGCACCACAAATTCAAGGAAATCAACTATCCATAGAAATAAAGCATGAATTTATCTTTTAAGACCTAATGAACCACAATGCATAGTTTCCTATTCTCTTAAATAATTTGTCAAACATATGGTAGACATAAGTTAAGCATATGGATATGGCATGAAATCACAATTTGGATAACAAACATGTCAAATACTTAATTCTTCTTCATATAGGCATTTTAGCAATCACCTTACATGCACCATTTAGGGCATAGGTTTTATGCTCAATTTCATGCACCACAACACCATCATCCTTCAACTTCAACATCCACATTTCTCATATTCACAATCCAACTCACATTTAGAAAATATTTGACATATCAATCAATAGTAGGGATATATAATTCCCAATAACAATTTTCAAGTCATAACAAGGAAATAATAAAATAATAGTAAAAATCAAGGCTTAACAATTTAAATCATCATATATTCATAATCAATTAATTTTCGACCTATTATGTTATAAAAACAAAATCTCTAGTCTCTTAGGTTTTTTCACAAACACTTTACATGCACTTCTTAGGCATAGGTGGATTTATCGGAATTACAAGTATTCAATCACCCATTTCATATATTTATACATCACACACCACCATAGTTTCCACAAACATACAAAGATCTCTTCTTGGATATCATCAACTTCAAGAACATAATCACCAACCATCACACAAATACTACACACATATACTTCAACCAACACACATAATCAACCCACACATATACCTCAACCATCATGTCAATACTACACACATACACAATGAAAATTTAAAAAGTATAATCATACATATATATATATACACATGTATCTTGAGCTTTTGTAAAAGGATTGTGGGCTCTATAGACAAAAGGATCCCATAGATAAACACTTGCATACCTTAGATTTCGTGGCCGGAAGATATTGACGGAAGGAATTCTTGAATCAAAGCCTCCAATTTTTATACAAGTTTTCAGCTGAATGGGGTATTTATAGAGGTTTAAAAGAGTGGTGAAAGACCAAAATGCCCCTAAGAAATAAATAAAACCCGAATCTGTCCTTTAGTGATCTATCTGGTAGGCTGAAGTAAATTGGCGATAACTTTCTACTCCGATGTCCAAATTGGATGAAACTTATTTTATTGGAAAGAAGACTCTTAGGGCTTTCCGTTGATATATAGCAGATCACACATTTCATTATGTACAAGGAGTTATGATAGTTTGAATTTGACCAAAAAAAAATTGCCTGGCTGCAGTATTTTTTTTGTTTCCTGCACATTTTACTTTTCACAGTTCGATCGGAATGGTCGTAACTCATTGCTCGAGTGTCCATTTTGGGTGATCCACATATTGTTGGAAAGCCTATTCGATTATCTATGAAATGGTGTTTCAAAATCCAAGAAATAACACACAGAAAAATGATAAATCATTCTCGAAGATAGGATCCAATACGTTTACGCACAAAATTTTGACGAAAAATTTTTTGGGGTATCACAGGATGGGGACACACCCGTTAGTTAGGATTGAGTCCCAATAAGCAATCCCTAATCTCTAGAACTATGTAGCCAGCATAGGTTATGAGATGTCACCTGTTAGATCAGACTGACATACTCAGGGATCACCCACTAGATTAGGACTAATCTCAAGGGTCACCCGTTAGTTAGGAATGACTCCACAACAGTTGTATTTATCCATGGTACAGTACTGAAAACCTTCCAATTGGGGTTACAGATTAGGCCCCTACTCAGTTATCTTCTCTTATTTGGAGAATGTCGGTTAGATGATTAATTGCCTCCCACAGTTTCAATTTTAGTCTTCAATTTAGAACTCAACTTAGTTTTACAAAATTAGAACTATCAGACACAGTCAAACATTATCAGTAATTTCTGATATCAATTATAAAGTTAGCAGAACTCAGTACTTAGCTTCAGAGAAGCTCAGCTATAGTATACACGTACTCTTATGTTCAGTTACTCTATATTATTTAGTCAGTTATTGTTCATGCATATGAACCCTTGCATAAACCTTACCTTATCTAGCATACCAGTATATTCCCACGTACTAACGTATACTTTCGTGCGCTATGATATTTCATATCATAGGTTCGGATACTCAGGTTCCTGATCGCACTTAGCCAGATTCAGCCAGCAGTAGCAGATTTAGCAGTGAGTCCTTATCTATCGAGATATGATTTTATTTTAGTACTTCAGCTTAGCAATATTTTAGTAGATGGAGTTAGTTCAGGGATTTTCCCATCAATTTCACTTTCAGACAGATTTAGTTAGAGGCTTTTCGGACTAGATTTTCAGATAGTATTCAGTTTTGCAGATGTTATATTTTATCAGTATTTCAAATGTTATGAACCTTATGGCATTTTAGCCTATTTTTCCGCATTAATTTCAATTTTATTATTCAATGCTCATAGTAAGTACCAGCTTATGGGTTAGCTTGTGGCCCCTCAAAATTGTAAGCACAATGTAACGACTAGGGAGTAGTCTCAGGTTGTTACATAAGACATAACCCTGCTATCTATAGTCAATACATATGTATAAAAATAAAATAATAGAACAATATCTGACTTGAGTTCTCAAATAAAAAGAACTCATCTCCTGCTAGGTGAAAGCTTTGATCTACTTGACTATGATGCTGATAGTAAGCACCTAAATTTACATTACTTGAAATATGTAGGCAGAATAGGTATGCAATCAGTACTTTGTAATATAAAGAGTAATAAAAACCATTTACTGAAATGTGCAAATAAATTATGTCTATATAGAAAAACCGCAAGACATAGTGAAATCTCTGAGTCGTGAGCTACAATATTTATGAAAAACTGAAAAGCTATAGAAGCATAAATATTCTAAATAATTTAAAGCAAATGCTGACCATGGTGCAAAATTGTACTGAATGCTAACTTAAAATAACGAGATGAACTTGGGCATAAAAACTTTATATGAAATGCATATATACTTATACTAGTTTCTACGTATGCGCCTTATGAGTGTACCTCACTTTAATGAGTTCGAATGTTACATTAAATATGATATTTGATTAAATAATAAAAATAAAAAAATAATTAAATTCAATAGATTTTGACCTGCAGATTTCATTTCACTTCAGTAGATAGTACTAGTACTTTGAATGAGTGTTATTCTAAACTTTTCTAATATCTTATTTGTTGGGACTCTATTAATGTCTATAATTGTATGACAAATTTTTTAATATAGTAGAATTTTTTTTTTTCAAAAATAGCCATAATTTTCCAATAACAAAAAATAGTATTAGCTTACCAAGAAATATATTTTCCAAATTTTAGCACTCCTAGTCCCCCCCCATATATTTTAGGATTCACATCTTACATATTTTAGGAATCTTAATTTCTTTTCATATATTTATTTTATTATCAGGTTTCTATATATATTAGGATACTTTAATACTTAATTTAATAAGATAATATTTAAAGAAAAAAAGTAAAAAGATGATTTTATCAATTGTAGAGTCTTTTAATGAAGGATAAAAAGTTTAAATCACATTTTTAAAGGTCTTCATACTTTTAATATATTATAGATTTAGATTATAGATGCAATGATGATCTCAAAAAGTTATAGTTTAAAAGTAAGTAAAAATAAACTAAATGTCAAGTATAAATACTGAGTCTGAAACTATGGGATACGAACTAATGTAATCACCAAGTAAATAAACATGTAATAAATTAATATTATAATGAGTAAACTTATTATAAGGTCATGCAATGATTGAGTTTGAACATACGGAGATACTATTAACCAACATATAACCATGAGAGCTAAATATGGAGCTTGATGTACAATTTCTATCGAAAAGGGCCAAATATAACTTGCTAGGATATCAAGGCTGATCTGACGTGGAATCATTGAACTGATGTCCAAAGGATTAATATGTCAAGCCTAGTTATATGGGTGACCCTTTAGATCCTACGGTAATGTAATGACACTCTAGGCCATTTCCTTGATTTGCAAGTATTTTTGATGATTTGAGCCTTCCCATAGTAGATACATGTTATTTATGACTTGTCAGAACTGTGATTTCGGTTATTGGACAATTTGTTTGTATTTTAGGCTTATTTTCCTATTTTCGAGATTTTGCCATTTAAAATTTAGTCTAGAATAAATATTTTGAGTAAATAACCTTGTCTGAGAATTCTGATAACTCCATCAACTCTAAAACATTGATTTTAGGGTAGGCGGACCCTTGGTTTAGGTCCTAAGGCTTCCAAACTCATTTGAGCTATTGGAAAAATTATATAAAAAATGAAACTATAGGTGTGGGATCTGCATATAGTCCAAACTATTTTAGATAAAATTTTTAATGGTTCCAATGAGTTTGAAATATCGAATTTGGTATGATAGAATAGTTTATTTGTTGTATAGGTTTTCAAACGAATTCTGAGCACCCTATCCAATTTCATTTTTGGACTTAGAAATATTATATTATTAGGTACTTGATCTAACTACTGTAGCACTCATGAAGCCACTTTAGCGGCATGCTCTTTAGCGTCCATAAGACACTTAAGCATACTTTGACTAGATGACTAATAGGATGATTTGGAGTCTAGGGTGAAGCTTAAACGGACCCCACGGTGGTGTATGGGTGGCATTTAGGGATTGTGGAGCAAAGATAAAGTATTTGTGGATGATTCAAGGACATGTGGTTCATCATTGAGGTAGGTTTCTATCTACTCTTCTTTTTGAGATAGTTTATTATATATGTTGCATTTAGACAGGGATGTTAAGATGTGATTTTTTGTAGAACACCATGACTTATCATGAATTATGAGTTTGGGGAGTAGAAGAGTGAATCAAACCTTAAGATAAAATATTTTTTTATACTTTTGAATTATATTACCCTAGGTTTCTAGCATATGAGATATAGTTGAGGATAATAAACTATAACACCCTGGACTTTTGGCCCTTGAAAATTTCTAAAATTTTATCCTCACTGTTCAGACTACGACTTTCCTTACGAATCATAGGGAGTCTTGGAGAGTCGTTTAACATAAATCCTAGCCTGACTAATGTGTGTGTCCAAGTTTTTTATTCAGAGAATAAGTGACTCCCAATAAGTTGTATGGACTCACTATGAGTCATACTATCCCAATCGTAGTCAAACTAGTGTGTGTTCTAAGTATTACTTTCCTACTTACGACTAGGACCCTATGAGTCAAAGTTTCCCTTAATGACTTGTATAATGTGTCATACGGTCAACAATATGTGTGTCTAATGACACTATCTTGGCTATGACTCATGGTGATGAGTCGTAACATGTCGTTACAAGTTATAGTATGACCCATAGTCACTATCAATATTTATTCAAGATTTTAAATCGAGGGCACTTTAGACATTTCCCTCTTATCCCTACTTAATAACCATGACCATAAAAGACTTTAAAGGGTTATTTCTCATTCATAACTCAATCAAAACTGGCTCTCTACTGTCTAAATTCCTTCAAGCAAGATACTTAAGGTTTTCAAGAAGTAGGTCATCTAAGGGCTTAAGGGTTGAATCCTCTCCATAACACTTGGTGTTTCAGGCATGTTACTCTTTCCACCTATTACTTTATCAAAGCATGTGTTTTAAATAGTTATTCATGTAGTTTTGATATTGGTTTTGGAACATGGGTTGAGGGTTTTGAATGATTGTTATTTATGTGATGTTTTATGTTTATATATGCATTGGTTTTAAATAATGGTTTTGAAATTAATTTGATGCATGGGTATGGTGAATAAAGTAAGGCATTGTGTTTTCCCTAAATTTTGTGAATATTGACAACTAAATTGGTAATAATCCCAACCTACTTTTTTGAAAGTGGTTTTGAGTATGAGTAGAATTGTATTTAACTATTTTTAAAACAATTGCATGATATGAAGAGGTTATTGAAACATGATGGTTTGATTTAATGAACAAAGGGAGTCGGTGTTCCCCCCATGTATTACTGAATAAAAAGAGTTGTTCGCTCGAGTTATGGAATTGAAATGGAATATTGATAATACCTTTCAAGTGTAGTTGGTGTGATGATACCAACATTATATGTATGAATATATATAATGATACCAACATTATATGTATAAATATGTATAATGGTTAAATGAATGGGAATATGTGATAAATGTTTTAATGGGGCTATAAATAGGGTTGCATAGCTTAGTCGTGAAAGTGGAGGTCTCGAGGGACCAATATTAGAAACTGCAATTGCCAATATGGTGGTCTAAATGACTGGGAAGTTCAATTCCCCTCTTATTATATGATTAGGAGGTTCGAGCCCCCCATATTATATTACATGATTTGATTCTTAGAGACCTTGGTATGTCAGGAGGTTCGAGTCCACCATGGTGCATATATATATCCTCTGGTTCATGTAGCTATACATACTGGGCCCCACCCAGCTAGGGAAGAGATGGACCCATATATCCCATGGGTGGCTTCTTATAACGGTTGAGCTACACAATCCAGACTAAAGTTTTAACGGGTATGCTAACCCTTATTCCCTTTCCCAGTATAATATTTATGTATGTATATGTATATAATGATGTTCATATAATGTTGAATTGGATCTTGACTTGATAATATTTTATCCCCTATCCTTGAGTTACGTGTTAGTGCTCAACCCACTAACTATCTAAAGACACTGTATCTCCACGCGATGCAGGAATCGGAGATACTTCTACTTTTCTCATACAGTGTTAGATGGATTGAATCGGTTCATCGATCATTGGTGTTTATGTGGTGAGCTTTCATTCTCTGGAAGACTTGGACATTTCATTAGTTTCCATTCATAGATTAGAATTGTGAGTTCACATTATCATTATCATTATTATTGTCACTGTCAGGGTCGGGTGTATGTTATGACACTTTATTGATTAAAGTTTTATTAGAAGTCTTTGGGTATTAATGTGGACTTGTGTGGTAATGTTGGTTGTTATTTTGTTGATGTCCGATCAAAGACGTATCTTAAATTCTATAAGCTTATCTTATGCTATCTTGTTATATGTTTGGAATTTAGCCACTTTTACGTAGTGTATGGTGTTTTAGCTAGGTTCAGTAGGTGGTCTACGGTTCACGATGGAATTAAGATGCCCATCATAGCCAGGCCCTGGTTCAGGTCATAAAAAGCTTTTATTAAAGCCTAGGTTCATGGTCAATTGGGTATCCACAAAGTCGTGTTAAGTAAAGTCTCTTTTATGGGTGTGTATCATGTCGTACTTTTAAGGGAGGGGATATGAGGCATTTAGGAATGTTTTCTTTTCTTGTTATTGTATTTTGAGCTATAGAGTCTAAGATCTTGAAATATCCTCTAATTCCTGTATGTTTGGTTTTTAGATCATGCCTACAAGAAGTTCTAATCCGTGTGTAAACTTCTCCGTCTTGTCTAAGGATAATATCGATGAAGCTCATACCAATTATAGAGTTCAGGCCCGGTATAGAGCTCCAGCTCCCGATTGTACTGCCCCAAGTGGAGTTCCACCGGTTCTCTCTAGCCTTTCTTGGACACCTCAAGCTAATGTGTCTAATATTGGGTTTCGCCAATTGATACATTTTTTTATCCAATTGGTGGCCTCTCAGACTAAGCATGTTGGTTTTGTTTCTCTATATTTTAAGGTCACTAAAGTTGGCCAATTGATAAGGTTGAGTCCTCCCACTTTAACTGGTTCTAAGGTTGATGAAGATCCTTAAAATTTCATTAATAAGATGGAAAAGACTTTCCGTTTGATTCATGCTAGGGATATGATGGTGTGGAGTTCGCTTCTTATCAGTTAAATGATATGGCATGCTAGTGGCATGAGGGATGGGACCAGTCTAGGGGTGATGATGTTGAGTCTGCTTTGTGGGATGAATTTTCTAGTGCTTTTCTGGATTGATTTTTTTCTCAAGAGTTAGGGAGGTAAAGTCTAAGGAAATTTTAAATTTGAAGCAAGGAAAGATGACAGTAAAGGAGTATGCCTTGAAGTTTCATTAGGTATCGCGATATGCTCCAAAATTAGTGTCTAGCATATTGAATTGAATAAAGAAGTTTGCTTCTGGGTTATCCCGTGATTTGATCTTGCAAAAAAAGGTTGCCTTATTAAATAAAGATATGGATATCTCTAGACTTATAGTGTATATGCAACAAGCGCAAAAGGAAAAAAAGAAGAAAGAAGAGATGAGTGAAAGGAAAAATAAAAAGTTTTGATATTTGGATTAGGGTGGAGGTCAATAGCAAAGTGGGAGAGACAGTGGAAAATGGTTGAAAAAGAAATGAGGCAATTTTGGAAAATGGTTTAAGAAGAAATTGGGCAATATTAAACAAGGATATTGACATCTCTAGACTTGTGGTGTATATGTAAAAAGTGGAAGAATAAGAAGTTTTGGTATTTTTATCTGGGTGGAGGTTAACAACAAAGTGGTAGAAACAGTGGAAAATAGTTTAAGAAGAAATGGGGTAATTCTGGTTCATACTTTATGGCTAGTGCTCCTTATCAAAAGTAGTTGGGTGATCATCCTTTTTAAAATAGTATTGGTCCTCGGGCACAGGGTGCCCAGCCTCAAGCTAGTGAAGGTCAGTCAGCTCCATTATATCCCCCTGGTAGATTTTGTAGTCAGGTGCATTATGGTGTTTCTGAGGAAGGAAGGAACAAGTGCTTTAAATATGGTCAGATTGATCATATACAGAGGGATTTTCCATTTAAGGTTTTTTTTAGGGAAAATAAGATCACTGTTGCTATTTTGTTAGCTTCTGTACCAAAGGGTGCTACTTTCACTTCTAGCTTTGGCACTTGTAAGAATCATCTGCATGCTCTTACGACCCGCCAGGATTCTGGGATATCCCCGATGTTTTTACTGGTATGCTCAAACTTTTTTGTTGTGATGCATAATGTTTACTTGATCATGGGTTGACCCTCTTTTATGTGACCCTTTATATGGCTATTAGTTTTGGTTTTGGTCCTGACTGTACCTAGGATCCTTTTTCTGCATCCACCCCAGTGGGTGACTCTTTTGTGGCTTAAAGTATCTATAGGGGTTGTGTGATATCGGTCTATGGTAGGAAAACCTTGGTGGATCTGATAAAGTTTGACATGTTAGACTTTAATGTGATTTTAGGGATGAATTGGTTGCATTCATGCTATGCATCTCTTAATTATTGGACTTAAAGGGTCAGTTTTCACTTCCCTAATAAACCGATGATTGAGTGGGAAGGTAGTTCCCTAGTGCCTGAGGAAAGGTTCATTTCGTATCTTAGAGCCTGAAAATTGATTTCCAAGGGGTTCCTCCACCATCTTGTGCATGCTAAGGATTCTAGATCCATAGGCCTTTTTTTACAGTCAGCCCCTGTGGTTTGTAAGTTTCTCGAGTTGTTTCTTGATGATCTAGTATTCCTCACAATAGAGAAATTGTTTTTAGGATTGATCTTCTTCCGAGCACTCGTCCTATTTCTATCCCTCGCTAAGGAAATGCTCAAGTTGAGTTAAATAAACTCAAGGAGTATATGAAAGATCTTCTAGATTAGGGTTTTATTCTCTTTATATTTCTTCTTGGGGTGGTCCAATTCTATCTATACGTAAGAAGGATTGGTCCCTTAGATATGTATAGATTACCACAGTTGAATATGGTGTTTGTGAAGAATAAATATTTGTTTCCTAGGATTGATGATCTCTTTGATCAACTTCAGGGTGCTAAGTACTTTGCCAAGATTGATCTTCGACCGGGTTACCATCAGTTGAAGATTAGGGAGATGAAAATCCCTAAGTTTTCCTTCCAAACTCGGTATGGTCATTTTGAGTTTTTGGTGATGTTCTTTGATTTGACTAATTCCCCAATAATAATTATGAATCTTATAAATTGCTTATTCCATCAGTTCTTGGATTTGTTCATAATTGTATTTGTTGATGATATTTGGTATATTCCAAAAGTTAGGCAGATCATGCTGATCACCTCTGCCTTTTGATGAAAACCTTGAGAGATCAATAGTTGTATGCAAAGTTCTCTAAGTTTGAATTCTAGTTGAATGTTGTGACTTATCTAGGCCATGTATTTTCTAGTAAGGGGATCATGGTGGATCCACAAAAAATTGCAGTAGTTAAGAAGTGGCCTAGACCCACGACTCAAACCGATATTTGAAGCTTCTTGGGTTGAGCCGATTATTGTATAAGGTTTGGGGAAAGATTGTCTTTATTACTTCCCTATTCACTATGTTGCTTCAAAAGAAGGTGAAGTTATTGTTGTCGGATTCTTGTGAAGGTAGTTTTGAGATCTTAAAAGATAAGTTAAGTTTGGCTTTGGATTTTACCCTACCCGAGGATACTGATGGTTTTGTTGTTTATTGTGATCTGTCCTGAGTGGGACTGGGTTGTGTGTTGATGCAGTATGACTACGTGGTTGCATATACTTCTTGGTAGTTAAAGGTACAATAGAAGAATTATCCGACTCATGATTTGGAGTTGTTGGCCGTGGTCTTTGAATTGATGATTTGGCATCACTATTTTAATGGGGTTCATGTTGACATCTTCCCAGACCATAAAATTTTACAATATGTGTTCACCCAGAAGGAGTGGAATCTCTGACAAAGGAGATGGTTTCAGCTGCTCAAGGACTACGACATAAGTTTTCATATCATCCAAGTAAAGATAACATGGTTGTTGGTGCTCTTCGCAGTTTATCATGGGAAACTTATAGCGATAATTGGTGAAGGATATTCACTATCTGTCTAATCTTGGAGTTTGTCTCTTGGACTCTGAGGATGGTGGTGTGATAGTGCAAGAGGTGGTAAAGTCATCCCTAAGTGCCGAGGTAAAAGAGAAACATGTTTTGTATCCTATCTTGACATAAATCAAGGATGATATGGGTCACCAGAAGGTGATGGATTTTGAGATTGGTGATGATGATATCTCAAGGTACCAAGGTAGGTTATGTGTTACAAATATTGATGGACCGCGAGAGACGATTTTGGATAAAGCTCATGAGTTGAGGTACACTGTTTATCTTGGTTTGACGATTACATTTCATTCCTTAAAAAATTTATTGGTGGAGTAACTTGAAGAGGGATATGGCTTATTTTGTGGCCACGTGTATAGTGTGTCAACAAGTGAAGGTGGAACACCCGAGGCCTAGTGTTTTTCTCAAGAGATTAAGTTACCCATGTGGAAATAGGAAGTTATTATATAGATTTCATTAATGGTGTTCTGCGGTCCTATCATCAGTTTGATTCCATTTGGGTAATCGTGCATAGAATGACTAAGTCCACTTACATTATTCTAGTAAAGACTAGTTATTTCGCGGAGTATTACTCTAAGCTCTTTATTAAGGAGATTGTAAAGTTGTATGGTTCTCAAGTTTCCATCATATATGATTGAGGTACTTTGTTCTCATTACACTTTTGGTGTTCGTTTCAGTGAGGTTTTGGGAGTAAAGTGATCCTTAACACTATTTTTCACCCTCAGATGGATGGAGAAGTGGAAAAATTGATACAGAATTTAAAAGATATGTTGAGGTCTTGTGTGAGGGATTTTGGTGGTAGTTGGGTTGACAATTTGCCTGTCATTGAGTTTGCTTAATGGTAGTTAGGTTGACAATTTGCCTCTCATTGAGTTAGCATTCGAGTATCGAAATGGCTCAATTTGAGGCTTTGTATAGTCGAAGGTGCAGGCTTCCTATTTGGCTATTTCAACTTGGTGAGGCTGAATTGTATAGCCTGGATTTGGTTCACCAAGCTCTGGAGAAGGTGAAGTAAATTGAGATATGCTTAAGACCGCCCAAAGTCGCCAAAAGTCCTATGTAAATGTCATGCGAAGGGACTTGGAATTTAGTATGGAAGATTTGGCGTTCTTGAATGTAACACCTCGGGTTTTTGGTCCTTGAAAATTTCTAAACTTTTATCATCACTTTCTTGACTAAGACTTCACCTACGATTTGTAAGGATTCTTGGTGAGGCCTAGGGACCTAATTGTAACCAAATTAGTAATTCTGCAACTAAGTTCTACTCTGAGTATGGGTGGTTCATTAAGAGTCGTAAGGACTTATTACGAGTCTTTGGGTGTAAATTGTAGGATGTCCAATGTTTATCCCAAATGGGTTATATGCTGACTATGACTAGACCCTATAAGTCGTAGGGCCCCATTATGAGATGTAGGAGTTGTGTCATAGGGTCAACATTGTGTGGGTTCCCTGAAGACTATCTTGGCCATAAGTTGTGGTGGCAAGTCAAAATGAGTCTTTACGAGTCGTATATCAATTCATAGTCACTAATGACTAAATTTTAGTTTTTTAAATTAAGGACATATTGGGTAATTCCCTTGTTACCATTTTAAAACCCCATGTTCATAAGGAACTTAAGAGGGTTTATTTCTCATTCATAACATACTTAAACACTTCTAAAGCTCTCTCAAGTCTCTCATGCAGCCATACTTAGAGTTTTCATGAAGCAGGTCATCTAAGGGCGTAAGGTTTGAATTCTCTATGTAAAACTTGGTATTTCAGGAATGTTATACTTCCGTAATTGGTAATTTTTTAAAAGCATGTGTTTTAAAGTATTGCTCGTGAGATACATATGTTGGTTTTTAAATAAGGGTTAAGGGTTTTAAATGCTTATTGATTGAACAATGTTTCCCATAACTTATGATTATTCATGCTTTAATTATGGTTTTGAACATGTGGGTGCATGGGTATGGTGAATGAACTAGGAAATTATGATTTTCCCTAAACTTGTGACTTTTGAAGTGGTTATGACCTCAACCCCCTATTGTGGAATTGGTTTGGAATATGAAAAATATGGACATTGAACTACTCTTGAACTATTGCATAATGTGAAAGGTTAATGAGAACAATGATTTTTAGTCGAACCTTATGGGGTAGTGTATTTACCTAAGGTAATAAATAGAGATTGTGATTTCCTCCAAGTAATGGTAATTGGTGTGACATGTTGATGTTACCTTGAAAGTTTAGTTGGTATGACGATATCAATAATGTATGCCATAATGTGTAATATGGTTCAATGAATGGAATGTGTGATATTTGATTCAATTGGGTTTTAATGCAGGTTGCGTAGCTGAGTCGTGAAAGTTGAGCTCCTGAGAGACAAATACTAGAAACCACAGTTGCCGATGTAGGGGTCTATATGACGGGTTGTTCGAGTCCTTCTTATTACTATTCTATGATTGGGAAGTTTGACTCCCCCATAATATATTACAAGATTGGGTGCTTGTGTCATCTTGATATGTTGGGAGGTTTGAGTCCCCTATAGTGCATATGTATACCCTCTAGTCATGCGGCTATATACACTGGGCCCTACTAACTAGGAGAGAGATGGGCCCATATAGCCCGTGGGTGTCTTCTCATATTATGATGGTTGAGCTAGATGATCCTAACTAAAGTTGTAAAGTGTATGATTAAGCCTTGTTTCCCTATCTCGGCATGTGATATATATATATATATATAATCATGTGCATTGGTTTTGAATAATATTGAATTGTTGAAAACGACATTATGGTTATCCTTATACCTGAGTTACTTGCTAGTGTTCACCCTACTAACCATCTCCGGACATGGTATCCCCATATGATGCAGGCACCAGAGATACTTTCCCATTTCCTACGTAGAGTTATATGGATCAGCTCGGTTCGTTGGTTTATTTTTGTAAAGAGGTGAACTTTTATTCATTGAAAGACTTGGACATTTCATCCATTGTTATTATTGATTAGAATTAAGAGTTTTCATAAACATTAACATTTTTATTTTAATTTTTATCTATCAGAGTCGTGGATATGTCCTGACTAAGATTGAGTTTTCACTCTTTTGTTAGAAGGCTTTGGTGGATTACTGTGGACTTGAGCGATGTTACTCGATTATTTTGGATGATTACTATTATCAGTCATAGATTTATCTTTTATTCTTTAATCTTACCTTGTGCTATCTTGTTATATGTTTGGAATTCATCTAATGTTGGGGATATTGTGTTCACTTAGTTAGGTTTATAGGGTAGTCTTTGGTCCATGTGGGACTTGAGATGCCCATTACGGCCAGACCCTTGTTTAGGTCGTGAACAAAAATGGTATCAGAGCATTGGTTTGATGTTATTGGGTATCCACAAAGCCGTTTTAAGTAGAGTCTCTTTTATCGGTGTGTAGCGTGCCACACTTATATGGGAGAGGTTATGAGGAACTTAGGAATGTTTCCCTTTCTTATTGTTCTATTTCGTGCTATAGATTCTATGGTCTTGAATTTCCTCTAACCCCTATATATTTTCTTTTCAGATCATGCCTTTTAGATGATTTGATATTCGCGAAAACTCTTATATGGATGGAGCTCATCCTACACCAAGAGTTCAAACTCTATCTATGGTTGGTTCTTCTGATTATCTTGATGAAGTACCACTGTTTCCCCTATCCCTCCCTAGGAACCTCAAGCGACGAGACTAATGTTGAGTTTCAACAGTCGATTCATTTTCTCACCCAATTGGTAGTATCTCTGTCTGAGCATGATTCTTCTATTACTCTATCTTCTAGGGCCACAAGATTTATCCAATTTATGAGGTTGAGTCCTTCGACCATCACTAGTTCTAAAGTTGAGGAAGATCCTAAAAATTTTATGATGAGAAATAAAAGATTTTTTGTGTGATTCATGTTTCTAATGTGGAGGTTGTAGAATTCACTACTTATCAGTTGAAGGAAGTAACATACTAATGCTATAGAGAGTGTGAGTAGTTCAGGGGTAATGATGCCGAGTTCACTTTGCAGAACAACTTCTCTAGTGCTTTTCTTGATCTCTTTTTTCTAAGGAGTTGAGGGAGTAAAGGGCTAAGAAATTCTTAAATTTGAAGCAAGGATAGATGATAGTAAAGTAGTATGCCTTGAAGTTTCATCAGCTACGCGTTATGCTTTTGAGTTGGTATCTAGCATGAGGTTAAAAATAAGGAAGTTTGCCTTTAGATTATCTCGTGAGTTTATCTTAGAGAGAAAGAGAACCTTTTTGAATAAGGATATGGACATCTCTAGACTTATTGTGTATATACTTTAAGTAAATGAGGAAAAGAACAAGAAAAAAGAGATGAGTGAAAGGTAGAATAAGAAGTTTCAATATATAGATAAATGTGGAGGTCAATCGCAGAGTGGTAGAGACAATTAAAAATGATCTAAGAAGAAGTGGGGAAATTCTGGTTCCTACTCTACGGATAGTTCTCCTTAACCCAAGCCATCGGGTGATTGTCATTCTTAGTATGATAGTGGGTTCAAAGTCCCAGGAGCATAGTCTCATGCTAGTGAGGCTTAGTTAGCTCAATCGTATCCTAGTGGTAGATTCTTTAGTTAAGTGCATCGTGGTATTTTTGAAGAAAAGAGTAACAAATTTATATGGAAAATGCAAACCTTGGCAGATATATGAGGTATAGGGACTAAAGTAACCCTTAGTACCAATTTTTACCAGCCTATGGATGGACAAGTGGAAAGGACAATTGATACCTTGGAAGATATGCTTCGAGCTTGTATATGTGATTTTGGTGGAAGTTGGGTTGATCACCTGCCTCTCATAGAATATTCCTACAACAATAGTTATCACTCTAGAATTGGTATAGCCATGTTTGAGGCCTTATATGGTAGGATATGTTGGTCTCATATTGGGTGGTTTGAGGTTGGTGAAAATAAGTTATTTGGCCCTGATTTTGTTCACCAAGCTATAGAGAAAGTGAAGGTGATTTAGGATAGACTTAAGGCCTCCCAAATTAGCTAAAACACTTATACCGATTTAGGGTGAAGGGAGTTGGAGTTCAGTGTTGGTGATTTGGTGTTCTTAAAGGTATCTCCCATGAAGGAAGTTATGTATTTTGGTAAGAAGGGGAAGTTAAATCCCGTTATATTGGTTCATGCTTAGTTTTCAAGAGGGATGGTAATGTTGCATATGAATTAGAGTTGCCTTCTAATTTGAGTTTCAGTCATCTGTTGTTTCATGTTTCAATGTTGAGAAAGTGCATGGGTGATCCTTTGATGGTTTTTCCCTTGGAAAAGGTAGGAATTCGGATTCCTTGTCCAATGAAGAAGTCCCAATTGAGATTTTGGATCGGAAGGTTAGTTGATTGTGGACAAAAGATATGGCTCCGGTAAAGGTTCTTTAGAGGATCCAAAAGTTTGAAGAAACTACGTGGGAACCTAAGGAGGATATGAAGTCCAAGTATCCGTTCTTGTTCCCTATTTTTAAAAATCATGTTTGAGGTATGTGTATTCCTTAATATCCTTGTTTTATGCCTTTGTTAAAGGTAAGTGTGATTGTGTTTGGAGTCAAATCATGCTAATAAATGCCTTGTCCTGTCATTCGAGGATGAATGATCCTATGGGGAGAGTTTGTAATGCCCCAGGTTTTTGGTCCTTCAAAATTTCTACAATTTTGTACTTACTATCCTAACTACGACTTCCCCTATGAGGAGTCTTGACGGGTACTAGGGACCCAATCTTACCAAATCAATAATTGTGTGACACAGTTTTGCACTGAGTATGAGTGGCTCACTAAGATTCGTGAGGACTCGTTATAATTCATTGAGTGAAAATTTTAGGATGCCAGTGTTTACCCCCAAATGGGTTTTGTGTTGGCTACGACTGGATCCAATGAGTCATAGGGTACCATTATGAGATGTAGCAGTTAACTTGTTAGATCAACAGTGTGTGAGTGCCCTGGAGACTATATTGGCTATGACTCATGGTAGCAAGTCGTAATGAGTCTATTCCAGTCGTATAGTGTCTCGGAGTCGCCAACGACTAATTTTCAGCTTTTGAATTGAGAGCACTTTGGACAATTCCCTACTCACCAAATTAAAATCCCATATTATAAGGAACTAAAGAGGTGTTATTTCTCATCCATAATGTACTTAAACACTTCTAAAACTCTCTCAATTCTCTGAAGCAACCATACTTAGGGTTTTAAAGAAGTAGGTCATCTAAGGGATCAAGGGTTGAATTCTCTCCATGAAACATGGTATTTCAGGTATGTTACTCTTTCTAACTTCTAATTTTGGAAAAACATGTATTTTAAAGTTTCGCCAATGAGACATTGATGTTGGTTTCAAAATAATGGTTGAGGGTTTTGAATGCTTATTGATTGAGCAATGTTTCCCATGGCTTACTTATGATAATTCATGATTTAACTATGGTTTTGAACTTATGGGTGCATAGGTATGGTAAATGAACTAGAAAAATGTGATTTCCCCAAACTTGTGACTTTTGAAGTTGTTATACCTCAACCCGCCCTATTATGGAATTGATTTTGAATAAGAAAAATATTTACATTGAACTACTCTTGAACTATTGCATAATGTGAAAGGTTAATAAATCATAATGATTTTTAGTTGAACCTTATGGGGTTGTGTAATTCCCCAAGCTAATGTATAATTGAACCAAGGGGATTGTGATTTTCCCCAAGCAATGGTAATTAGTGTCACATGTTGATGTTACCTTGAAGTGTAGTTAGTATGACGATACCAACAATATATTTCTTAATGTGTAATGTGGTTCAATGAATATGAATGTGAGATGAATGATTTAATTGGGCTTTAATGAGGGTTGTGTAGCTGAGTCATGAAAGTTTAGGTTCCGAGGGACCAATACTAGAAACAGCAGTTGCAGTGAGGGCCTATATGATCGGGTGATTCGAGTCCCCTTTATTATTTACATATGATTGGGAAGTTCGACTCCCCCATTCTATAACATAATTGGGTGCATGTGTCACCTTAATATGTTGGGTGGTTCGAGTTTCCCATAGTGCATATGTATACCCTCCGGTTTGTGCAGCCACACGCATTGGGCCCTACAACTGGGGGAGTACTCGGTCCATATAGTGCATGGGTGCCTTCTTATGTTATGACGGTTCAGTTACACAATCTTGACTAAAGTTTTAAAGTGCATGATTTTGCCTTGTTTCCTTATCCCGACATGTGTGTGTATATATATATATATATGTATATGTATTTTATCATATACATTAGTTTTGAATGATTTTGAATTGTTGAACACGACATTATGTTTATCCTTATCCTTGAGTTATATGCTAGTGTTCACCCCACTAACCGTCTTCGGACATTGTATCCCCATGTGATGTACCGGAGATACCTCCTCTTTTCATATGTAAAGTTATTTGGATTGGCTCAATTCGTTAATTTGTTGTGGTGAAGTGGTGAGATTCCATTCTTTGGAAGATTTGGACATTTCATCCATCATTATCCTAGATTAGAACTAAGAGTTTTTATTTTCTTTAAAATTATCATTTTAATTTTCACCTATCACAGTCGAGGATATGTCCCGACCAAGGCAGAGTTTTGACTATTTTGTTAGAAAGATTTGGAGGATTAACGTGGACATAGGCAATATTGGTCGGCTGTTTTAGCCAATTACTGATATCGATAATAGACTAATCTTTTATTCATTAATCTTACCTTGTCTGTCTTATTATATGTTTGGAATTCATTCGATATTGAGGATGTTGTGCCCACTTAGTTAGGTACAGGGGGTGGTATCCGATCCATGTGGGACTTGAGATGCCTGTGATAGCCAGAACTTAGTTCGAGTCATGACAAAGATGGTATCATAGCTAGGTTTGGTGTCATTGGGTGTCCACAAAGGCGTATTAAGTAGATTCTCTTTTATAGGTATATAGCATGCCACACCTATAAGGGAGAGGCTATGAGGAATTTACAGATAATTCCCTTTTGTGTTGTTCTATTTTGACCTATAGAGTCTAAGGTCTTGAATCTCTCCTAACCTTCGTATCTTTGATTTTTAGATCATGCCTCTCAGAAGATCTGATGTTCGCGGAAACTCTTATGTCCCATTTGAGGACAATATGTATGGAGCTCGTTGTACTCCAGGATTTCAGACCCAATCTTGGATCGCTTCATCTGGTTATCCCAATGGAGTTCCACCAGTTCCCCCTATCACTCCTCAGGTACCTTAAATTAGCAGGAATAATGCTGAGTTTTCCCAGTCGATTAATTTTCTTACCCAATTGGTAGCTTCTCATGATAAGTGTAATGCTTCTGTTACACCATCTTCTAGGGCTACTAGAGTTGGCCTATTTATGGGGTTGAGTCTTACGACCTTCACCAGCTCTAAAGTTGTGGAAGATCCACATAATTTTATACATGAGATAGAAAAGAGTTTTTGTGTGATACATGTTCTTATGCGGAGGGTTTAGAATTCACTGCTTATCAGTTGAAGGATGTAGCATACCAATGATATGAAGAGTGGGAGAAATTCGAGGGAGATAATTTCAAGACCACTTTATGGGGCAACTTCTCTAGTGCTTTTCTTGATTGCTTCTTTCCTCAGGAGTTGAAGAGGATGAGGGTTGAGGAATTCATGAATTTGAAGCAAGGCAGGATGATAGTAAAGTTGTATGCCTTGAAGTTTCATCAGCTATCGTGTTATGCTCCTAATTTGGTATTTAGCACGAAGGCTAGAATAAGCCAGTTTACCTCTGGGTTATTCTTTGAATTGATCTTGGAGAGCAAGGCTTCCTTATTAAACACAGATATGGAAATATTTAGACATATTGTGTATATGCAACAAGTTGAAAAGGAAAAGAAGAAGCAAGCAGAGATAAGTAAAAGACAAAGAAGTAGTTTTAATATTCAGATCACGGTAGAGGTCAGCAACATAGAGGTAGAGATAATTGAAAATGGTCTAAGAAGAAGGGGGCAATTTTTATTTCTATTCTACAGCCAGATCTCCTTAACTAATGCCATCGAATAATAGTGGGTTCAGAGAAATAGGATCCCAGTCTCAATCTAGTGGGGCTTAGTCAGCTCTATCATATCCTTCATGTAAATTCTATAATCAGGTGCATCGTGGTATTTTTGAAGAAAACAGGTACAAATATTTTCATATGGTCAGATTGGTCAAATACAGAGGGATTATCCTTTAGGTAGTTTTTGGGGAAAAAAGATTCATGTTACTACTTTATTAGCTGCTATGCCAAAGGGTGTTGCTTTTGTTTTTGGCTTCGGCATTAGTCAAAATTGTCTGTATACTCTTGCCACCCGCCAGGATTTTTAAGCATCCTCTGATGTTGTTATTGGTACGCTCAAAATCTTCTTTCATGATGTATATTGTCTACTTGATCTCGGGTCTACCTTCTTTTATGTGACCCCTTATATGACTATCCATTTTGGTTTTGATCCTGAGTGTATTTTGAATCCTTTTTTTGGTATCCACCTTGGTGGGTGATTCTATTATGGCTAAAAGGGTTTATAGGGGTTGTATGATGTTGGTCTATGGTAGAGAGATATTGTTAGAACTGATAGAGTTGGACATGTTAGACGTTGATATGATTTTAGGGATTGATTGCTTGCATTCGTGCTATGTGTCTTTAGATTGTTGGACCCAAAGGGTCAGTTTTAATTACCTAAATGAGGCGGTGATTAAATGTGATGATAGTCCCATAGTACCTAAGGAAAGGTTTATTTCATATGTTAGAGCCCAGAAATTGGTCTCAAAAAGGTTCTCTATCACTTAGTGAATGTTAAGGATTCTAGATCTGAAGGTCCTTCTTTGCACACTGTCCTTGTGGTGTGTGAATTTCCTGAGGTATTTCCTGATAATCTTCCTGGTATTTCTCCCGATAGGAAAATTTATATTGGGATTGATCTTTTTCTGGACACTCATTCAATTTATATTCTTTCTTATTGAATTGTTCCACCTGATTTAGAAGAACACAATGAGTAGTTGAAAGATCTTCTGGATAAGGGTATTATCTACCCTAATATGTCTCCATGGGCGCTCTTATTCTTTTTATGCATAAGAAGGTGGGCCCTTCGATTGTATATTGATTACCAACAAGTGAATAAGGTAACTATGAAGAATTTGTATCCACTTTTGAGGATTGATGATCTCTTTGATCAGTTTCAGGATGCTAAGTAGTTTTCCAAGATTGATCTTTGGTCTGGGTACAATCAGTTGAAGATTAGGGAGGCAAATATCCCTAAGACTTCTTTGCAAACTTGGTATGGTCATTTTGAGTTTTAGGTGATGTTCTTTGGATTGACTAAGGCCCCAATGACATTTATGGATCTTACAAATTAGTTTTCCATCAGTTCTAGGATTTGTTCATGATTTTCTTTGTTGATGACATTTTGGTGTATTCTAAAAGCAAGGCAGGTTGTGTCGATCACCTCCTCTTAGTGTTTCAAACCTTGAGGAGCAACAAATATATGCTAATTCTCTAAGTATGAGCTCTAGTTAAGTGCTGTGACCTTATCTAAGTCATGTGGTTTTTAGAAAATGGATCACAATAGATCCAAAGATAGTTGTGTTAGTTATAAAGTAGCCTAGATCGATAACTCTAACTGACACTTAGAGCTTCGTAGATTTAGCCATCTATTATATAAGGTTTGTGGAAAGTTCTTCTTCTATTGCTTCCCCATTGACTAAGTTAACTCAGAAAAAGGTGAAATTCTTATAGTCTGATGCTTGTGAGGGTAGTTTTGAGAAGCTGAAGGATAAGTTAAATTTGGCTTCCATTTCAACTCTACCTAAGAAAATTAATGGTTTTGCAGTCTATCGTGATGCGTCTTGGGTAGGACTGGGGTATGTCTTGATGCAGCTTAGCAAGGTGGTTGCTTATGCCTTTAGATAATTGAAAGTCTATAAGAAGAATTACCCAACTCATGATTTCGAATTATTTGTTGTGGTGTTTTTATTAAAGATATGGCAACATTACTTGTATAAGGTCTATGTTGATGTTTATTTTGATCATAAGAGCTAGCAAGATGTGTTCAATCAAAAGGAGATAAATGTCAGGCAAATTAGATGGTTTAAGTTGCTCAAGGACTATGACATGAGTCTTCACTATAATCCAGGTAAAGCTAATGTGGTTGCTAATGATCTTAGCAGGTTTTCCTTAGGAATCTTATCTCATATGGATAAACATAAGTGGGATTTGGTGAAGGATATTCACTATTAGATAATGTAGGAGACCGTATCTTGAATTTTGAGAATGGTGGTATGATCGTTCAAGAGTTGGCAAAGTCATCCCTTGGTGCTGTGGTGAAGGAGAAAAAGTTGTTGGATCCTATTTTGATCCAAATCAACAATGATGTAGGTAGGCAAAATCTGATGATTTTTGAGATCAGTGGTGATGGTATCTTTATGTACCAAGGTAGATTATGTTTTCCCAATATGGATGGGTTGCGAGGAAGAATTTTGGCCGATGCTCATGAGTTGTGCTATACTATTTATCTTGGTTCAGAGACAATTTATCATGATCTTAAGGAGATTTATTGGTGGAAAAATATTAAGAGAGACATGGCCAATTTTATTCTTGTGCATGGTGTCTCAGCAAGTGAAGGTAGAACACATGAGGGCCGGTGAGTTGATTCAAGAGATTGAGAAGCCAGTATAAAAATAGGAGATCATAAATATAGATTTTGTTATCGGTCTTTCACGATCTGGCCAATAATTTTTATTTTTGATTTGGGTCATCGTGGATAGGATGACTAAGTTTGCTCATTTATTGCTAGTGAGGACTAATTTCTATTAAGAGGATTATGCCAAGTTATTTATTGAGGAGACAGTCAAATTTCATGATACTCCAGTTTCCATCTTATTTGATCGGGGTACCCAGTTCTTATCTCACTTTTGAAGGTTGTTCCAGTGAGCAATGGGTACTAAAGTAACCCTTACTACCGCTTTCCACCAACAAACGGATGGGCAAGGAGAAAGAACAATTTAGGCCTTGTAAGATATGCTTTGGGATTGTGTATGTGATTTTGATGGAAGTTAGGTTGACCACTTGCATCTCATAGAATTTGCCTATAACAACAATTATCACTCTAGCATTGGTATGGCCTTATTCGAGGACTTATATGGTAGGAGGTATAGGGCTTCTTTTGGGTGGTTTGAGGTTGGTGAAAATAAGTTATTTTGCCTTGATTTTGTTCACCAAGAAATAAAGAAGGTAAAGGTGAATTGGGATAGACTTAAGGCCACCCAAAGTCGCCAAAAGTCCTATGCGTATGTGAGGTGTAGGGAGTTGGAGTTCAGTATTAGTGATTGGGTGTTCTTAAAGATGTCTTCCATGATGGGAGTGATAAAGGATTGTAAGAAGGGAAAGATCAGTCCCCGTTAAGCTGGTCCATACTTAGTTTTGAGGAGGGTTGATAATGTTACATATGAATTAGAGCTGCCTTCTAATTTGAGCTCTATCAATCTAGTGTTTTATGTTTTAATGTTGAGAAAGTACGTGGGTGATCCTTCGATGGTTGTTCCCTTGGAAAAAGTGGGCATTTTGGATTCTTTGTCCTATGAGAAATTCCTGATTGTGATTTTAGATCAGCAAGTCTGTCGATTATGGGCTAGGGATGTGGCTTCGGTAAAAGTTATTTAGAGGAACCAAAGGGTTGTAGAAGCTACGTGGTAAGGTAAGGAGGACATGAATTCCAAGTATCTATTCTTGTTTCCCCTTTTGGAATATCATACTTCAGGTATGTGCGTTCCTTAATATCCTTGTTTTCTTTCTTTGTAAAAGGTAACTGTGATTGTGTTTTGAGTTAAATCATGCAAATAAATTCCTCGTCCTGTCATTCAAGAATGAATAATCCTAAGGTGGGAGTATGTAACACCCCGGGTTTTTGGTCCTTTAAAATTTCTGAAATTTAATCCTCACTGACCTGACTATGACTTCCTCTAAGAGTCATAGGGAGTCATGATGAGTCCTAGGGACCCAATCATAACCAAATTTGTATGGGTAGGATTAAGTTCTGTATCGAGTACAAATGGCTCACTAAGAGTCGTAATGACTCATTATGAGTTGTTGCGTGAAAATCATAGGATGTCTAGTGTTTACCCTATGTGGGTTATGTATTGACTATGACTAGACCCTATGAGTCGTAGGGTCCCATTACATGATGTAGAAGTTGAGTCGAAGGGTCAACAGTATGTTGGTGCCCTATAGATTGTCTTGACAATAATGATAACAATAGTGTTTTCCTTAATATGTAATGTGGTTCAATTAATAGAAAGGTGAGATAAATAATTTAATTGTGCTTTAATGAGGGTTGTGTAGCTGAGTCATATAAGTTGAGGTCCCGAGGGACCAATACTGGAAACTATGAGTGCCGATGTAGGGGTCTATATGATCATATAGTTTGAGTCCCTCCTTATTTTTATCATATAATGGAGAGGTTTGAGTCCTCCATATTATATTACATGATTGGGTGCTTGTGTTACCTTGATAAACTGGGAGGTTTGAGTCCCCTACAGTGCATATAAATATCATGTAGTTCGTGTGGCTACACGCACTAAGGGCCTACTAGCTGGGGGGGAGAGCTGGGCCTATATAGTCCGTGGGTGGTTTGTCATATTATGACGATTGAGCGACATAATCCCGAATAAAGATTTAAAGCGCATGATTAAGCCTTGTTTCCCTATCCCAGCATGTGATATATGTATATATGTGTGTGTGTATATGCATTTTATCATGTGTATTGGTTTTGAGTGATTTTGATTTGTTGAACACGACATTATGTTTATCCTTATCTCTGAGTTACATGCTAGTTTCACCTTACTAATCATATCCATACATTGTCTCTTTATGTAATCTAGGCAGCAGAGATACCTCTACTTTTTCTATTCAAATTTATGTGGATCGACACATTTTGTTGATTCGATATGGTGAAGTGGTGAGCTTCCATTCCCCTGAAGACTTGGACATTTTATCCATCATTTTCCTAGATTAGAATTAAAATTTTTCATTATCATTAACATTATTGTTTTTATTATCTTCTATTAGAGTTGGGGATACATCCCAACTAAGATAATAGTTTTGACTCTTTTGTTAGAAGGCTTTGGTGGATTACTGCAGACTTGGGTAATATTGGTCAGTTGTTTTGGCCGGTTACTAGTTATCGATCATAGATTTATCTTTTATTATTTAATCTTACACTGTTCTATCGTTTTATATGTTCGTAATTCATCCAAGGTTGGGAATGTTGTGTTAACTTGATTAGGTGTAGGGGGTGGTCTCTGATCCATGTAGGACATGAGATGCCCATCATAGCCAGGCCCTAGTTCAGGTCCTGATATTGAAGGTGTCTCCCATGAAGGGAGTGGTACAGTTGGAAAGAAGGGAAAGCTCAGTCCTTGTTATATTGGTCCATATTAATTTTTAAGATGAGTGGGAAAAATGTCTTATGAGTTGGAATTTCCTTCGAGTTTAGGTTCCGTTCATTCGGTCATTTATATGTCGATGTTGAAAAAGTATGTTGGCGATCCTTCCTTGATTGTCTTAAATTTCTTGTCTTGTGAGGAGGTCCCGACTGAGATTTTAGATCGGCATGTTCGCCGGTTGAAGACAAAGGAAGTGGCTTCGGTAAAAATTTAATGCAAGAACCAAAAGTAAGAAGAAACTACTTGGGAAGCTGAAGCAGACATAAAGTCAAAGTACCCATTCTTGTTTCTCACTCTGGAAAATAATGCGAGAGGCATGTGTACTCAATAACATCTTATTTTTTTGACTTTGTTAAACGAAATTGTGATTTCCTTGATATCTTTGTTTTTTATTTTAGTTAAAGGTAAGTGTTTTCCTTTTCGGAGTCAAATCGTGGTAATAAAAGCCTTGTATTATTATTCAAGGATGAATGATCCTAAGTGAGGGAGAATGTAAAACCCCAAATTTTTGCCCCTTGAGAATTTTTGGAACTTTATCCTCACTGTCAAGACTACGAGTCCCCTTGCTAGTCGTAGTGAGTCTTGATGAGTCGTTGGACCTAAATCATAGCCTAACCAGTGTGTATGGCCAAGTTTTTTGTTCTAAGTATGAGTGGCTCGCAACAAGTTGTACGGACTCATTATGATTCGTAATATCCCAACCATGAGTCATAGGGTCAATAGTATGTGTTCCTAATAGCACTGCCCTGTCTACGACTCGTAGTGATGAGTCATAACATATCGTTATGAGTCATAGTGTGACCCATAATCACTGGCGATAAGTTTTCAAATTTTTATGTTGAGGGAACTTTAGACATTTCCCTCTTTTCCCAACTTAATGACTATGACCATAAAGCACTTTAAGGGATTATTTCTCATTCATAACTAAATCATAATATTTTCTTTTCTCTCTAAATTCCCTCAAGCAAGATACTTAGGGTTTCCAAGAAGTAGGTCTTCTAAGGGCTCAAGGGTTCAATTCTCTCCATAAAACTTGTTGTTTCAGGCGTGTTACTCTTTCCCAACTATTACTTTATAAGAATGTATGTTTTAAATTGTTATTCATGTGGTTTTGATGTTGATTTTTGAACATGGTTTAAGGGTTTTGAATGATTATTGTTATGTGATTTTTCATGTTTACATATGGATTGATAATGTTTTCAGTGGTGGTTTTGAAATTAGTTTAATGCATGGGTATGCAGAATAAAGTAGGGGATTGTGATTTCCCCAAATTTTGTGAATATTGACAATTGAATTAGTAATAACTCTAATCCAATTTTGTGAAAATAGTTTTGAGTATGAGTAAAATTGCATCGAAGTATTTTTGGAACAATTGCATTATATCAAGAGGTTATTGAAACATGATGGTCTGATTTACTGAACAAAGGGATCTGGTGTTCCCCACCTTGTATTAATGAACAAAGGGAATTGTTATCCCGAGTTAATGGAATTGAAATGGCTTGTTGATGATACCTTTCAAGTGTAGTTGGTATGACAATACCAAAAGCCTATGCCTAGAATAATTGATAAATATTTTAATGGGTCTTAAAAGAGGGTTATGTATGGTCCCAAGGGACCAATACTAGATACTACGGTAGCCGATATGGGAGTCTAAAAGATCGGGCGGTTCAAATCCACCTTATTATATGATTTAGAGGTTTGAGTCCCCCATATTATATTACATGATTAGGTGCTTAAGTCACCTTGGTATTCCAGGAGGTTCAAGTCCCCGATGGTGCATATGTGCATCCATTGGTTCATGGGGCTACACGTACTAGGAACCTTTCAGCTATGGAAGAGCTGGACCTATATAGCCCATGGGTGTCTTCTTATGATGGCTGAGCCACACAATCTAGGCTAAATTTTTAAAGTGCATGATAATCCTTGTTCCCTTCCACGACATATTATTTATGTATTTATCCAATGATGTTCATATAGTTTTGAATTGGAGCTTGACTTGACATGATATTTTTCCCCCATCCTTGAGTTACATGCTAATGCTCCACCTACTAACTATCTCCAAACGTTGTATCCCCAAGTAATGTAGCCACCAGAGATAATTCTACTTTTTTCGCACAGTGTTAGATGGATTAGCTCGGTTTGTCGGTCGTTGATGGTGTAATGGTGAGATTCCATTCTCTGGAAGACTTGGATATTTCATCAGTTTTTGTTCATAGATTAGAATTAAGAGTTCATATTATCATTAACATTGTCATTGTCATTATCAAAGTCGGGGGCATGTCCCGACACTTTGTTGATTTTGATATTGTTAGAAGGCTTTGTGGATTACTTTGGACTTGAGAGGTGATGTTTGTTGTTTTTGGTTGTTTAACGATTTTCGATCCTAGACATATCTTAAATTCTTTTAGCTTATCTTATGCTATTTTTTTATATGTTCGAAATTCAGCCACTATTAGGTAGTTTGTGGTTTTTTAGCTAGGTATAGAGGGTTGTCTATGGTCCCCGGTGGACTTGAGATGCCTGTCATGGCTAGGGCCTAGTATGGGTCATGACATAAATATTTACTATAAGGCCTACTACTTGATTTGTTGGATTATGAGGGTTTCCTAGATAATGGTATAACTATGCCAGTCGTATATTATTAGGTCCAAGGCCATGGCCGTGATGATGATATTAGTTGGACTTCAGGTGTGTGAATTATCCTTGAAAAGGATGTGACCATAATCTATGGACATTTAGATGCTTATAATTGTCATGTTTGTATACTAGTGATGATATTGCGTACATTTCATGCATTCATAGTAATTTAGTGGTACAATTCAAATTTAATACATGGTTTTAATACTATATTTTTGAAAAGAGATTTACTCCTACTTTTAACTTTAAAGCAGATTCTTTCATAAATCGTACTACCTTAATGAATGATTTGTGAGCTTTTGAGAATAAAAATGATGTTTTAGAGATTTGACTAAGATGGATTCCAATCTAAGGCTTTACTACTACTATTTACTTTGGTCCAGAGAGATTCCAACCCTTTCTACACTTTTATGATAATTTAGTATCAAAGTTTACCCCGAGCAATGGATTCATGCACATACACTCTTTTAGAGATGATTTGATTTCATGCATTTATTATATTTACATCTCTCTGGTACTAGACGGAGTAGATTGCTGTTTATGATTATTGAAAATCTTGGAGCAGAACCTGGCTGGTGTATAGGGTATTCTTGAACCTCATAGGGTCTAAGTCGCCCGTAAGCTGTCGTGCCGAAAAAGAAAGGTCACCATAGGTCCTGCCTTAACTAGCCGTTGAGCTAGAGGAGGTGTATACACTGGATTACTTTATGGAACTTGAATCAGTTACAATTTTATAGACTTACCTTGTATTCATTATTGAATGTGCATTGCCTATCACTTGTATGTTACTTAGTTCCTAGACCTACCAACTCTATGGGGGAGGGGGGGAGGGGTTGCATAAGTATAGGTTATGATTGCAATTGATGTGTGCTATGTGCTGATTGAGCCTTTCGGGCTATGGGGTCCAATTTAGGTATGTTTTTTCTGCATTAGTTGGTTACTTTATTGTTATTATTATGGTTAGTTCGTGATAGGTTGATTATGAATTAATACAGATACTCGAGGTATGATTCTAATTCTTTTGTCTTACGGTTAGTTTATTGTGGTTAATTTTCTCATGGTTAGACATTATAGTTATAGGACTTGATTATTCCATCACTAGTTCATACCGTGATTAGGAGACCTTAAGATGCTAGTAAGGCTACCCTAGGTTGTACCTTAGAGTTAGTC
This sequence comes from Capsicum annuum, assembly GCF_002878395.1. Lineage (NCBI taxonomy): Eukaryota > Viridiplantae > Streptophyta > Magnoliopsida > Solanales > Solanaceae > Capsicum > Capsicum annuum. The sequence continues at coordinate 148,853,270 of NC_061121.1, read as the reverse complement.
TTATATAGATATACATATATATGTACCCAGCTTTAGTATTACCGTATATCCTCTCCTCCATTTATTCATGTTGTATATCCAATAGTTAGTGCTTATGTTCCTGAGTATGGTTAGTATGGTATAATTTACTCTTATTGCCTCCTTAGTTTTATTATGTCAGTTTCATGGAAATTTAGGTGTAGTTTACATATCTTCTTGTATGTTATTTGTATTTTGATTATCTTTGGAGCTCAGTCGGCATTTTCCTACTATGTACTATGTGTTGATACTCATACTACACTTCTGCAGCCTGCAAATCATAGTATACGTTCTCACCTTTTTTGGATGCACTGACGGAGCAGTGAATCGAATACTTAGGGTGAGCTCATGGCGATCAGAGTATTATTATTCTTCCTTTTATAGACTAGACTGGCCTCTATATTGCATTCGAAGATGGTTTATATCGGTATATTCACTTAATATTTCATTTTGTATTCCTATTATCTTAGAAGCTTTTGTACTGATTTCACTAGCTTTTGGGAATATCTTTTATATATATATATATATATATATATATTCTTTCATTATAATTGTTCTACTATCTTCATTCATTCTTCTTGGTAGTCCGTTACTACAAATTTCGGACTACGGGTTGGCTTACCAACTTGTGGATTATAGTAGGTGCCAGGGTTGTTAAAAATTGGTATCATAGCCTAGGTTTACCGATTTGTTAATGCAAGAGTTTATTGCCTAGTAGAGTTTTGCGGTTTGGTACAGGGATATCCGTAGCCTATTTTAAGAAGGCTACAGGGCGTTCTTAGGAAATTCTGCTCTTGACTCCATATCATGTGTCCATATTTCTTTGAGCCTTAAGTGCATTCTTTGACACTATTGTGTCCCATATGTGTGATACAAGGTTATCGACAGATGCGGAAATGACTTCGGCAGGTGTTTCCAGAGCTTCACCATAGTGTTGGATTAGGTAGTCAGAGGTTATATCGAAGATCTTCAGTGTCAACCAAAGGATTTAAGATCAACCTATGCTCCGACAGAGCTTGTGACTGCTTCATCCTTTCAAGATTCAGCATTGGGGATCCCAATTCTTTTTATGGATACCTCATAGCCAAAGATGACATTCGATTGATCACGTTACTCTTAAGATAGATTAGGATTTTTTGGTGTTCAGCAGGGTTCCTTGTATGTCTCGGAGCATGAGATTAGATTTCTTGTGTTGGCCAGGCATGTTCCTAAGCTGTATCCTTTAGCCTTAAAGATATTTCATTTGGTGGTCTTGCATCACAAAACTCTTTATATTTTAGGAGTTACATGCATTGAATATGACTATAAAGTGATCCTACACAAACACTCAGTTTGTAAGGAAGCTTTCAACTTGGCCATGATCTAGGAAATATTTGTGGCCTAATTTCATGTATAAATCACTACACATACTACCAAATAAGTATATTTGGTTCTACATGTACTTGTAGCGTGGCTTTAATCTTATCTGAGATTTTTAGGGTGTTATAATATCTCCCCCTTGGGGTCATTCGTCTCCAAATAGGAACTAACTAAGTTGAAATGTTAGTGAAAGAGATATAATCCCTAATAATGGATTATAATAGCCGAATACTAACATGATGACTAAATCTCCATCAAAAACATGGGCTGGTCATAATATGAGGGAACTTACTAGTACTGTTTTGATGACTTCAAAAGCTAGATAACTAAACTGATACTAGTTTCTGAATCTAGATATCTTCCATGGTTGGGAGTGATTTAGACTGGGAGTAAGGACTCATATGAATTTACACATAGCATGAATGAAAATATAGAACCTCATGGAATAGGCATATACATGAAACCTAGGGTAGTAAGACTAGGAGAGAACATAGGGAACCACAAAATTGTCTGTATTCTGTCTGAGCTGAGTTACTGTCTATCTGAACTGACTCATACTAAAATTTTATATATCCAATGGAGCATTCCTAGAATGAACGTATATGTAGCAATGCAAAGTTATAGATCAACATGAAATTTCTGAGAGTGACAAAGAAAGTAATATCTGTTACCTCTAATTCTCCCTGTCATAGGTTCGTATAACAGTAAGGAAGAAAGACTTTTGGGCTTGATCTAAGTAATATATATGAATAAGGATTGTAACATAGTCTGAGCATTCTACTCTATTCATTTGATCTTATACAAAAGGAATGCCTTAGTGTTTAACATGAGACACCTTTAATAGAATAAGGTTATGGTTAGTATGCTTTAAACAGTGTGACAACTGACCTTCCAACTTGGCAACAGTCAACCATGATACTTCTTATGGATATACCACACTTAATTGGCTAAAAGTTCTAACGCTATTAGGGGTACACCAAATATGGAAACTAAAGGCTATGTCTAGCCTAGCTGAATGTTTCCATTCTATTCAATCTTCCCCAAAGATACAAAGCTCTTATACTAGAAGGATTACATTGGTCTTAACCACGGGAATCTATATTCTATAACCACTAGGGCCAATTATTCAAAAAATATACATCTCCTGGTTACATTAAACAATTAACCTTAAGTTCTAATCAAAGATTTACTAACCACCATATGTCATTATTCGTATGTGTTTCAACAAGTCATTAAAGCCTATGAATTAGCTACCATAAACATTACCATAAAAACATGAGAAGGTTTACTAAAGAATTAGAACATTAGTATCTAGGATAATAAGAATACTGAGAAATATTGACCTAAGGATTTTCATAACTTTGATTCTCAACGGAGGCCCAAAGAGAAAAATATAGTAAGAATAAAATTGTTCAAGAGATCTAATCTGAGATCATATGTGACGTAGTGTGATTTCACTAGTCCTTAAGGAGGTATCATCAGTAACAGAAACTGAGAATACTACAAAATATATGTATGAGTTATGAGTTGTATGGCATAAGATTAGAATTCATATAGTCATGTAGTATGATTCGTACAACCGAGTGAGGTATTACATTATTCTTTGAGTTGAGATTAGACATTATGTTGTATGAACTACATGAATATGAGTTATGATCCTGTTACTGACATGCATGATAAGATTATAGTGTCATAGTGACTAAAGTACAAGAAATATATTGTTAGGAATGGTGCAGATATCTAGTTCTCCTAGATAAATTCTAATACATTACTAGCATAACTAAAAGTATTGCAAAACCTTGCTTGATTCTTTGTTCTATCATCTCCCCTTAAATTTAGGCCATCATTCTAAGTCGGTGGACCTATTCAATAAACTCTAAATTGAGGTGTAATAACTTCACTCTTTCCTCAATAGTCATCATACTATAACATAAATGCTTACTAACTTGGAATCTTTTAAAGTATCACAAAATTTTGAGGGCACATTTTTTCCTTCTGGAATTCAAAACACTTCTTTCTATTAGCCTGATCATCCACAATTAACACTTTGGGTGTAACACTTAAAATAAATGGCCACACATTTCCTCATACACTATACCAATTTACTAATACTAGAAATAAGTTAGGGAATGCTAGTCTATTAAATGTTTTATGAACATACTCAACCTTAATAAGTTTCTCTATCTTTGTAGTCACTATCTGGGCTTGATCTTTGCTAAGGAATTGACATACTCTATGTCCTCCTAATTGGTAAATCTATATAAATATGCGACCATAAAGTCTACACAACACCTTTCTTGTTCAGTGGATACATAACTCCCATATACTAAGTCAAGAGGAGCACTACCCCTATTCTACTACTAGCATATCTAACTTTAGATCACCACACTATTTTCATAAACAAGAGTGACCACTTTCCAAAATATTTAACTTAATATTGATTGGCTCCTCTAAAGTCATTGGGTGCTCTTATAATTATTTGTAGACTTTAGCTAAGAAAACTTTATTAGTAGACTTTTAAGACTGACTATTTTTACTACCTCAAAGATGAGTCATAGTCAAAAGGAGAGGATCAACACAAAGATCTGCATAAATTTCATAGAGAATATCTCTAATGCATGATTTGGAATATGAAAGAAGGAAAACATTTCTTAAATTCTTGTATCCTCTCTAAAAAAAGTATAGACATCTCTGTACCCTTTAGCAAGACTCTATTAGATACCTTAGAACACTTGAACCTTGTGCTTTGATACCATATTTATCATGACCCCAGACTACCCCTACTCGCAACACGGTGCTTAGAACTATAAAGGATCCCAATCTAACCCATGCTACTATCATAATTAATGTACAACTTATTCAAATGTGTAAAATAGCTAAACTAACTGGGCGAAAGCATAATCATGAGATAAGTTATTTCAATACATTACTGTTAAAATTTTACAACACCGAAATCTAAAAGAAAGAATAACTAAAACTATCTACAATAACTTTGACAAACTTTACATAAAGCATCTACTAATATTGACTATAGGTAACCGAGACGTCACCCTCAGCTATCCCTAGTTAAAACATACGAATCAAAATAAAATACTAGAATAACATCTGACTTAAGTACTCGAATTAAAAAAAACTCGTTACTTACTGGCTGGAAGTTCTGATATGCCTAGCAATGATCCTTTTAGTAAGTACCTAAATCTACATCACTTGAAAAATATAGGAAAAAGAGGCATGTTATCAGTATTTTGGAATGTACTTAGTATGTGAGATAAGCACTAGTCATGAAACATTTAAAATCTACTTTAGAGATGATCACATAAACAATTTACTAAAATATGCATTTAAATCATAATCAATATTAAAAAGCAGCGGAACATTTTGAAATCTGTGAGTCCTGAGCTATAACATTTCTTACAAACTAGAAAGCTGTAGAAGCATAAAATATTCAAAAATATCTAAAGTTAATAATGACCAAGCTATAAATCCGTACTGAATCTAACTTAAAATAAAGAGATGAACTTAGGTACAATAATTCTGTATGAATTACTCATATATTAATATGCAATGATAATCTAAAAAAATTATAGTTTAAAAGTAAGTAAACTAAATTAAAGGTTATGTATAAATATTGAGACCGAAACTATGTGACGCGAATTAAGGCAATGAAAGAGTATATACACATAAAATAAATTAATGTTGTACCAAGTAAACTGATTATAAGGTTATGCAATGACTGAGTTTGAACAATAGGGAGGTACTTTTAACGTACATATAACCATGTGAGCTAAATATGGAATTCGATGTGTAATCCCCGTCAAAATGGGAACAATATACCTTGCTAGGGTATAAAGGTTGATTTGATGTTGTGCCGCTAAACTAATGTCTAAAGGACTAAGGTGTCAATCCTACTCTAATGAATGAACCTTAAAACTCATGGTGGCACATTAGTTTTGGGACATAGGGACATTTACTAAAGGTCTCAGCCTAACTGATGGATGAGACATCATCCTTGCATCATTTCATTGCTAAGTACTACTCCCAACTATATCACGACTTGAACCGAAGCCCTGACCATGACTTGCAACCCAACCCTACCAAGGCATGAGATGACCCGTTATCCTTTAATCATAGCATAGTAAAATAAGAAACACATGGAAGTCAACACATATAAACCATAAGCTAAAGTTAGTAAGTCAAAACTAAATCCGAAAAACAACAACCCAATACTCTATACAATACTGTATCCCTAAACTATCTACTAAGTCGGTACAAGACCCCAACTATGCCAAGAGAAAACCAAAAGAACTGATATGATAAAGTGACTAAAAAGTGACCAAAAAGTAACAAAGCCTTTTCAATGATGGAGGGCTAACCACTTATCACCAGTAGTCAAATAAAATAACAAACCACCTAAAGTTGCACAGGGTCACAAAAAAAGGCCTCTGAACCTATATCATGAAATGATGTAGGATCCAGGGACAATAAGCACGGAGAGCACTAGCATGCAACCCAAGGAAAGGGATAAAATATGCATGTAACAAAATCATTCATAAAACACATGATCATATTCTATAATAGTTATAAAATAAGGGACATGGAAAAAGGAACGTAAAGACATGAACATTTAAAATTTAGTCTTGAACTATGTAGCTTACACCGACTTTCAGTAACCCACGGGCTATATGGATGCAATACCCCCAATCGGTGGATCCCTAATACCTATTAGCCGTAAGGACTGAGAATAAGTCTAGAGTCTCCAATAGATGATAACCTCTAAAAATAATAACTATCTACAACTACACGAAAAAATCACACAGTGGTCATGGACCTCCAACATTGAGATATATGGTTTCAAATGTTTGTTATAAGGACTACACCTTATTGGTGATGCTACACAATTCCTGTTAAAGACCAATTAAAATATTTTGAAAACGTTTAACTAATGATTCTTTCATTCAGGAATTTCCATATTGGTATTGTCATACCAAGACTTGAGAGCCATTTTTATTATGCCATACTGTTCCATTAAACCTTGTAAAGTCTAAATTCCAATTTGAAAATCTGATGTAAACCATTTTCCATTAATTCTATACATTGCTTCAAAGGACGAGTTCAACAGTATAAAATCCCCATTAAAACCATGTTCTAAAATAGGTTGAGGTTCATATTATTACCATGTAAAAACCATATCCATTATGAAATTAAGATATTGACACAACCCGCATCAGGGCCTAGTCATGTCAGGTATCCCAAGTCTAACCAGTACCGGAAACCACTCCTAATACCCAATGGTTAACCACCCTACACCCTACGTCGAATGAATTTAGAAAATATAAGAAGGTAAAACAACAATAATCTAAGGACAATAAAGTAAGTCTATAACTATAACCAAATAGCCACAACCAAATATACAACCAACATCAACCCCAATGCTAATAATAATACCAATGCTAATCTAACTGAAAGTTGTTCTCGAATATAAGTGACTGAGCAGCAGGAATGATAGTATGGCCAGTTCTTTCATTGCGTGGGGATACAACACCCAAAGATGATTAGAGGAGTGAACGGTAGCATATAACTCATGGATAAAGATAAAATAATGCCATCATTTAAAAACAAATCAAATGACCATGTGCAATCACATATATATACATATATATATATATCATGCTAGGATAGAGAACAAGGTTTAGCATGTATTTAAAGTTTTAACCTGGATTGTGTAGCTTAACTGTCATAAAATCCACCCACGGGCTATATGGGTTCAGCTCCCCCTACAAAAAGGGCCCCGGTGTGTGATAGTCGCACTAACCATGGGTGTCAAGGAATACCAGGGAATACGCCAAACACAGATCAAACCAAGATACAATCATACTAATAATGTGAACCACGAACACAGGTTATCAAAACCAAACCTCATAACTAAAATCACAAGTTTCCAGCGTGCTCTCTTCGGATCCACACCTTCACGGCTAGCTATCAAAACACCCATTATCGCCTAATTAAAACCTTTAGCACATAAACAAACCACCGATTCTAGGAGTTAGTTATTAAGGTATTATAAAGTGGTTTTATCATATCAATTATAGCTTGTAAGTAATGTCACCAGCATTTATACCTCCCAGACTCCATTATTTAAATTTCTTGGGGGATTCATTAATACCCCACAAGGTTTTCAAAACCAGCCTTAACCGTTTAACCATTTTTCCTTGCATTAGTTTCAAGAGATAGTCAAACCAAACACTTTGGGGATTCCATGGTACCTCAGTTCAAATTCCCACCTTTTTTCATAGCTACTAACCTATTTTACAAAAAAAGTTTGGGGTTATAACCACTTAAAGAGTCACAAGTTCAAAGCAATTTACATTATCAAGTTCAACTACCATATCCAGGCAACCACATGTTCAAAACCCTAATTAAAACAAGGAAAATCGTAATTAAACCATGTGAAACAATATTCATCCATCAACAACCAAAACTCTCAACCTTTATTTCAAAACCATAACAATACTATGAAAACCATACATTAAAGAAAATGCCTTGAGTAAAATAATAATGAGGAAGGATTCGCATGCCTTAGACACCAAGAAGTATAGAGAGAAATCATACTTGAGAGCCTAAATTGATTAACTTGATGAAACCTTGCTTTTTACTGAATAGAGAGTTTGAGAGAGAATTTGAGAGTGTTTTATTAGGAATAATGTGGTAATGTAGTCCCAAAGGATGTTTTAAGTTCTGGTACCAAAGGGACTTAAATTTGGAAATATCTAGAATACCCCCAACTTAAAACTGTAAAAAGCTACTTGTGGTTAAGATTCGACTCCATGACTCATGACCACAACATATGACTCGTACCCCTTGAGTCGTCACCAAGACAGTGAGTTGGACACTCATACATTGTCCACCATACGACTCCATGATCCCTATCATGACCTGCCATACGACTTGTATGTTCTAGTCATATCCAAGACAAAACGTAAGGGATCAAACAGTGGACAATATACGACTCAATTTTACCAAGTCATTACTAAGACCTAAAACCCAACCACCACTTGTTGGACATCGAATGACTAGTGTCACATAACCTATTTCCATACTATACAATTCGTATGATTAGTTATTAATAACTAGGACAGTGATCTCAAAGCTCAAGAATTTTTCCAAGGGCTAAAATCCAGGGTGTTTCAATTCTCCCCCATTTGGATCATTTGTGCTCGAATGATGGGACAAGGTAGTGATCAACACATACCTTAAGCCTAATTTTTCAGAATATAAAATAGGAATGGATACTTGGACTTTATGACCTCTTCAGTTTCCCAAGTAGTATCTTCAACCTTGTGGTTCCTCCATAGAACCTTTACTGAAGTTACATCCTTGGTCCATAATTGATGAAACTGTCGATCCAAGATTTTAAGTGGGAGTTCCTCATAAGACAGAGAAGCAGACATAGCAATATCCTTGATAGGCACAATTTCCAATGAATCACCCAAAAACTTACTTAGGAATAAAACATGTAACACTAGGTGAATGGAGCTCAAACTAGAAGGAAACTGCAATTCATATACAATAATGCCAACCCTTCTCTAGGCCAAGTATGGACCAACATACCGGGGACAGAGCTTTACCTTCTTTCCAAACTATGTCACTCCATTCATGGAAGACACCTTCAAGAAGACCCTATGCCCAACCTCAAACTCTAATTTTCTACGCCTCACATCCGCATAGCACTTTTTGTGACTTGGGGAATCTAAAAGCCTGTTTCAAATAATCTTCAACTTCTCCATGGCTCGGTGAACAAGTCCAGGCCAAATATTTCTACTTCACCGACCTCGAATCACCCAATAGGATACCTACACTTGCTACCATACAAGCCCCCAAATGGAGCCATCCCAATGCTAGAGTTCTAGCTATTGTTATATGCAAAATCTATTAGAGGCAAATGCTCAACCCAACTACCACCATTGCCAATTATGTAAGCTCTAGGCATATCTTTCAGTGTCTAAATAGTCCTTTCTATTTTCCCATACAACTGTGGGTTGAAAGCCGTACTAAGACTCACTTTAGTCCCCAAACCTTTTTGAAATATCGGCTAAAAGTGCAAACAAAACTGGATACCATGATCAAAGATAATAGAAATAGGTACCCCATGCGACTTCACAATCTCTTAGAGATACAACCTTGGATTATCCTCTGCCAAGCATTTAGTCCCCACTGTCAAAAAGTGAGCAGACTTTGTCATACTATCCACGATGACCCAAACCGAATCAAACTAATTCAGAGACTAAGAAAGATCGATACCACAATCAATATTGATCACTTCCCACTTCCACATAGGAAACTTAATTTCTTGATAAAATTCTCCGAGCCCCATATGCTGAAGTTTCACTTGTTTGCACTCTATGAACTTAGCAATACAAATAGCCATACCCAGCTTCATATTGTTCCACAAATACATCTCTTTAAGGTCATGATATATTTTCTTCGAACCGGGATGAATAACATAATGCGACCAATGTACCTAAGCCAAGATCCTCTCTTGAAATCCATCTATATTAGGAATACACAATTTCCTTAGGTAACGCAAGGTACCATCAACACTAATTTCAAATTCTATCACTTTCTGCCCATTTATTTCACTCTTGATCCTTATTAAGACAGGATCCAATACCTGCTTCACTTTTATCTCAGCACTAAAAGATGACTGTGCCACCTTCTTTAGAAACACACCACCATTATCAGAGTCTAGGAGATGAACTCCAAGGTTACATAAATGTTGAATATCTTTCACCAGCTCCCTCTTTCCTTCATCTACATAAGCTAAACTTTTCATGGATAACATGCTGAGAGCATCAGCAACTACATTAGCTTTACGTGGATGGTAGTGTAAACTCATATCATAATCCTTGAGAAGATCAAGCCACCTCCTTTGCATATGATTTAGCTCTTTCTAAGTAAATAAATAATGCAGGCTCTTATGATATGAAAAGATATCCACATGTACTCCATACAGGTAGTGAAATAAGATTTTTAATGCGAACATCACGACTAATAACTGCAAGTTATGAGTCAAAAAATTCTTCTCATGCACCTTTAAATATCTAGAGGCATAAGCTATCACCTTGCCATGCTGCATCAAAACACAATCAAGCCCCTCACGGGATGGATCATAATAAAATACATATTCGTTAGTTCCTTCAAGAAATATCAATATCGGTGTTGAAGTCAGCTTAATATTTAGCTTCTCAAAACTAACCTCATAGGCATCGAACCATAAAAACTTTAACTTATTCTAAGTTAGTTTAGTCAATAGGGCAGTAATAGACGAGAAACTTCCCACAAACCTTATGTAGTAACTAGATAAACCCAATAACTTCTGAATATCGATTGGAGTCATGGGTCTAGGACACTTCTTAACCACTGTAACTTTCTTCGGATGCACCATGATCCCTTCACTAGATATGACATGGCCCAGAAAAGTGACAGCATTCAACCAGAATTCATATTTCAAAAATTTTGTATACAACTGATGATCCTTCAGGGTTTGCAATACAATGCAGAGGTGATTGGCATGATCCACCTCACTTTTTGAGTATACCAGAATATCGTCTATGAGCACAATGAGGAACAAATCCATAAATTGATGAATGACTCTTTTCATCAAATCCATGAATACCGCTGGGGCATTGGTCAGTCTGAAAGATACAATCAAAAACTCAAAATTCCCACACCGATAACGAAAGAAAGTATAAGTAATGTCCACCTTCCTAATCATTAACTGATGATACCTCGATCCAAGATCGATTTTGGAGAAAAACTTATCACACTAAAGATGATTAAACAAATCATCTAACCTCAAAAGAGGTTACTTATATTTTACTATCACCTTCTTTAATTGCCAATAATCAGTACACATATGATGAAAACTATTCTTTATTATGCATGAACAATATCGGTGCACCCCATAGAGACATACTAAGATGGATGAAACCCTTGTCTAAAAGATTTGTCATTTGCTCCTAAAGCTCTTTTAACTCGATTGGAGCCATCTATATGAGGGAATAGAGATAGGATGTGTGACCAAAATAAGGTCAATTCCAAAATCAATATCCCTATTGGGAGGGACACCAGGAAGGTTATCAAGGAAAAACTCATGGAATTCTTTGACCATCACGATGGAATATAATAAAGGACCCTTCGAGTTAGAATCTTTAACCTAGACCAGATGATAGAGACACCCCTTAAAGATTATTCTATGGGTCTAAGATATGATATGAACCTCCCTTTAGGAGCTAAGGAACTAAACTCCCATTCAATAACCGATTCATTAGTGAATTAAAAGATAACCTTACGGGTTGAAAGTCTAGAGAATCATAGCACAAGTACATCTAATCCATCCCCAATATGACATTGAGATCATCCATGTCTAATTTAAATAGATCCACCAAAGTCTCCTGACCACCCATAGATACCACATAAACCCTTATAGACTCTTCTAGCCACCATAGAGTTACCAATCAGAGTAGAAACTAAAAAAGGTCCAACATAAACTTGGGACCAAAACCAAAATACACAACCACAAATAGGGTCTTATGTGAAAGATTAAACCCCAGATCAAGTAAATAGTACACATCACGGGAAAAGAGTTTCAACAGACTAGTAATGACATTAAGCAATGCCTCAAGCTCCTGATGGGTAGTGAGAGTATATAGTCGATTTTGACTAGTGCTGGAGCCAGATAGTGCGCCCTTTGGTGTAGGAGCTGATGAAGAGGCAACTAAAATCTTATTAGCCGCACAGGGAACCTTCGCCACTGGATAGTTTCTAAGAATGTGCCCTAACTAACCATAGTTGAAGCACTTGTCATTCCTTTATCACAGTATCCCCGATTTAATCAACCACAAAATCTATAGGAAGGATAGGATGGAGCTTATTAGGACCCATTTGCTCAAGATTGGGCATCTCATGCCATAAAATTATCGCCACCATAAGAGCGCCTGTCGCCCGACGACTTTAGGTAGGGAGCATTAGCCATCGAGTAGGTCCTAGAATTACCCCACTTCTTCTTGGACCACTTTTTATAATCCCTACCACTCTGCTGTTAGCCACCACCCTACTCAAAAAATTTAAACTTGCTCGGCCTTTCCCCTATCTCTATTTTTTTTCTTCTCTTCCTCAACCTATTTTATGTATAGAACCAACCTAGAGATATCGATGTCATTGTTCAACATGGAGCCTTACTTGCCAAAATCAAGTCACGGGACAACTCAAAAGTGAACTTCCTCATTATAGCCCTCCTGCTAGAAACTAACTCCAAAGTATACTGAGAGAACTAGTGAAACATTAAGGCATATTCCTTGACTGACATCTTTCCTTGCTTCAGGTTGACAAACTCTTCCGCCTTCACCTCCCTCAACTCTTAAAAAAAGAAGCAGTCCAGCAAAGCATTAGGGAAATCATCCCAAAGGGCTAACTCGGTACCATCACCCCTCGAGTAGTCTAATTCCTCGTACCATTGAAAAGCCATATCTTTCCACTGGTAGGAAGAAAACTCTATGCCCTCCACATTTGTGGCATGCATAACATGAAAGGTCTTTTCTATCTCATCCAAAAAACCTTAAGGATCCTTCTTGACCTCAAGTCTAGCAAAGGTTAGAGGATTCAACCTTACCAACTAGACAACCCTTATGGCTTCAAAAGATAGAGTAACAGAAGCACCACGCTTGTCCTAAGAAGATACCAACTATGCCAATAAATAAATAGAGTGATAAAACTTAACATTTGTCATGTTAACCTAAGGAGCTAAAAAAGGATTGTACGGCACCGGTAGTACTCTAGAAGGACAATCTGGAACTATACTCATAGACTGAGTCTAAACCCTAAAGTAGGATGTATCCCATCAATTTTATCCTCGGGTAGTACAGAGGAGTTTTAATGAACTTTAGATCTTTTGGGAGGCCTGATCTAACAATCAAACAAATAGGGATTACAGAAGATATTAGGACTATATACTCTATAGCCTAAAAACATAATATAAGAAAGAAAAACATTCGTAAATGCCTCGTAGCCTCTCCCTTATGGGTGTGGCATGCTACACACCCTTAAAGAGACTCCACTTGACATGGCTCTATGGACTCCCAATTGACCATGAACCTAGAGCTCTGATACTAATCTAACATGATCCGAACTAGGCACTAGTCATGTCGGGTATGTCAAATTCAACTTGGACTGAAGACCACCCCTAATACCCAATTATTAACCACCATACACCCCAAGTCAGATGAATTTCAAACATATAAAAAGGTAAAACAACAATAGTCTAAAGACAATAAAGTAAGTCTATAACTATAACCAAACAGACAACAAAATATCCAACTAATACCAATCCCAATGCCAATACCAATATCAATACCAACGCTAACACTAATACCAATACCTCCTATGCCCATAGTAATCGACAAAGCCTCTAACTAAAATTAAAGAATATCTAGATGGGATATGCCCCTGATCATAGCCAAAGCCAAAAGCAAAACCAAAACTAGAGAAATAACAATAATAAAAAGAAATCCATAGTATAAAATGGGGTCTTCTGGAGTACGAAAGATCACCACTTCAATCTAACTCAAAGGTGTTCCCAAATCTAAGTCACTGAGTAGGAGGAATGGTAGAATGGCCAGTTTCTGCATTGCATGGGAATACAGTGCTCGAAGACAGTTAACGAAGTGAATACTAGCATATAACTCAGGGATAGTGATAAAATAATCCCATCATTCAAAACAAAATCAAATGACCTTATGCAATCATATACATACATACATACATACATACATATATATATATATTTAATATGGTAGGATAGGGAGCAAGGTTTAGAATGCATTTAAAGTCTTAACCTAGATTCTGTAGCTTAACCATCATTAAATTAACCCATGGGCTATATAGGTTTAGCTCCCCTACTGAAAGGGCCTCAGTGCATGTTAGCCTCACAAACTAGGGGTATTAAGAAAGACAAGAGAATGCCATAACCCTACATTAAAAAAGATACAATTATATCATTAGTTCAAACCACATATAAAGGTCATCAAAATGAAACCTCATGATGGAAATCACGAGTTTCCAGCCGTCCTTCAGACCCACACTATCACAGCTAGCTATCATAACCCCGATTATTGCCTAACTAAAACCTTTAGCACATAACTAAACCACCAATTCAAGGATTCAATTTTTAAGGCATTATAAAATGGTATCATTATACCGACTATAGCTTGCATCGAATGTCACCAGCCAACACTTAGTGGAGTCCATTGCAACCCATATACTCTATTATTAAAATCATTTGGGGGATTTTTTCATACCCCATAAGTTTTTTAAAACCAGATCTAACCATTTAACCATTTTGTTCTATGCATCAGTTTTAAGAAATAGACAAACCAAACACTTTGGGGATTCCATGGTACCCCGTGTTCAAATTCCCACCTTTTCAGGACTACAACTAGTTTTACAAAACAATGTTGGGGTTATAACAACTTAAAGAGACACATTTTAAGTAATTTACCATTATCAAGTTCAACCACCATACCCATGTAACCACATGTTCAAAACCATAATTAAAATAAGGACAACCATAATTAAACCATGAGAAACAATATTCATCCATAAAAAACCAAAATCCTCAACCCTTATTTCAAAACCATAACATTACCATGAAAACAATACATTTAAACATATTTCTTGATTAAAATAACAATGATGGAATTGTAACATACCTTAGACACTAAGAAGTACGAAGAGAAATCACGTTTGAGAGCCTTAGTTGATTAACTTAATGAAACCCAAGCTTTTGCTTGAACAAAGAGTTTGAGAGAGAATTTGAGTTTTTTTATTAGGAATAATGTGTTAATGAAGTCCCAAAGAATACTTTAAGTCATGGTATCAAAGGGACTTAAAGTGTGAAATATCCAAAATTCCCCAACTTAAAAACTATAAAAAAAACCCGTATGGGGTTATAAGTTGACCCCATGACTTGGGACAAACAATTACAACTTGTACATCTTGAGTCGTCACCAAGACAGTAAGTTGGACACCCATACATTGCACACCATATGATTTCATGATACCATTTGTGACCTGACCATATGACTCGTATGGTCTAGTCATATTATAGACAGAACCTAAGGGATCAAACACTGGAAAATATACAATTCAACCCTATCACATGTAACTATCCTCATAGATCTTAATGAGACACTCACACTCAGAGCCAAGCCAAGCCACTAAGTTACTAATTTGATTAAGGATCATCCTAATGACTCGTGACCACCCCTAAATACTAGTACCACCAAATCTTTACCAAGACCAAAAAACCCAACCACTACCCAGTAGACTCCTAAAGACTAGGGTTATATAAGCCGTTCCTACACTATACGACTCGTATGTTGAGTTGTTACTAGGACAATGAACTCAAAGCACAAGAATTTTTCCAAGGGCCAAAATCTAGGGTGTTTCAGATACTAAATTCACCCTTTATATAAGTCATACTTCAGTTTACAAACCATTATTTAAACATGTACAAAACTTTAAGATAAGGGGAATCCAATATCAGTATATGGCAACCAAATCCCTCAACCCTAGATTTTTAAATAATTATTAAAACTTATGATTAATAAGCTAAAATCAAAATTATATATAATTAAGGTAAAATAATGTTTAACATGCCTCTTGATGAAGATTACCCTAGAAACCACCATTGATACAAGCCCTAAGATTTCACCCTAGTTTTGAAGCTTTCAATTGTTGTTTTCAAGAGAAGAATAACCCTCATTGAGAGATTACTATTCTTTTAAGGCTTAAAAGTGGGTTAAGTGAAGGTGGGATAGTTTATAGGATGTGGAAGGACCCAAATACTTTTGAAAACAAGTTAAAATGTTGTCTTATTAATGAAGAGGGTGGAGGTCATGGTGCAGACCCCAACACGGAGGACCAACCTCATGGAACAGCGTTCCTTATGAGACTCCCCCGTTGCAGCGCAGGTCTTGGTGCTGGGGCTAGGTAGTGAGCCCTTCTTCGCAATGCGGGGCTAAAGCACGTTGGATCCCTTGTGATGCATAAAAAATTTTCCATGACAAAACTTCCCCTAACATATTAAAACCCATCTTGGGGTGTTCTACAAATGATCTCAGGACCATGTAGGCTCATTTTAAACTCGATTTAGGCTCCCCAAAAACTTGAGGAGGTACATTATCCCCTGTAAGGATTATTTATCCCTGAATGAGAGATTAAGAGACCTTCAACACGATATAAGAAAGAACACAGAGGAACTCAAAAATAAACTCAAAACGCATTAAGAGAAAACATACGATCCATACATCAAGCAACACCGCTTAATGATGGAAACAAAATGGCTATTTAGCTTTCATGTCCTTCTTTGATCATCATGTAGCTTTCTCTACTTTTTGGGTCCTTAATAGCACCTTCACTGAAGCTATCTGCTTAGTTCTCAATTTTTTAACTTGTCTATCCAAGATTTCAATCAGAATTTCCTCATGAGAAGATGAATCCTTCACACTAATATCCTCTCTAGGCACTACAAAGGAAGGATCATCCACACATTTCTTGAGCATGGACACATCAAATTTAGGATAAACCAATTCCAAACTCATCGGTAAGTCCAATTCAGATGTAACCTTTATAATTCTCATTAAAATCTAATATGGACCAATGTTATGGGACTAAGCTTCCTATTCTTCCAAAATATCATAACTCCTTTCATAGTAGAAACCTTAAGAAACACTCAATCATTAATCTCAAACTCAACCTCTTTTCGTGTCACATCCACATAATCCTTTGGGCGACTCTGAGTAGTCTTAAGCCTTTTTAGGATAATATCAACATTCTTACTCACTTGATGTACCAAATTAGGTCCGAACAATCTATTCTCAACCACCTCATACCATTCAATCGTCGATCTATATCTCTTACTATGAAGGGCCTCAAAAGAAGCCATTTGGATGATAGAATGATGACTATTATTATACACGAACTCATTGAGTGGCAAATGATCAACCTAACTTTTCTTAAAATCATTTACAGAAGCCCATATATCCTCTAATATCTAAATAGTAAACTCTTCTTGTCCATCTATTTACGAGTGAAAAGTGGTGCTAAGGTTTATTTGCATAGCCTACCCCTTCTAAAAAGACCACTAAAAAGAAGAAGAAAACTGCGTTCCTCAATCAGATATAAGAGATATAAAGGATTCATGCAATCAAACTATCTCCTAAATGTATAACTTTTAATAGTCCTCTCTCATGTAATTAGTCCTCACCGATAGAAATTGAGTAGACTTGGTCTTTCTATCAATAATGATCCAAATTAAATCGTACTTAGGGATCGCAGGAGTTCATTAACAAAATCCATGTTAATCATTTCCCACTTACACATAGGTAAGGCTGTCTCTTGGGAAGTGCCACCCATTCACAAATGCTTCTCTTTGTCTTGTTCGCAATTTATACATTTGGCAATGAAATTCTCTATATCCTTCTTTATATTATTCCACCAGTACATCTCCTTAAAATCATTATACATTTTTGTTGAATTAGGGTAAACTAGATATCTAGATACATAACCTTTGGTCAAAATCCTCATCCTCAGCTTATCTACATCGGGAATACACAATATTATTTTATGTCTCAGAAAATTATCTCCTTTGATTTTTGAATGCCAGAACTTTCTAGTGACCCATGCTATCCTTAATTTGCATTTATATAGGATTGTAGACTTATTTCTCCTTAACTTCTACCCCAAGAGATGATATAACCACTTCTTGAACGACCACTTTCCCATCCTATGAGTCTAATAGAATGACTCCTAAATTCTTCAACCAATGAATGTCCTTGACCAATCCTCTCTTGTAGTCATCGATATGGGATAAACTCCCCATGAAAAACCTACTAAGAGCATGACCAATATCATTAGCTTAATGTAGGTAATAGTGTAGGCTCATGCCATAATCCTTAAGAAAATCCAGCTATCTCTTCTATTTGAGTTTGAACTCTTTTAGGCTGAACAAATACTATAAATTCTTACAATCTAAGTAAATATCCACATACACCCTAAGCAAATAGTGATGCCAAATTTTCAATGCAAAGACCACAACTGCTACCTCTAGATAATAGGTTGGGTAATTTCTTTTTTGCACCTTAAGTTGTCTAGAAGAATAAGCCACAACCTTACTATGCTGCATCAATGCATACCCAAGTCCTATATAGGACGTATCACAATACACCACAAACCCCTTAGTAAACTCGGGTAGGGTCAGAATAGAAGAAGAAATCAACTAATCATTCAATTTCAAAAACTTCCCTCACAAGAATTAAAACATAGAATCTTTACCTTCTTGGAAGTTAATCTCATAAACGGTGCAACAATGGATGAAAAAATTTCCACAAATCTCCTATTATAACCCATCAGGCCCAAGAAACTCCTAATGTTAGTTGGAGTCGTGGGTCTTGGACATTTCTTCACTGCCTCAATCTTGTATGGATACACTTTAATCCAGTCACTGAGACAACATACCTATGGAAAGTCCCAACACTTAACTAAAATTCAAAATTAGAAAATATCAGGTTCAACTCCTGATCCATAAGAGTCTTCAACATAAATTGAAGGTGATTTACATGGTCCTCCTCACTTTTGGGGTACACAAAGATATCATCAATACAAACTATGAAAAATAAGTCTAGAAACTATCTGAACACCAGATTCATAAGATCCATGAATGTAGCCATAACATTAGTCAACCTAAAGGACATGACCAAAAATTAATAATGGCCTAACAAAGTTTGGAAACCAGTCTTAGAAATGTTAATTTAACTTATATTTAGCTGATGGTAACTCAAAAAGAGGGCTATTTTAATGAAACACTTAGCACCCTGAAGTTGATCAAAAAGATCATCAATACTAAAGAGAGGATACTTATTTTTCATGGTGACCATATTCAGCTGATGGTAGTCTATGCACATTCAGAGATACCCATCTTTCTTTCTCATAAAAAGTCCATGAGCGCCCCATAGAGAAATACTAGGACAAATAAATCCTTATTAATGAGGTATTTTAATTACTTCTTTAATTTTTTTAGCTCTTTCAGAGCCATCTTATATGGTGGGATAAAAATAGGATGAGTATTGGGTAGAAGATCACTCTCAAAGTCTATTTCCTTATCGAGAGGAAGCATTGGAAAATCATCAAAAAAAAACTTTAAGAAACTCATTAACTATCAGAATGGATTGCAAGGAGGGACTTTCAGAGTTAAAATCCTTAAATCAAAATAAATGATACAAGTACCCTTTGGATAACAATTTTTGAGCCCTACGATAAGAAATAAACTTCTCTTTAGGTACTAGGGAACTCCCCTCCCACTCTACCACCAATTTATTAGGAAAATTAAAGGTGACTTTTCGGGTCCTACAATATGACGAAGCATAGCACGAGCGAAGCAAGTCTATTGCTACAATTACAACAAAGTCAACCATATTAAGCTTAATAAAATCTACCAACATTTCCCTATCAAAGATGGATGCAACACAACCCCTATAGACTTTTATAGAAATAATAGACTCACCTATTGGGGTAGAAACTGATAAAGGTTCAGAAATACTCTCAGAACCAAAACCAAAGGGTAAAACCACATAAAGAACAATATAATAGAGCGTGGAACAAGGATCAAAAAAGGCATAAGGATCATGGTAGAGAAGCTATAACATACTAGTGAGAACTTCCAAATGAGTCGAAAGTGCATATAATTAATTATGTCTATGCTCTATCCCCAAAGAACCACTCTTCATAGTAGGAGCAAATAAAGTAGCAACTTGCGTCTTATAACCCCAGATGCAACCCTAGCTAGGGGAAATATCACTGTATATGATTGGGCTAACCATATCTAAATCATAAGTTCTTCCCCTCATGATAATATCCATAGTATGACTTTCCACAAAAATGGTAGATAGGGAAAATTAGGGCCGATTGAGCTACACTGACATGATAATAGGCACCCTACACCCTAGGGCCATTACTAAACTTGAAACTTTAACTCTATGAAGGCTTAGGGGATGGAGCACTAGCTGAAGAATAAGAATTTTCCGAAGTCTTTCTCATGGACCATTGCCTACCACCTTTCTAATTCTTCCACAAGCTTGGATCTTGCTGTGCATACTTAGTCTTCTTACTATGTCTTTCCTCCACTTCTACCTACTTTTTCCTCATCCCCCTCTTGTTGCATAAAACCACTAACCTTGATATATCTATGCACTATTTAGCATATCAACCTTACACTCTTGTACCTAAGATTAGACATAAGTTTAGGAGCATAACTAGATAGTTGGGTGAACTTTAGTGCATACTGCTTAACATTCATTTTACTTTGCATCATATTTAAAAACTCCTAAGCCTTAGAATTTCTCAACTCTTGAGGGAAGAAAAGGTCAGGAAATGCTTTAGAGAACTTCTCTCACACTATTGGATCAATATTTTTACCCCTCAACTGCTTCCACTCATCATACCATTGATACGCCACTTTTTAAATATGTAGGATGAAAAACTACCCCCTTTGTATCCTAGTATGCAAGACTCTGAGGATCTTTTCTATCTCATCCAAAAACTCTTGAGGATCCACCTCAACCCTAAAATGCATAAAAGTTTATGGATTTATCCTCATGAATTGACCAACCTTAGTAACCTCAGACTAGCTAGTGACAGGATTAACATGATAAAATAAATAAGACCTCAATGCCATAATCTAAGCAACATGTGAATAGAATGATAAAACTCAACATTTGAGACATCCCTTTATAGGGACTAAGTGTGATTTACACTAGACCGAGGCACTTAAGGAGGACTATTTGGGGCCAATAGAACCCTAGGAGGAGAAGCAAAGTCAAGTGTACTAGCCCTATACATAGTACGCACTCAATGGGCAGGGAGAACCTCCTCCACATTAGTCCCAGTTGGGACAGATATTCTAGGTAAATTCCTACGGCTATTAGAACTTTGTGGAGGCATAATTAAAAATGCAAGAAAGTTAAGGGTTAGACAAAATTCATAGTAACTAGACTCTCTAACAAGAAGTAGAACACAAAGAAGGGAAATATTCCAAAAATGCCTAAAAGTCCCCCTTATAAGTGTGGCATGCAACACACCCATAAAGGGGACTCTACATGACACATCCTATAGACACCTTGTGACCCTAAAACATGCTTATATACCAAGATCGTCATAACTTGAACTGAGGCCCTGGCTTTTATGGGCTCCCCAAGCCTACCAAGGTATAATATGACCCCTTAGGCTTTCATCATAAGCATAGTAAAATCAGAAACATGCAAAAGTCAACCTATACTATAAGGAGTTTTATAAACTATAGATAAAGTTTGGAAGTAACAAAAAATCCAGAAAAAAACAACCCAATATATTCTACAACCCTCTATCCATAAAATATCTACTAAGTTGGGACATGACCACGACTATGCCAAAAGCAAACCAAAAAAATAAATATTATAAAGTGACTAAAAATTTACAAGTCCTTTCAAATAATGGAGGGATCAGTGCATCAAGTTACAAGAAAAGGCATTCAAACCTACATCATGAAATTATGTAGCGACTGGGATGGTCAATATGGATAGTACCGGTATGTAACCCAGTGAAAGGAATAAAATATACATGCACGATAATAAATCACAAAACACATGATCATACTCTATAATACTAATAATAACAAAATATGGGACAGGGGACAAGGAATGTAAAGACATGACCATTTATAATTTAGTGCTGAACTATGTAGCCTACACCAACCTTCAGTAACCCATAGGCTATATGGATCCAGTACCCCTAATTGGTGGAGTCCCAATCCTTGTTAGACACATGTACTAAGGATTTGGCTAAAGTTAACCAATAGACAATGTCCTCCCAAATGAATAAATGTGTACAACTGCATAAAGTAAGCACATAGTGGCCATAGACCCCCAAATCTGCAAATGTAGTTTCAAGTGTAGGTCACAAGGACTATACCTTCTTAGTGAAGCTACATAATTCCCGTTAAAGCCCAATTAAAACATTTTGAAAAACTTTAACTAAGGAGTCTTTGATTAAGACATTTCCACATTGATATCATCATACCAGGACTTTTAAGACATTCTTATAATGCCATGCCATTTCATTAAACCATTTAAACTCCAAATTCTAATTTGAAAATCCAAAACAAAATATTCCCATTAATTCTATACAATGTTTCAAAGGATGAGTTAAACACTATAAAATCCCCATCAAAACCAAGTTATAAAATAGGTTGAGGTTCATAGCTTTACCATGAAGAAACCATATCCATTATGAAATAAAGATACAAAATTTACCCTTTTTGTAAGTCATACTTCAATTTATAAATCGTTATTTAAACATGAAAACACCATTAAGACAAGGGAAAACCAATATAAGTACATAGAAACCAAATTCCTCAACCCTAGATTTTTAAACAATCATTATAACATAAAATTAATAAGCTAGAATAAAAAATAATGATAATTAAGGTAAATGAGTTTTCAACATGCCTTTTGATAAGGGTTTCCTTAATAATTTCTAATAATATGAGCCATAAGCTTAAATTCTTTCTTTGAAGCTTTCAATTGTCGTTTTGAAGATAATAATAACCATTTTTAAGTGATTACTGATGTTTTAAGGCATAGAAATGGGATAAGTGAAGGTGGTATTGTTTAGAGTATGTGAAAGGACCCAAATACCCTTTAAATAAGTTATATAACATACTATTGAAGAAGAGAGGAGGGGTTCATGGTCTAGACCCAAACATGGAGTCCAAGCCTCACAACATAGGCCTATTATGAGGCTTTCCTTTTGCAGCATAGGGTCTGGTGTAGGGATGAGGCAATGAGCTGTAATACCCCATAAGATTCTAAATATGTTTTCTTTACTAAATGCATATTCTAGTGGTCCAAGCCCTTAATTTCACACAAAGTACAAAAGACTTAGACATTTTAAGACCCCATGAATGAAAATATTTAATTTTGGCCATTTTGAGCCTGAAACATTGATTTTGAGATGAAATGTTTTTAGGGATGTTAAAAGGGTCATCCAGGAGGGTTTTAGAATTTTCAAAAGGGGTATGGGGGGTTTATGAACCATAGAGACAGAATGCCTCTACTAATTGGGTGAGTCCTGGAGGTAGGATGTCTGTGATACATGCGTGTCATGTTGGTTAGCTTTCACTATGCACGTCGTGTCATGGAGGCTAGCCACTATGATAGCTTTCATACCGCAGAGGCTGTGTTTTTCCTATAGCCTTATTAAACATTCAAGGGGGTATTTTGTCTTTTTACCTCCCCAAAATACCATATTCATGAATTAAAAACCCCAATAAGAGAATTATTTGACCCATTCCCCATCTGTTAAAATGTAAAACTCATCCCTATTCCCAAGAATGTAAATTTCAGCACCATTCTAATGATTCAACCATTCACGGCCCCAAATCCAAGTGTCTTCTTCAATATCTCAAGAAATTAAGGTATGTAAAGTATTCATAAAATGGGTTCCTTCCACCCATTGAGTCCCAAAAATCCTTTTTTATTCAAGTATGAATTCTTTATTCTCATTTCATAAAATTTAAATGCTAGATATAAATTTACTCAATGATTTCTTAGTAATTTTAAATTCAATCCATGTCAATATGTTTCCCTATATGAATTATTATACTACATGCTTTGAATTTCGGTCTCCCATGGTATGTCATTTGACACCATTTTAAGTTATCAAGTTATGAATTAAACCACGTGAGCATGTTGTCCTCCAAAGTTTAACACATCCCTATATTCAAATTCATGGATTTCATTAGTTTAGTGAAAGGTACAATGTTTTGGGTTTTTAAATCTTGAATTTTCCTTACAATGTCTTAAATAATGTTATGATCTTAATAGTATCATTCAACACAATCAGGTTATGACGACCCAATACCTATATGTTTACATATGTTTCAAAATTACAAGTAACAAATAAGTCGTATCATGATTTTTATTATCATACTCAGTTTGGTATGATCATGTTGAGCTTTATCTGTTGTGATGTCTAATTGAATTTAGTTAAAACTAGTGTTAGTTTAGTTTGAAGAAGGATTTAGCATCGAGTGAACCCAGGGATGGGGCTAACCTGCCAATCAAGGGTGTGACCCTTAGTAGTAGTCCCTGAGTTCTAGAACTACATAGACATCGTAGGTTTTGAGAGGTCTTCCTGATATTTAAGGGTTGATACTCTCTTAGGAGCGCCTTCCAGTAGAGGGTGACACTAATTTAGTGGATCCATACAACCAGTGTTAGTACCTGTGGAAATGTACTGGCAACCTTCTAAGTAGGTTTACAGATTGGACCCCGATAAGCTCAGATTGGGGTATGTCGGTTACACGATAGCTCCCATAGTTTCAATTTAGTACTCAAGTTATATTAGTATAGGATTTTTTGACCATGTATTTAGTTTATCAGCTATTCAATTAGTCAGTTTTATAGATTATCTCAATACAAGTTTTACGTGGTCTTGTATTTTTTTTACATGTTCATGCATCCTTGTTCAGTATCCATATGTATTTTTAGTTAGTCCTTATCTCATGTACCATTAAATTTAAATTAGTGACCACATACACTCTTTTGTCCTATATTTATTTCACAATATAGGTTTGGACGCTCATTTCGTCGATCTCCCTTAGTCAGCTCAGTACCTCTCAGCAGTAGTAGTGGTGAGTCCTCATCTAATAAAGACTAGTTATTTTCATCTATTTTAGTTTTTCTTTATGTTCAGTAAGTCAGATTTAGTTGAGGGATTGTCCTATTAACTCCTCATGTCTTAGAGGAATTTAGATAGTCAGACTAAATATTTAGATATTTAGATTTATTTTTACTTTCTTTTTCAGTAATTTAGACATGCTGATATTTATATCAGTTCTACTTCTGTATACAGTATTTTATTATTATTTTATCCAATGCACATAGTAGGTAACAAATCATGGGCTAGCTTGGGTACTTTTTTGGCCTTAAGAATATGTCACGACTAAGGGGTATCATTGGGTAGTAACAAAACTTGGTATCAGAGCGAAAGATTTTAAAGTGTCCTAAGGTGTCTGAAACTCGCATTGTATAGAGTCTTGTGCATGGTTGTGAAGCGCGTCATACTTATGGGTAAGAGGTTATGAGATATTTAAGAAAAGTTTCCTTTCAACTAGTATTAATGCCATGTAAAAAAGCATGAGATCTATTGAATTCTTTTTCTAACACATCCTTCACCCATTTACAGAAAATGCCTCTTAAATAAACCAACATAAGAAGAAACAAGGATCAGCCCGCACCACTACTAGTTTAGGAAGATCCCCTGAACGAGCATGTTTCTCACACCGAATTTAGGTTTACTTTCACAACTTTGGCCGATTTTCTGGCTGCTCAAAATAACCAATAGGATATTTCCCTGGCAAATCCAATGATAAATTCAACCACAGCTAGGATCCGAGACTTTACTTAGATGAATCCCTCATATTTTTCTAGATCTATGTCTGAGGAGGATCTATATGAGTTTCTAGACTATGTATAGAAGGTGACTGAAATTATGGCTGTCACTCCGAGTGATAGTGCTGACTTAGATACTTCTCAATTGTAGGGAGTAGCTCACACATAGTTTAAGAAGTGGAAGGAAGACATAGATGTTGAGGTAGACCAAATAGGGTGGGAGGAGTTTTCCAAGACCTTCTTAGATAGGTTCTTTCCATTAGAGATAAGACAGGGAAAGGTTCAGGTGTTCTTTAATTTAAAGAAGGGTAGCATGAGTATGAAAGATTACTTATTCAAGTTTATTTAATTGGTAAGGCATGATCAAACTATGGTGTCCAATTCTAGGTCTAGGATGAGTAAGTTTATATTGGGAGTTTCGAAGGAAGTGGTTAAAGAGTGCAGAATAGCTATGTTAATCAAGGAGATGGATCTCTCTTGTTTAATTGTTCGTGCTTAACTAATTAAGGAGGAGATGTGTAAGGAGAAGGAAATAGAGAATAAGAGGGCATGTACAAGTAGCTTCAAATTATCTAAGATAAGGTGGGAAGGTGGTAATCATTCTCAGTTATGCCATAAATTTTGATCTTCAGGCCATTCTTTAGCCAGTGCGCTAGTGCCTAAGTTCAGGAAGTATAGTCGGGAGAGAGTGCGAGGCTCTAAGACCCAAAGTAGTGTAAGTAATGGTTGCACCAATCTACTTTGCAGGAAATATTGTAAGGATCATCAAGGAAAGTGTAGGGCAGGTAGTGATTTGTGTTTTATATATGGAAAGCTAGTCCACAGGATAGGGGATTGTACAATATTTGGTCAAAAATGCAAACATAATTATTAGTAGGGCCAAACTAGTCCTTCAGCAGCACCAGCAGGTTACCCTATCAGCAGGGTGCCACCTTCAGTACCAAAATGGGCATCATGAAAATTGGATTTATGCTCTCCAGACTTGACATGATCAGGAAAATTTTCCTAATGTGGTTATGGGTATGTTACAAGTCTTTCATCTTTATGTTTATGCATTTTTAGGCCCAGAGCTTCATTTTTCATTGTGACTCCTTATATAGCTATAGACTTTGGTGTTAGTCCCAAAATATTAGCAGAGCCTTTCTTAGTGTCTACCCAAGTGGGCAGTTCTATTTTAGCCAGATGAGTATACAAAAACATCCCAATCATAATGTCTCAAAAATTTACATCAGTTGATCTTGTAAAGTTAGAGATGACTGATTTTGATGTCATTCTAAACATAGATTAGCTTCACTCATGCCATGCCTTAGTTGATTATAGAAATAGAATTGTCTAGTTCCAGTTTCCTAATGATCCTGTTATTGAATGGAGGGGTAGTACTTGAGCTCCTAAGGGTAATTTTTTCCTATCTTATGGCGAGAAAGATGATATCCAAGGGATGTATTTACCATATTTTCCGAGTCAAGGACTCAAATTCTGACGCTTCGATTCTTGAGTCAGATTCAGTAGTGAATTAGTTTCCAGAGGTACTCTCAGAATATCTTCTTAGAGTTCCTCTGGAAAAGAAAATTGACTTTTGAATAGAACTCATCCTAGACACTCAGCCAATCACAATTCTAGCTTACAAAATGGATCAATCCGAGCTTAAAAAAATTAAAGGAATAGTTTAAAGATCTCTTAGATACGGGTTTAATTGGGCCTAGTATTTCTCCATGGGATGCTTCAATCTTCTTCATGCGCAAGAAAGATTGTTCCCCCAAAATGTGCATCAAATACTATCAGTTGAACAAAGTTACAATAAAGAATAAGTATCCTCTTTCTATAATTAATAACTTTATCGACCAACTTCAAGGGGCAAGATATTTTTCTAAGATAGACCTCTTATTCGACTATCATCAGCTTAGAGTCAGAGAATATGACATTATGAAGAAAACTCTATATTTTCACTTTGAATTCCTAGTTATGTATTTTGGATTAACAAATGCTCCTGCAACTTTTATGGACCTAATGAAAGAAGTTTTCAAGAATTACTTGGACATGTTCGTCATAGTCTTCATAAATGATATCCTTGTCGATTCTCTTAGTGTTGGTGATCATGCAGACCATATAGGGGTTGTATTTGAAACCCTTAAAGATCAACAGTTATTCACTAATTTTAGCAAGTGTAAATTTTGGTTGAGATTAGTAGCTTTCCTTGGTCACATCATTGCCTGTGATGGCATTTGAGTTCATCCTTAAAAGATTAAGGTAGTAAGAAACTGGCCTAGAACCATCTCTCCATCTCTCCATTAGGAGTTTCTTGGGTTTAGCTTGCTATTATAGGTGGATTATTGAAGGGTTTTCTTTAATTTCTTCTACCATGTCTCGACTAACCCAAAAGAAAGTCAAATTTCAGTGGTCAGATTCCTATAAGAAATGTTTTAGGGAGTTAAAGACTCAACTCACTTCCGCTCTTGTCTTGACTTTACCAGATGGAGCATATAGATTGGTATTTTATTATGATGCTTTAAGTGTTTGTCTTGGTTGTGTGTTAATGTAGCTAAGTAAGGTAATAGCCTATGCCTCTAGGTAGCTTAAGCCCCATTAGAATAATTACCCAACTCATAACCTTGAGTTGGCAGCAATTGTCTTTTCTTTAATGATTTTGAGGCATTTCTTTTATGGGGTTAATGTTGATATGTTCATGGATCATAAGAGTTTACAGTATGTGTTCACACAGAAATGCCTGAATATTTATCAGAGAAGGTGGTTAGAATGGTTGAAAGACTATGATATGAGTGTGTTATATCACCCAGTTAAGGCCAATATAGTGGTTGATGCCCTTAGTAGATTGTCTACGAGATGTGTTGCGCATGTTGAGGTTGATAAAAAAGAGCTAGCCCATGAGTTCAATCAACTTGTTAGGTTAGGTGTTCGGTTGGTTAATTCAGATGAAGGAAGTATATGCATTCAGAATTGTTTGAAATCTTCATTGGTTGCCAAAGAGTAAGAAAAGCGAGATGGGGATCATATTTTGGTCAATTTGAAGGAGGTAGTTAGGGATCTGAAGGTTGAGGTTTTCTCTCACGGAGAAGATGGTGTGTATCGTAGTCAAGGAATGCTATGTGTTCCATGTGTTGCCGGTCTAAGACAATAGATATTAGGTGAGACATAGGAGCCACTAAGATGTATCGTGATTTGTGGGAAATCTATTAGTGGAGTGTTATGAAGTAAGATATTATGGAGTTTGTGGCTAAGTGTTCGAATTGTCAGTAGCTTAAGATTGAGCACCAAAGGCCTAATGATATATTTCAGGAGTTTAGTATCCCTACTTGGAAGTGGGAGAGGGTGAAAATGGATATTGTAATAGGGTTACCTTATACACGTTGCCAACGTGATTCGACTTGGGTAATTGTAGATAGAATCACAAAGCCAGCCCGTTTTTTGCAAGTTCATACTGTGTATTCAGCTAAGGATTATGCTAGACTCTGTCTTAGGGAGTTGGTAAAGTTTCATGGGATTCCATTGACCGTTATTTCATATAGAGGTACTGACGCAACCCAACAGGGGGCCTTGTCATTATAGGCATCCCAAGTCCAACTAGGACCAGAGAATACCCCCGTTACCCAACCCAACCTCCAGTTGCCTACCCTGAGTTTACGGCTGAATTTAGAGCATGTAGTAAGATAGTACAACAACAAACATGAAGAATCTAGGATAAGATCAAAACCATGAGAAACCCAACCGAGTCAAACCATCTCATACCAATAATCCAACCATAACAAACCGATACCAAAACAAGGGCCATAAACCAGGACATAATCGAAGATGTTCCAAATCATAATATAGTTAATCCCAAAATGAAATATGATGGAACAGTGAGAAATTATGTCCGATGATGCCAACCTTTCAGCTTATTCCAATGCCAAGGCTGGCACCAATATCGATGCCGCCCATTCCAACTTATAGAAATACCATAAATCCTTTAAGCAAAAGAGTAATAAAGTCCAATTGGGATATGCCCACAACCATGGCCAAAAGAAATATCCAAAGTAAAGTAAAAGTGTCTAAAAATATTCATAATATGAAATAAATCCTTTTGAAGGGATGAAAGCTCACCACTTCAGTCCAAATGTTGATCCCCAAGTCAATCACTATATAGGAGGAGTATATCCTACATAGAGTGGGTATACAACTGCCAGTAGACGGGTTAGTGGATGAATGCTAGCACGATCTCAGGATAAGGATAAAATAATACCATTTAAAAAACCAAGTAAAACCATCCATATGTACACAACCATACATACATATATATATAACTATACCGGGAAAGGGGACCGAGTTTAGCATGCCTTTGAAACCTTTACCTTGGCTGTATATCTTTGCCATCCTAAACCACCCACTGGCTATATAGATTCATCTACCCCTACTGAAATAGACCAGTGCGTGAAGCCACATGACAAGGGAAGAAAACTTGGGATGAATAGTACATCCCCCAAATATAAAGTGTGACATTATGCGCATGGTTACCAAGACCAACCTCATATTGCAAAATATGAGTTTCCAATTTTGCTCCCCCGGGACGTCCTCCTTCCACGGCTTTCCAACACATCCCTCTATTATTGCCCAATTAAAACCATTAAAAAACAACAAAGAAATCCATTTACCATTTATTAATCAAAGCTAATAAGTGGTGGTATCATCGTACCAACAATACTTGAAAGTACTGTCCATAGACAACCGTATATAGGTTTAAGAGGACTTCCAAGTGCCCTTATATTTACCATATCGAACCACTTGGGGGATTCCATGTACCCCTCATTAATAACTATTTACCTTTCCAGCCCATTTAAACCATGCATATGCTTTATGAAGTTTTAAAAGAAGCAAGAGTTCCATTAAAAGTACTCAATGCAATGAAAACATGCGTATAGGTATTTTGTCAAACACATTGGGGGCATAATATAATAGAAACCAATTCCGATTACCATTAAACCATTCCTATGCAATCCAATTATCCAAAACCACCATTAATGGACATAAGGCATAGCTAAAACCATGGAAAACCATAATCAACAATTTAATATCAAAACCCCTAATTCAAATTTCGAAACCAAAATCATACAATCAATTATGTCATGAAAACATTCATAAAAATCATGCCTTTAGATAGAATTAACAAACAGGAAAGAGAACATGTGTTAAACTAAGATGATGATGGAAAGAAATCACAAATACAAGCACCAAATAATTTCTCTAGTTGAAACCCTAGCTTTCCTTGCACAAAAGCTTTTGAGAGATTTATAGAGTGTTTTACTAGAGTTTCTAAGTGTTAATGAATGGAATAATAGAATAAATAACCTCCCTAGTTGGTTAGAAGTTGTGGAATCTTATTAGTATTAGTGCGGAAATATCTAGAAAAACCTTGCTGAAGTTGCACCAAAATCCCATCACAGGGACACGACTGAGCCTTACTAGTCGTACCCTCCAATATGAGTTGTACCCTCAACTCGTATCCTAGCCTCAACCTTTGGACCTAACACTTTGCAGTATATGACTTGTCAAACCATGTTGTATCCAAAGCATATGATCCGTACCCTTCATCTATATCCCTGGCAGAATTAAACCCAAGAAAGATTTAGACAATGTCCATCATACGAGTCCTGGGTACGACTCGTACCCTGGATTATAGCTCATGGTGAGCCACTCATACTCACATCCAACCTAAGTAACCAAGTCTAATATTAAGTTAAGGAACCAAATGATTCATAACCACCGGTATGACTCATACCCCGTAAATCGTATATTCCAGTAACCAAAATCCATCCCACCAACCAACACTAGTTGACATACGACTGGACCATACCATCCGTACCCTAACATACGACTCGTAGCCTTGAGTTGTATTGGGTCCAGATACTAGAATTGCAAGAAATTTTCTAAGGTCTAGAAACCAAGGTGTTTAAGTCTACCCCACAAGGAACATTCGTGCCCAAATGACGGATAAGAAAAGGGTAACCAGACATACGAATTATTTGCATTATCAAATATATTTCCAATCTTCAACAACATTTGAAAACAAAGAGGCAAAGATATTAATCTTTTCTTTAACAAACTCTTAAAATAAAAATGTGTTGAAGAACACATACCTTCGGCATGAACCCAGGAGCAGAAAACAAATGCAGATATTTGGAATTCATGTCGTCCTTTGCTTCCCATGTAGATTCTTCCACCATATGGTTCCACAATAGAATATTTACCGAAGCCACATCCTTGGTCCACAACCTACAGACTTGCCTATCCAAGATCTTAATCGGGATTTCTTCATAAGACAAGGAATTCGTGATACCCAGTTCTTCAAAAGAAACAACCAAAGAAGGATCACCAATGCACTTTCTCAACATGGAAACATGAAAGACTGGATGAATCAAGTCCAAGCAAGAAGGAAAATATAGCTCATAAGTAGCATTACCAATTCTTTGCAATACCTCATAAGGACCAACATACAAGGGGTTGAGCTTTCCCTTCTTACATAACCCCACTACTCCATTCATGGGAGATACCTTGAGGAAAACCTTATCTCCAACCTCAAACTCCAAGTCGCTACACCTAACATCCGCACAGTACTTTTGGTGACTTTGAGCTGCCTTAAGAATTTCTCGAATCACCTTCACTTTCTCCATATACTGGTAAACCAACTTAGGATCAAATATATCTACCTCACAAAGTTTAAACTAACCAATAAGAGATCTACACCTCCTACCATACAATGCCTCAAAAGGGGCAATACTAATACTAGAATGATAGTTATTGTTGTAAGTAAACTTTACCAAAGTTAGATGCTCAACCCAATTGCCACAATAATCAATATCACAAGCCCGAAGAATATCCTCCAGTGTCTGAATAGTTCTCTCCACTTGCCCATCCATCTATGGGTGGAAAATAGTACTCAGACTAAACTTAGTCCCCAACCCTTTCTTAAAAGATCACCAAAACTAAGACGTAAACTGTGTGCCATGATCAGAAATAATTGAAATACATACCCCATACAGCTTTACAATCTACTGAAGATACAACTTCACATAATCTTCCATTGAGAAAGGAGTCTGCACTGTCAAAGGGTGAGCAGACTTAGTCATCTTATCCACGATGACCCAAGTCAAATTATATTAATTCCCAGACAAACAAAGACCAATAATGAAGTACATATTGATCACATCGTATTTCTACTCGGGAAATCAATTTCTTGATTCAACCCTCTTGGCTTCGGTACTGAGCCTTAACCTGTTGATACCCCATGCACTTACTGACAAAATCAGGCACATCCCTCTTTATGCCATTCCCATAATAGATCTCCTTAAGATTATGATAAATCTTAGTTGAGCCAAGATGAACAATATAGCACGACTCAAGTGGCTCAGCTAAAATCCTTTGTCGCCACCCGTCGACATCAAAAACAAACAACCTCCCTTGGTACCATTAACTACCATCACCACCTATCTCAAACACCATTACCTTTTCTGTTCCAACGCTACTCTTGATTTTTATCAAGATAGGATCTAGAATTTGCTTCCCCTTAATCTCCTTACCAAGACACGATCGAACTATTTCTTACACCATAACACCACCATCCTTGGAGTCCAAGAGGAAAACTCCAAGATTAGCCTAGAGGTGAATATCCTTGACAAATTCCCATTTTCCTTCCTCCATGAGCCACACTCCCCATAGATAACTTGCCAAGAGTATCAGTAACTATGTTAGCCTTATCTAGGTAGTAGTGAAAACTCATATCATAGTTCTTGAGAAGCTCAAGCCATTTCATCTGCCTGAGATTAAGCTCTCTCTGAGTGAACACATATTGTAGACTCTTATGATAAAAAAAGATATCCACGTTAATACTATACAAATAATGCTGCCAAATTTTCAAAGAAAATACAACTGCCAACAACTATAAATCATGAATAGGATAATTCCTCTCTGTACCTTCAACTACCTGGAAGCATAGGCAATCACCTTTCCACGCTGCATCAACACACAACTAAAACCTACCTGAGATGCATCCCAATAAACCACGAATGCATCATTGCCTTCCATCAAGGTCAGGATTAGATGAAGTTAACTTGTCCTTCTACTTCTCAAAACTCCCTTCACAAGCATCTGACTAAGAAAACTTAACCTTCTTCAGAGTTAACTTAGTTAAAATAGTAGCTATCAATGAAAAGATTTCCATAAACCTCCTATAATACCCAACTAAAACCAAGATGCTCTAAATGTCGGATGGATTCATGGGCCTAGGCTACCTTGTCAACATAACAATCACTCAGGGATCCATCATGATCCCCTTACTAGAAATAATATGACCCAAGAAACTTACTGCGTTCTACCAAAACTCACATTTAGAGAACTTTGCATACAACTGCTATTCCTTTAAGGTCTGCAACACCACACAGAGGTGATTAGCATGATCCACCTTACTATTCTAATTCACCAAAATGTCATCAATAAATATAACAATGAAAAGATTCAAATAATAACAAGAAACCCTATTCATCAGATGCATAAATACTGCCGGAGTATTAGTCCACCCAAATGAAATCACCAAAAGCTCAAATTGTCCATACTAAGTACAAAAAGTTTTCTTAGGGATATCCACCTTCCTAATATTTAGTTGATGGTCCCAAGACCGAAGAT
Organism: Capsicum annuum; assembly: GCF_002878395.1. Lineage (NCBI taxonomy): Eukaryota > Viridiplantae > Streptophyta > Magnoliopsida > Solanales > Solanaceae > Capsicum > Capsicum annuum. The sequence continues at coordinate 148,818,684 of NC_061121.1, read as the reverse complement.
TTATCTTTCAAAAGAACTTGGCACCTTACAATTAGTCAAATAGGTCATATATCCTTGGATGAGATACTTGCTCTTGACTGTGACCTTGTTTAAGTCCCTATAGTTAATGCAAATCTGAAGGAAACCATCCTTCTTGCATACAAACAACACTGGTGCACCACACGGGGATACACTAAGACGAATAAACCCCTTATCCAGAAGATCCTTAAGTTGCTCATTGACTTTTCTTAACTCAGCCAGAGCCATTCTATATAAAGGAATAGAAATTAGATGAGTGTCTGAAACCAAGTCAATACCAAACTCTATTTCCCTATTCGGAGGAACACTAGGAAGATCATCCAAAAAGACCTCTGGAAAGAAGGATGTTTTGAGTTAGAATCTTTAACCCAGACCAAGTGATAAAGACAACTTTTATAGATTAATATCTAAGCTCTAAGATAAGAAATAAATCTCCCCTAGGAGCAAAAGGACCACTCTTCCATTCGATAATCGGCTCACCAAGGAACCTAAAGACAACCTTATGGGTCCAACAATCTAAGGATGGATAAAAGAAATATAACCAATCCATCCATAGAACATATCAAAATCTACCATACCGAAATCAAACAGATACACCAAAGTCTGCTTGCCACCAATAGATACAACACCCCCTCTATAGACTCTCTTAGAAATAATTGAGTCACCTACTTTGGTAGAAATAGGAAAAGTATTTGAAATAAAATTTGGATCAAAACCAAAAGATACAACCACATAAGGAGTCACATAGGAGAGAGTGGAACCCAAGTCAAGCAAATAATATATGTCACGAGAGAAAAAGTGTAATGTACCAGTAATGACATCAGGTGATGCCTTTGATTCCTGACGGGATGCCAAAGCATATAACCTATTCTGACCAATACTAGAACTAGGAGCACTAACAGAATAAGATAAAATACCACCAGCTATAGGCGTAGAAAATAAAGTCACATGTATCTTATTCCCTGCCGTAGTAATCTTAGTAACCAGTAACCAGACACTCTATAAGTTGATGGCCTACCTGGCCACACTTGAAGCATTTGTCCCTTCCTTTATCGCAATAACCCCGTTGAGGACGACCACAAATTGATAGGGAAGGAAAAAAGAAATTGACCAACTTTTGCTTGCCTGAGATTAGGAACCCTGTGCCTAGAAATTATCACCATCTTTATGACGCATGTCACTAATCTGGTAAAGAACACTAGAGAAGAGTAGGAACTAGAACTCTTCTACTTCTTTTTCTTCCATTTGCCACCATCTCGACCACTCTAAGACTAAGCACCTCTATGGTTAGAAAACCATCTCCTCTTACCCTGTCTATCCTAAAACCTTGCCTACTTCCTTTTTCATTCTCCACTTACTATATATGAATAGTTAACCAAGAGATGTCCATATATTTAATCAGCAATACAGTCTTTTTCTCTAAAATAAGATCTTGATTCAACCCAGAATTAAACTTTCTCATTCTTTTTTATATATCAGCCACTAAATTAGGAGCATACCTTGACAATTGGTGAAACTTCAGGGCATATTCATTGACAGACATCCTCCCCTACTTGAGGTTCTCAAACTCCTCCATATTTACTTCCCTTAACTCTTGGGGAAAAAATCGATCTAAGAGGGCCTTTGAAAAGTATCCTACAAGAGTGATTCTTCAACATCACCCCTACCCTATCCAACTATTCATACCACTAATATGTAACTTCTTTGAGTTGTTAAAATGCAAATTTTACTCTTTCCATATTAGTATCCTGCATTACCCAAAATATCTTTTCCATTTTATCTAAGAAGCCCTGTGGATCCTTCTCTACCTTTACTCTAGAAAAATAAAAGGACTCATTTTCATAAATTAGCTAACCTTTATGCCTTAAGTGAAAAAACCACACATTGCAACTCACTCAGCCCGAGTAACGACTACCTAAGAATTAACATGAATAGACTGATAGAGTTCAACATTGGTCACCTTACCTTGATGTGGACTAGTAGAAATTGGTGGAACTACAGAACTATAAAAAATAGGATCGTGAGATTGAAGATGAACCCAGAAGTAGGATGCAACCCTTCAGCATTAACCCCAGATGGGATAGAAGAATTATGTAAGACCCCCCCAAATTCTAAGCTTAATTCAGTCCATTTATGCTTTTTGGGAGGGGGGGTACCATACTTAGAAGGTTCTAACTAAGTTCCCAGACTTTGCCTATTATTGTCCTTCAAAAGTTGGCAATCTCATTTTCTACCTTAACGTCCTTTAATGGATCGTATTTTTATTAATTCATGATTAGAGAGGTCTATAGCCAGTCTAGGACAGGTTTTTGATTTTTTGGACCACGTTTAGACCAGGTGTGGAAGCCCAAAATAGTGGACCAATGCGATCTTTGCGCACCACATCGCCAATCGCATTGGTTGATACTTATTGTAGGTTTCCAAGGTTAAAGTACTAAGACTCAATGAGATGATGGCATGATGTATCAATTATTGCATTGATTCCATCGACGTGTCACGTTGATGCCCAATTTTAGTCATTAAATATCCATATTTTTAAGGGAAAAAAGGTCAATTATTCACCCCTATATAAGTCACAAATACAGGAATTAGCCCCAATTCAACAAAAATATAGTGTCCCTCTTAACTTTCTCTGAAGAACAAGTTAGGCTTTTCAATTAAGGATTCAAATTCAATACTAAAATTAAAGAATATCCGCCAATATTCATATAATCAAGAACTAAAGCATGTGTAGTGTTCATTTATGGATTCCTCTCATCCATGAAGCCTAGGAATTATGTTTTAAACAATGAATTCTGATATTCATATTGTGGGTTAATTATGTTCATGTGGTTATTGCTGTACGATTTTCCAAGTTGGAATCTTTGTTTGTTTTATGAAACAATGTTAGCATGCAAGTTGAAAACTATGAACTTAGTTTGTTATGCTATGTTAATTTGCTGATGTTGCCTATGCCCTAAGTGGTGCATGTAAGGTGTTTGATAAAATGCCTAAGAGAATAGAAATTATGCATTATAGCTTAATTGTGACCTAAATGATAAATAAATGTTTTACCATTATGTTCAACTGACTTCCATGCTATTGATGTGCATTGTAGATGGTTATTGGAATGCTCGTGATGTTAGAGTATAAAATTATGAAATTGAGAATATGCAATACTACTATGTAAAAGATTATGGTAATCATGTTCTTTATGAAATACCCAACTTATTATATGATGAGTTGTTGATATTGGTCATGTGTTCAAGAAGTATCAAGTCTTGTCAGTTTTATGCTATCGAGTCTTGGGGGTACTTGTACTCAAAAATTTAGCTGTGTGCCTAGAGCCAGTGTCATTTTCCCATGATACTCATAGTCAACCATGATCAGTATAGCTTAGTCTGTAATGTGACTCAGGAAAATCCAGTAAATTTAGTATCAGTTCAGTAATCTCAGTACTCTCAATCAACCATCAGATCTCGGTAGTATTCTGTTAGTCAACGGAATTTAATGAACTAAGTCCAGTTTTGTTCAGTTAATCATGTTCAGTGTCTATTCAGATGGGAGAACGATTTAGCATCGAGTGAATCCAAGAATGGGGAACACACACTGGCAGAGGAGGGTGTGATTCTTAGAAGCAATCCTTACATTCTAGAACTATGTAGCTAGCATAAGTTCACACATCAACACTGTCAGTTGAGGGTTGATGAGGTGGATTAACACTTTTATTTGAGGGTTCCACCATTCTCTTTTGGGGACACTACTAGATGTGGGTCACTTATAGATTATTTGTACCAGTGGTGCGGTATTGAAACCCTTCTAATTGGGGTTATAGATTGGACACCAACTTAGCTATAATAGCTTATTAGGGGCATGTAGGTTAAATGAATTCTTTCCACATTCTCAGTTTCAGATCTAGTCTCAGTAATAGAACTCAATTCAATTCTACAGTTTCAAGACTGTTAGATACAGTCATTCAGCTCAGTACAAAACTTAGCTAGTTCCATCAGAACTAAGACTATCAGATATAGTCATACAATAATAGTATATTAATTATGCAAAAATTATGTTACCAGTATTCAGATTTCAAGATTGTTAGATACAGGCAATCAAACGAGTTCTTTATAATTATAACTAGTAGAAATAGTTAGACCTTTATCTGTAATATAACATCAGTCCCTTTATATTCGATAGAGTTAGTTATCCATACCAGTAAACTCAGACATCAGAAACTCAGTACCCAGTGACAGTATGATCTCAGTTGCAGTTTACATATGATTGCATGTATTCTCATAGTTATATTATACTGTTAGTTAGTAGTGTTCATGCATATGAACCCCATGCATTCAGCCTACCTTACTTGTATACCAGTACTTTCAATCGTCCGGACATATTTACACTATAGTGTTTTATACCATAGGTTTAAAAGCATGAGCTCCCAAAAATCGTTAGTATATCAGATGTTCAGCAGTAGGACTAACAGTGAGTCCTTATCATTTGAGGATAGCGTGGTTATTTTATAACTTTATTATTTCAGTAGTTCAGAGTTACTTGGGGACATGTCTCATCAACTCCACAGTTTTTAGACAGTTTAGAGGTTTTTAGACTATAACATGTTTTACATATTTTATTTGAGTTTTGGGTATTGTTATACCCCACTACAGACATTGTTTTATACTCAGTACTAGTTCATTTTTAACCTTATGGCCTTATAGCTTATATTCTGCATATTGACAGTATATTATTCTGTGCTCAGTTACAGATATTAGTCATGGGTTAGCTTATGATCCATTGGGGTCATGAGTATAGTGTAGCATTTCGGGTGTCATATTTGGGGCATTACAAACTTGGTATCAGAGCCTAAGGTTCAAAAGTATCCTAGGAAGTCTGAAAAGCCATATCTAATAGATTGTTGTACATGGGTGTGTTGTGCACCACACTTATGGATAGGAGGCTATGAGCTATTCTAGGAACAGTTTCCCCACTTTCAGTATTCATGTTGTACCAGTGATCATGAGCTCAAATTTAACTCCCAATCTAATCTACTCTCCCTTTCATTATAGAGAATGTCTTCCAAAAGGACAAATGAAAGAAAAACTAAGAATCAGTCAGCACCTCCGCCTATTCAGGTAGATTTCCTAGGAGAGCATATCTTTCATGGCTAATTCAAAATCGACTCTCTTACTTTATCTTATTTAGTATTAGCTCAGAGAAATTAGCAGGCTATAGTCCTAGCCAGGCATATGATTCATGCCTAGAAGATTAAAGTAGGAAAGTGTTTAAAGAAAGAAAGAAAGAGAGAAAATAAAAGAGTGAGAATAGGTAATCATAATTTTGCTCAGCCTAAGTCAGAGGGTGGTAACTATTATCAGTTCTTCCTAAAGTCTTTGATTCCAGTTTCTCCCTCAGCTAGTGCTCCATTCCCTAAATTTAGACATAAGGAACGTGGTCCTAAACCTTAAGGTAGTGTTAGCTGTGCCCGAACCCATACCCTTTGTTAGACTGATGGAAGCTAGCATAATCGTTCCACGAAGCTAGCATAACCATTCCTCAGATCATTCCAATCGCTTGAATTAGCAGGGTGCCACCTCCAGTGCCACTAGTAGGCAATGCCTAAAAAGACTATATGCTCTTTAGTCCCGATAGGATCAGGAAGATTCTCCTAATATAGTCACTTGTACGTTACCGATCTTTCACTTTCATATTTATGCTTTGCTAGATCCAAGAGCCTATTTGTCTTTTTTTCTCCTTATATAGAAGTTGATATCAAATTCAGTCCTAAAACTCTTGTAGAACCCTTCACAATCTCTACCCCTATGGGTAAAACTATCATAGCCCAATGGGTATACATGAACTGTATGATTATGGTATCTCAGAAAGTCACTTTAGCAGACTTAGTAAAATTAGAGATGACTGGTTTTGATGCCATTCTCAGCATGGATTGTCTTCATTCCTGCTATGCCATAGTAGACTGTTGAAACAAAATTATCTAGTTTTAGTTTTCGAATGAACCTATCCTAGAGTGGAGAGATAGTACTTCAGTTTTATAAGGTCAGCAAGTTTTCTACCTTTGGGCATGGAAAATGATATCTAAGGAATGTGTCTATCACATTGTTTGAGTTAAGAACTCTATATTCGAAACATATAATTTTGAATAAATCCTAGTAGTAAATAAATATCCAGGAATTCCTCCAGAAGGTGAAATAGACTTCTTCAGAGACCTTCTTCTAGATACGCAACCTATATCTATTCCTCCATATAGAATGTTACCATCAAAAATTAGAGAATTGAAAGAATAGTTAAGGATCTCCTAGTTAAGTGATTCATCAGACCCAGTGTGTCCCTATGGGGTGCACTAGTCTTATTCATGCCCAAGAAATATGGTCCTCTCAAAATGTATAAAAACTATCGTCACCTCAACAAGGTCACAGTCAATAATAAGTATCCACTTCCCGGAGTCGATGACTTGTTCGATTAATTTCAAGGTGCCAGCTATTTCTCTAAGATAGACCTCAGATCAGGCTATCAGCAGCTCAGACTAAGAGAATGTGACATTTCAAAGATGGTTGTCAGACCTCGGTATGACTACTTTGAATTCTTAGTCATGTCCTTTGGTCTTACACACTCACCCACAACCTTCATGGAATTGATGAACCGGGTGTTCAACCAGTACTTGGACATAATCATCATAGTATTCATAGATGACATTCTTGTCTATTCTCGTAGTAAGCATGATCCTGCAGACCATCTCAAAATATTAATACCCATCAGTCATAATAATATCTATTAAAGTCCTATATGTCAGCTCTATGACCATCGCTCATATTCATGCACGTTAGCGAAAATCATGTACGCTTCCAATTCCTAGGATAAGGAGTTCCAGTTCACTCAGTGTTACGAATCACATCCCATGAGTGCAGAAACTTCAGACTAAGGTCATGAGCTCATGACTCATACACTCATGTTATGCTTTACAGTATGCATAGCTCACATGACACACGCTCTACTTCTTGTGATCAGTCGAACTCAGATTTATGTCACGAATACCCTTAGTTAATATCACTTGGTGAATCCGTGGTGTTGATATTCTATCTTTAAGCCTTAGTTACCGCGTCAGTTCATTAATCTATATTCATTAAAGGACTCAGGTTGTCCTACAAGACCATGGCTTTCCGTTATCTGTTACTTAGCCATCAGAATTTAGTACTCCTGTACTAGTCTAAACCTAAGATAAAGAAAACCAGAATCCAGTCTTAGTTATAGTCTTAGTTACGGTTACAAATATCAGCCATTTAGTTAATCAAATAAGTTAGTATATTTATCCGTTCGTGCTCAGCAACCACGTGAATCTTTTCAGTTGTCTCAGTTGAAGTGCATAAGGCTTATTAACTTTATCTTAGATGATGTTTCATAGGCTATGTTTCCTAATACAAAAATCCTAGCCATGTAGCGATCGCCTATTTTGATGTCCTCCAGCCAGACCAAAATTCGCTTTCTCCCTACCATCACAAGAACTCTATAAAAAGAATGTCATAGAAATGCTTTGATTGAGTATAAGTTTTCAACATGAGTTAGTCCGTAAAGCTAGTAAGTCAGTTTACCAGTCAGACGGACAAGTTCGAATGGTGTGATTTCCCTATCTTTCCATCTAATTGAACTATTTAGAATTTCATAAATATGATCATTCTAAGATGGACAAAATAGGTAGTGGCATGTTCAACTTGATTCATGTATCATGCCTTAGTTTTAAATTCTAGGTATTCAGTCACGACTCAATCCGTAGATGCCTCGTGTATCACCTCAGCTTTTCTCAATATCTCAACAAAGTCAGTTCAGTATTATTCAAGGGACATAGTGTCCCAAGGGGGAGATATATGATAATTCCCCGAACATGTATGACTTAAACATGTCACTCTCTTTTCTCATAATGTGTCCAATTTCGAATAAAGGGATACTCATAAGTTGGCCCTCAAAACTCTGACCTCAGTCGTAAACCATGTATTTAAAGTGCTCAGTTTAGATCACGATATCCAACTCAAGTGTCATATTCCAGACTTCGTTACATTTTCATGTTTCCACTTATGATTACTTAGTAATTAATCTTAGACTCACCAATATTTTTTTTAAGTTTTAGGTAATAGTCTTGCTTGAGGTCATTTAGTTTCATGTTCAGGTTTTAGTTACAAAATTGATATTCAGTTCCATGTTCATATTCCCATCACAAGCTTGGTATCAAATACCATTTCATGTTTAGTCATGCATTCATATGTCAGTTCAATCATATAATCATGCATCAGATATGCATTTTTCATTATGAGAAGCTTAGCTTAACAGAAATCTTGGTCAAGCATTCATGAACACGTACTTATGCATCAAAGATTCATGTTCAGTATGATACATTCTGTTTATCAGTCTTATCAGTCATGTAATCAGGCTTCAGTTATTCATGTCCTATATGTATTTCATTCTATCATTTCTCCTCTCTCAGTTAGTCTCATTCGAGGACGAATGTTCCTAAGGGGGAGATATGGTAAGAACCTGCAAAATCCTAAGCTTAAGTCAGTCCATTTATTCTTTTTAAGGGGGGGGGGGTCCCATACTTAGAAGGTTCTAACTAAGTTCCCATACTTTGCCTATTATTGGCCTTCAAAAGTTGGAAATCTCATTTTTCCACCTTAACGTTGTTTAATGGTCCATTTTTTGTTAATTCATAATTAGAGAGGTCCATAGGTGGTCCCAGACAAGTTTTAGTTTTTTTGGACAATATCTAAACGACGTTTGGAAGTCTAAAATAATGGACCAACGCGATCTTGGTGCACCGCATTGCCAATCGCATTAGTTGATAATTGTTTTAGGTTGCTAGGGTCAAAGTACTGACACTCGATGTAATAATGGTGCGATGAATCAACTATTGCATTGATGTCATCGAAATGTTGTATCAATAATAACATCGATGCCCAATTTCAGTCATTAGATGTCTATATTTTTAAAGGAAAAAGGGTTAATTTTCCACCCCGATATAAGTCTAAGACACGAGATTTATCCACAATTCAACAAAAATATAGTGTGTCTCTCAAGTTTCTCTCAAGAACAAGTTAGGGTTTTCAATTAAAGATTCAAATTCAATTCTTAAATTAAAGAATCTCTCCATTAATCTTCGTATAACCAAGAACAAAGGTATCTATAGTGTTCATTCATGGATTCCTTTCATCCATGAAGGCCAAGAATCAAGTTTTAATCTATGAATTCTAATATTCATGTTATTGGTTAATAATGTTCTTGTGGTTGTTATTGTATGATTTCCCAAGTTTGAATGTTTATTTGTTTTATGAAACTAAGTTAGCATACAAGTTGAAACCTATGAACTTAGTTGGTTACGGTTTGTTAATTTGATGATTTTTCCTATGCCTTAAGTGGTGCACATAAGGTGTTTGATAAAATGCCTAATAGAGTAGAAATTATGCATTATAGCTTAATTGTGACCCAAATGATAAATATATGTTTTACCCTTAAGTTCGAATGACTCCCATGCTATTGATGTGTATTGTAGATGGTTGTTGGAATGCTCTTGATGTTAGAGTTTTAAATTTTGACATTGATTTTATGCAATATTACCATGTAAAAGATTATAATAACCATGTGCTTCATGAAATGCCCAACTTATTGTATGATGAATTGTTGATACTGGTCATGTGTTCAAGAAGTGTCACGTCTTGTCAATTTCATGCTATCGAGTCCTAGGAGTACTTGTACCCAACAATTTAGCTATGTGCCTAGAGCTTGTCAGTTTCCAACGATACTCACAGTCAAGCCATGATCAGTAAAACTCAGTCAGTCATGTGACTCAAGAAAATCCTATAAATTTAGTATCAGTCTATTAATCTCAATACTCTTAGTCAGATATTAGATCTCAGTAGTATTATGTCAGTTAACAGAACTCAATGAACTTAGTCCAGTTGAGTTTAGTTAATCATATTCAGCGTCTATTCAGATGGGAGTAGGATTCAGCACTGAGTAAACCCAAGAATGAGAAACACACACTGCCAGATGAGGGTGTGATTCTTAGAACCAATCCATGTGTTCCAGAACTATATAGTCAGCATAGGTTGAGATATCAACACTGTTAGTTGAGGGTTGATGAGGTGTATTAACACTGTCAGATGAGGGTCCCACAATTTTCTTTTAGGGACACTACTAGATGAGGGTCACTTACAACTTATCCTTAGTAGTGGCGTAATATTGACACCCTTCCAGTTGAGGTTACATATTGGACCCCAAATTATCTATAATCGCTTATTAGAAGCATGTAGGTTAAATGAATACTTACCACACTATCAGTTTTGGATCCAGTCTCAGTATTAGAACTCAGTTTAGTTCTACAGTTTTAGGACTGTCAGATACAGTCGCTCAGCTCAGTATGGAACTCAGCTAGTTCCATTAGAAGCAAGACTATATGATATAGTCACCCAGTAATAGTATATTAATTATTCAAAAATTTTGTTACCAGTATTCAGATTTTAGGATTGTCAGTTACAGTCAATCAGACTAGTTCTTCATATTCAGAACTTTCAGAAATAGTTAGTCCTTTATCTGAAATATAACATCAGTCCCTCTATAATAAGTGGACTCAGTTATCTATACCAGTAAACTTAGATGTCAACAACTCAGTAATCAGAACTCAGTACCCAGTGACAGTATGATCTCAGTTACAGTTACATATTCTTACATGTATTCTCACGTTCATGTTATTCGGTCAGTTAGTATTGTTCATGCATATGAACCCCATGAATTTAGCCTACCTCACTTGTATACTATTATATTCAATCTTACTGACGCATTTACGCTATGGGGTCTTATACCATATGTTTAGAAGCACGATCTACCGAGCATCCTTAGTAGATCAGACGTTCAGCAGCTAGACTAATAGTGAGTCCTCATCATTTGAGGATAACATGATTATTTTATTACTTTATTATTTCAATAGTTTGGAGTTAGTTGGGGACATGTCCTATCAACTCCATAGTTTTTAGATAGTATAGAGGTTTTCAAACTACAACATATTTTAAACAGTTTATTTCAGTTTTGGGTATTGTTATACCCCACTACAGACATTATTTTATACTCAGTACTAGTTTAGTTTTGAACCTTATGTCCTTACAACTTATATTCTGCATATTTATAGTATATTATTCAATGCTCAGTTATAGATATTAGTCATGGGTTAACTTGTGATCCTTTAGCTTTATGAGCACCATGTAGCATTTTGGGTGTTAGATTCAGGGCGTTATAAACTTGGTATCAGAGCCTAAGGTTCAACAATGTCCTACGAAGTTTGAAAAGCCATATCTTGTAAAGTCTTGTGCAAGAGTGTGTTCTACCACACACTTATGGATAGGAGGCTATGAGATATTTTATGAATAGTTTCCCCTCTTTCAGTATTCATGTTGTGCCAGTGAGCATGAGATCAAATTTAGCTCCCAGTCTAATTCGATCTCCCTTTCATTATATAACATATCTCCGAAAAGGACTAATGAAAGGAAAACCAAGAATCAGCCGATACCTCTGCCTATTGAGGTATATTCCCTGGGCGAGCATGTCTTCCATGGTGAATTTAGAATTGAATCTCCTACTCTATCTTATTCAGTATTAGCTCAGAGCAATAAGTAGGATGTTGTCCTACCCAGACATAAGATTCATGCCCAGCAGATTGAGGTGGGAAAGCATAGAAAAAAAGAAAAAAAAGAGAAAATAAGAGAGAGAGAATAGATAATCTTAAATTTTCTAAGCCTAAGTTAGAGAGTGGTAACTACTATCAGTTCCACCTAAAGTCTTCGATTTTAGTTCCTCCCTCAGCTAGTTCTCCAGTCGCTAAATTTAGAGATAAGGCGCAGGGCGATGTTAGCAGTGCCCGAACCCATCTCCTTTGTCAGACTTGTGGCAAATATCATAAGGGTATATGTAGTGCCGGCAGTGACGTATGTGATGGGTTTCGCAATTTAGGTCACAGAGTCCAATACTTTCCTAAGGCTGGTCCACGAAGCCAGCATAACCTTTCCCTATCTCAATCGATCGCCTGGATCTGTAGGGTGCCACCTCTAATGCCACTAGTGGGCAATGCCCAGATAGACTATATGCTCTTCAGTCCCAATGGGATTAGGAAAATTCTCCTGATATGGTCACTGGTACGTTACCAATCTTTCACTTGCATATTTACACTTTGATAGATCCAGGAGCCTATTTTTCTTTTGTTACTCCTTATATAGAAGTTGATTTCAGAGTTGTTCACAAAATTCTAGTCGAACCTTTCACAATCTCTACCCAGGGGGTAAAACTATCATAGCTCGACAAGTATACAGGAACTGTCCAATTATGGTATCTCAGAAAGTCACTTTGGTAGACTTAGTCAAATTAGAGATGACTACTTTTGATGTCATTCTCGGCATAGATTGTCTTCATTCCTGATATGCCACAGTCGACTGTAGAAATAGAATTGCCAAGTTTCAGTTTTTGAATGAACCTATCCTAGAGTGGAGAGGTATTACTTTAGTTTTCAAAGGTCAGGCTATTTCCTACCTTCGGGCATGAAAAATGCTATCTAAGGGATGTGTTTATCATATTGTTTGAGTTAAGTACTCTAGTTCCGAAACTCACAGTTTTGAATCAATCCCAGTAGTGAATGAATATTCAGATGTTTTCTTTTTCGAAGATCTTCCAGGAATTTCTCCTGAAAGGGAAATAAACTTTTGGATAGACATTCTTCAAAATACACAACCTATGTATATTCCGCCATACATAATGGCACCAGCAGAAATTAAAGAATTGAAAGAATAGTTGAAGTATTTCCTAGTTAAGGAATTCATCAGACCTGGTATGTCCCTTTGTGTTACACCAGTCTTATTCGAGCCTAAGAAAGATGGTCCCTTCAAAATATGTATAGACTACAATTAGCTCAACAAGGTAACAGTCAATAACAAGTATTCACTTCCCAAAGTCGATGACTTGCTCGATTAACTTTAGGGTGTCAGCTATTTCTCTAAGATAAACCTCAGATCAGGCTATCAGCAGCTCAAACTCAGAGAATGTGACATTCTGAATACGGCTATCAGAACTCAGTATGACCACTTCAAATTCTTAGTCATATCCTTTGGTCTTACCTACACACCCACAGCCTTCATGGACTTGATGAACCTAATGTTCAACCAGTACTTGAACACATTCAACACAGCATTCAAAGATGACATTCTAGTCTATTCTCGCAGTGAGCGTGATCCTGCAGACCATCTCAGAATATCAAAACCCATCAATTATCATGATATCTATTAATGTCCTACATGTCAGTTCTATGACCATCACTTATATTCATTCACGTTGGTGAAAAATTATGTACGCTCCCAATTCCTAGGATAAGGAGTTCAAGTTCACTCAATGTTATGAATCATGTCCCATGAGTACAAAAATTTCAGACTAAGGTCATGAGCTCATGACTCATACACTCATGTTATGCTTTACAGTATGGATAGCTCACATGACACACGCTCCACTTCTTGTGATCAGTCAAACTCATATTTATGTCACGAATACCCTTAATTAATATCCCTTGGTGAATCCGTGGTGTTGATACTCTATCCTTAAGCCTTAGTTACCGTGTCAGTTTATTAATCTATATTCAGTAAAGGACTCAGGTAGTCCTACAGGTCCATGTCTTTCAGTTATCAGTTTCTTAGCCATCAAAATTCAGTACTCCCGTACTAGTCTAAACCTCTGATATAGAAAACCAACATTCAACCTCAGTTATAGTCTTAGTTACGGTTACAAACATCAGTCATTTAGTTAATCAAATAAGTTAGTATATTTATGCATTCGTGTTCAGCACCCACGTGAATCTTTTCAATAGTCTCAGTTATAGTGCATAAGGCTTAGTCACTTTATCTTAGATGATGTTTCATAGGCCTTGTCTCCTAATACAAGAATCCTAGCCATGTAGCGATCTCCTATTCTAATGTCCTGCTCCGGCCAGACCAAGATTCACTTTCTCCCTACCATCACTAGAACTCTATAAAAAGAATGTCATAGAAATACTTTGGTCGAATATAAGTTTTCAGCATGAGTTAGTACGTAAATTTGGTAATTCAGTTTAACAGTAAGACAAACAAGTTCAGAAGGTGTGATTTCCCTTTCTTTCCATCTGATCGCACTATTGGGAATCTCATAAATGTGATTATTCTAAGATAGACCAACTAGGTAGTGGCATATTCAACTTGGTTCATGTATCATACCTTAGTTTCAAATTCTAGGTATTCAACCATGATTCAATCTATAGGTGCCTCGTGCATCACCTTAATTTTCCTTAATATCTCAACAAAGTCAGTTCAGTATTCTTTAAGGGACACAGTGTCCCAAAGGGGAGATATACAATATTTTCCCGAACATCCATGACTTAAACATGTCACTCTCTCTTCTTATAATGAGTCTAGTTTTGGATAAGGGATACTCATAAGTTAGCCCTCAAAACATCAATCTCAATCGTAAGCCACGTATTCAAGGTGCTTAGTTCAGATCATGATATTCAGCTCAAGTATCACGTTCCATACTTAGTTAAGTTCTCATGTTTACGCTCATGCATACTTAGTAATTAATCTCTGACTCACCAATATTTTTTTTCAGTTTAAGGTAACAATCTTCCTTGAACTCTTTCAGTTTCATGTTCATGTTTCAGTTACAAACTCGGTATTCAGTTCCATGTTCAGAATTCCATCACAATCTTGGTATCAAATACTATTACATATTCAGTCATGCATTCATATGTCAGTTCAGTCATATAATCATGCATAAGATATGCATTCTCATTGTGAGAAGCTCGGCCTATCAAAAATCTCAGTTAAGCATTCATGAACCAGTACTATTGCATCAGATATATATGTTTAGTATGATGCATTTAGTTTATCAGTCATGTTAGTCATGTAATCATGTTTCAGTTATTCATGTCCTATATGTACTTCAGTCTAGCATTTCTCCTCTCTCATTCAGTCTCATTCGAGGATAAATATTCCCAAGGGAGAGATATTGTAATACCCCACAAAATCCTAAGCTTAATTCAGTCCATTTATATTTGTTAAGGGGTGGCACATACTTAGAAAGTTATAACTAAGTTCCCAGACTTAGCCTATTATTGGCCTTTGAAAATTGGCAATCTCATTTTACCACCTTAAAGTCCTTTGATGGTTCAAATTTTTGTTAATTCATGATTAGAGAGGTCCATAGGTGGTCCTAGACAATTTTTAGATTTTTTAGACAATAGTTAGACCATATTTGGAAGCCAAAAATAGTGGACCAATGCGATCTTGCCATGCTGCATCACCAATCACGTTGTTGATAATTGTCGCAGGTTGCCAGGGTCAAACTACTGAGACTCAACACGATGATGGCATGATGCGTCGACTATCGCATCAATGGTATCGATGCACCATATTGATAATAGCATTGATGCCCAGTTTTAGTCATTAAATATCCGCATTTTTAAGGGCAAAAAGGCTAATTTCCCACCCCTATATAAGTCTAAAACAGGGGATTTAGCCCCAATTCAACAAAAATATATTGTCTCTCTCAAGTTTCTCTCAAGAACAAGTTAGGATTTTCAATTAAGGATTCAAATTCAAAACTCCAATTGAAGAATCACTTTATTAATCTTCGTATAATCAAGAACTAAGGTATGCGTAGAGTTCATTCATGGATTCCTTTCATCCATGAAGCCAAAGAATCAAGTTTTAAACTATGAATTCTAATATTCATATTATCGGTTGATTATGTTCATGTGGTTGTTGTTGTTTGATTTCCCAAGTTGGAATCTTTATTTCTTTTATGAAACTATGCTAGCATTCAAGTTGAAAACTATGAACTTGGTTGGTTATGGTATGTTAATTTGATGATTTTGCCTATGCCCTAAGTGGTGCATGTATGGTGTTTGATAAAATGCTTAAGAGAATATAATTTATCCATTATAGCTTAATTATGACCCAAACGATAAATACATGTTTTACTCTTATATTCAAATGACTCCCATGCTATTGATGTGCATTACAGATGGTTGTTGGAATTCTCATGATGTTAGAGTTTGAAATTATGACATTGAGTATATACAAAATTACCATGTACAAGATTATGACAACCATGTGCTTTATGGAATCCCCAACTTATTGTATGATGAATTATTGATATTGGTCATGTGTTTAAGAAGTGTCAAGTCTTGTCAGTTTCATGCTATCTAGTCCTAGGGGTACTTATACCCGACAACTTAGCTATGTGCCTAGAGCTAGAGTCAGTTTCCAACGATACTCACAGTCAAGCCATGATCAGTAAGACTCAGTCAGCCATGTGACTCAAGAAAATCTAGTAAATTTAGTATCAGTCCAGTAATCTCAATACTCTCAGTCAGTTATTAGATCTCATTAGTATTCTGTCAGTCAAAGAAACTCAACGAACTCAGTCCAATTCAGTTCACTTAATCATGTTCAGTACCTATTTAGATAGGAGTAGGATTCAGCACCGAGTGAACCTAAGGATGGGGAACACACACTGCCAGATGAGGGTGTGATTCTTAGAAGTAATCCTTGCATTCCAGAACTATGTAGCCAGCATTGGTTGAGACATTGACACTGTCAATTGAGGGTTGATGAGGTGGATTAATACTTTTAAATGAGGGTCCCACCATTCTTTTTTGGGGATACTTCCATATGAAGGTCACTCACAGCTTGTCCATACCAGTGGCGCGGTATTGACACCATTCCAATTGGGGTTACATATTAGACCCTAACTTAGCTATAATAGTTTATTAGGGGCATATTGGTTAAATGACTACTTCCCACAGTTTCAGTTTCAGACCCAGTTTCAATAATAGAACTCAATTCAGTTCAAAAGTTTCAAGACTATCAGATACAGTCGCTCAGCTCAGTACGAAACTCAGATAGATCCATCAGAACTAACAATGTCAGATATAGTCACCCAATAATAGTATATTAATTATGCAAAAATTATGTTACCAGTATTCAAATTTCAAGACTATCAGATTCAGTTAATCAGACCAGTTCTTCATATTCAGAACTGTCAGAAATAGTTAGTCCTTTATCTGTAATATAACATCCGTCCCTTTGTATTCAGTAGACTCAGTTATCTATACCAGTAAACTCAAATTTCATCAACTTAGTACTCAGAACTCAGTACCCAGTGACAGTATGATCTCAGTTATATTTTATGTATTCTTGCATGTATTCTCACGTTCATATTATTCGGTCAGTTTCTATTGTTCATGCATATGAACCCCATGCATTCATCCTACCTCACTTGCATACCAGTACATTCAATCATATTGACACATTTTCCCTATGGTTTTCTATACCATAGGTTTAGAAGCACGAGCTCCCGAGCATCCTTAGTAGATCAGACGTTCAGTAGCTAGACTAATAGTTATTCCTCATCATTTGAGGATATCATGATTATTTTATTACTTTATTATTTTAGTAGTTCGATGTTAGTTGGGGACATATCCCATCAACTCCACAGTTTTCAGACAGTTTAGAGGCTTTCAGACTACAATATGTTTCAGACTGTTTATTTTAGTTTTGGGTATTGTTATAGCCCACTACAAACATTGTTTTATACTCAGTACTAGTTCAGTTTTGAACCTTATGGCCATATATCTTATATTACTCATATTTATTGTATATTATTCAGTTCTTAGATACAGATATTTGTCATGGGTTAGCTTGTTGTCCTTTGGGGTCATGAGCATCATGTAGCATTTCGGGTGTCAAATTCGGGGCATTACAAATAATCTTGTGTTCAATATCTAAGATTCATAATCTGAACTACGAAAAAACAAGTATTAGAGAAGATTCAAAGATTAAGACTTAAAGCTTGAGAATAGAATACCAAGAAAGTGAAACATTCCCAAATACCTTGTAGTTTCTCCCTTATGAGGGTGGTGAGCTACACACCCGTAAAATAACTTCTACTCGATACGGATTTATGGACTCCTAATTAACCATTAAACTAGGCTCTAATACCAACTTAATATGGCTCGATCGGGTAACTTGCAATAATAGGTATCCCAAGTTTGACGGGGACCGAAGACCACCCTTGTTACCCAACCCAACCTCCAACTGCCTGCCCTGAGTTGGCTGAATTTTTAGGTTACAGTAAGATAGTGCAACAACTAACATAAAGTATTTGGGATAAGATCACAATCGTGACTGACCCATCTGAGTCCAACCATCCCATACCAACAGTTGAGCCATACCAAACCGATACCGAAATAAGGGTCATAAATAAGGCTATAAAAAAAATGTTCCAAAACATAATATAATTAATCCCAAAATAAAATATGATGGAACAATGAGAAATTATGTCTGATGATGCCATCCTTCCAATTTATTTAAATTCCATGGATTACACTAATACAGATCCCACCTATTCAAGTCCATTGCAGTACCACAAAGCCTTTAATCTAAAGAGTAATAAAATTTGGTTGGGACATGCCCCCAACCATGGCTAAAAAAAAATATCCAAAATGAAATCAAAGTGTCTAAAAGTATTAATAACATGAAATGGAGCCTTCCAAAAGAATGAAAGCTTACCACCTAATTCCACATGATGATCCCCAAGTTAATCACTATGTAGGAGAAGTAGAACAACTGGTTCTTGCATAGCGTGGGCATACAACCACCAGTAGACGGGTTAGCAGGTATACACTAGCATGATCTCAGGATAAGGGTAAAATAATGCCATTTATAAAATCAAGTAAAACCATCCATATAGACATAAATATACATATATATATATATATAACTATTTCAGGAAAGGGGATCGGGTTTAGCTTGCCTTTATAACTTTTACTTGGACTTTGTAGCTTTGCTGTCCTAAACCACTCATGGGTTATATAGGTTCACCTCCCCTTGATAAAAGGGTCCCAATGTATGAAGCAGCACGACTAGGGAAGAAAAACAGGGATGACTAGTACATCCCCCAAATATAAAGTGTGGCAACATTCACATGATGACCATGACCAACCTCATATTGACAAATATGATTTTCCAGTTTTTGTCCCCCTAAGACCTCCAACTTCCACAACTTTGCTATATATCCTACCATTATTACCCAATTATAACCATTACCAAACAACCAGGCAATATATTTACCATTTATTAACCAAGGCCATTTAGTGGTGGTATCGTCATACCGACCATACTTGCAAATACTGTCCATAGCCAACTATATATATATGTTTAAGAGGACATCTAAGTGCCTTTCTATTTCCCATATCGAACCACTTGGGGGATTCCATGTACCCCGCAAACATAACTATTTACTTTTCCAAGTCATTTAAATAATGCATAATTCCTTTATCAAGTTTTATAATAAGCAAGAGTTCCATTAAAAGTACTCAATACAATGAAAACATGCTTATATAGATTTTGTCAAACAAGTTAGGGGCACAATGTAACCAAAACCAATTCCTATAAACATTAAAACATTCCCATGCAATCCAATTATCCAAAACCACCATTAATGCACATAAGACATAATTAAATCCATGGAAAACCATAATCAACCATTTAATATCAAAAACCCCAATTCATATTTGAAAACAAAAATTATTCAATCAATGAAGTCATGAAAACATTCATAAAAATCATGCCTTTAGATAGAATTAATAATAAAGAAAGAGAACAAGCCTTAAACCAAGATGTTGATGGAAAGAAATCACCTAGACAAGCCCCAAATCAATCCTCTAGCTAAAAACCTAGCTTCCCTTCCCCAAAAGCTTTTAGAGGTTTATAGAGTGTTTTAGAAGATTTTCTAAGTGTTAATAAATGGAATAAAAGGGTAAATAACCTCCCAAGTAGGTTAGAAGTCATGGGACCTTATTAGGATTAGTGAAAAATATCCATAATAACCCCACTTAAGTTACACCAACATCCCATCACAGGGATACGACTAACACTCACGAGTCATACCCTCTAATACAAGTGTGACCCTTTTCTTGTATCCTAACCTCAACTTTCAGACCTACTACTGTCCTGCCTATGACTCATCTAACAAAGTAGTATCTAAAACATATGATTCATACCCTTCTGTATCCCTGACAGATTTAAATCCAAGAAAGATTTAGACACTGTCCACTGTATAAGTCCTGGGTACGATTCATATGCTAGCTTATAGCTCATGGTGAGTCACTTGTACTTAGATCTAACCCAAGTAACTAAGTCTATGATTAAGTTAAGGAACCAAATAATATGTAACCACTGATATGACTCATAACCCTATGTTGTATCTATTCCAGTAACCGAATTCCATCCCATAAACCAACACTTGTTGACATACAATTAGACCATACTATCTATACCCCAATATGCGGCTCATACTCTCAAGTCATATTATGTCCAAAGACTTGAATTCTAGGAAATTTTCTAAGGACAAAAAACCAATTTATTTTAGGTACTCAGTTTTTCTCTTACTTTTGGAAAGCTTTTTAGAAAGGTCTTAGTACCCAAGTTCATCTCAGTACAACTTTTAATCCTCAGACAAATGGTTAGGTAGAGCAGACCATTCAAATATTAAAGGACATATTGAGAGCTTGTGTTATCGACTTTAATGGAATTCGGTATGTCAACTTACCATTGATTTAGCTTTCCTACAACAACAACAATCACAATAGTATTTAGATAGCTCCATTTAAGGCTCTCTATGTAAGAAGGTGTAGATCTCATATTGGTTAGTTTAAAGTAGGTAAGGCTATTGTGATAGGTCTAGATTTAGCGTATGAGGTGATGGAGAAATTTTAGATAATATTAGAAAGGATGAAGACAACCCAAAGCCATTAGAAATCTTATCCAGATGCAAGGATAAGAGATCATGAGTTTGACGTTGGTGACTTATTTTATTTGAATATTTTGCCCATGAAAAGGGTGAATTGGTTTAGTAAGAATGGGAAGATTATCCCCCGCAATGTTATTACATATAGAATTTTGAGCCTTTTGGAGAAGGTAAGTTATTGGCTAGAGTTGCCTACAGATTTTGCATTAGTTTATCTCGTGTTTTATGTCTCTTTGTTAAAGAAATATATTGGTGACTAAGCTTTATTGTTCCTTTAGAGAGTGTGGATGTGAAATATAGTTTCTTCTATGAATAATTCCTAGATAAAATCCTTAACCATTATACTCATAAGTTAATTAATAAAAAAGTCCCTTTAATTAAGGTTCTATTGTAAAATCCATCTATTGAGGGAGGTATGTAGGAAGCAAAAGAAAATATGCAACCTAAATAACCCCATCTCTTCTCTATTAATTTATATACAGGATTATGTAATGGTTTTCCTTAAGTGATTCTCTCATTTTCTATCTCAGCTATATAAATATCCTTATGTCAAAGCATGTATTTATGAATTCAGTTTAGCCCATGTATTATATTTCAGATTCAGTTATTTAATCATGATTTAGCTCATAAGTATTTAGCGTATATCTCAGTTTTCTTAGTATCTCAAATTAAATAGTTTCATTAGAGGAAGAATGATTCTTTGGGGGAGATATTGTAATACCCCATAAGATTCTAGACACGTTTCAGCTGCTAGACACATGTTAAAAAGGCCCAAGACTTTAATTTCACACTAAGCACACAACACAACTATTTAAAGACCGTTAGAATGAGAATATTTTTTTTTCGTCTTCCTGAGCGCGAAACATTAATTTTTGAGTTGAAATGTGTTTAACAGTGTTAACAGGTTCATTTGAGAAAGTTTTGGAATTTTTGGAAGGGGTTTGGGGTATTTTAGAAGCAGGAAGGCAGAATGCCTCCTCGATTTGGGTGTGACATGGAGGCAGGACCTCTGTCATACATGACATATCACAGAGGTTAGCCTCCACAATGCACATTATGTCACGAAGGCTAGACTTCAAGCCACAGAGGTTGTGTTTTTCCTGCAACCTTATTAAATATTCCAAGGGGTATTTTAGTACTTTACCCTGTCCCCAAACAACAAATTCACAAATTAAAAACCTCAAGAGGGGTATTATTTTCCCTATTCCCCATATGATAACATGTAAAACTTATTCCTATTAAAGAATGTAAATTCAAGAATATTCCTAAGGATTCAACCATTCAAGGCCCAAATTTCAAGCATCTTATACAAGAACTCAAGAAATTAAGGTATGTGGGGTATTCATCAATGGGTTTGAAATGCCTCAACTTTGTCCCTTGTGAATTACTTGAGTTTTGAATTCTTTGTTCATCATACAACTCACACCCTAAGTTGTATGATGTTGTAATGGGTTTAGGGACCCTAGTCATATGTTAGTTAGTGTGATGTTGTCCAAATTCTATCCTAGATATGAGAGACTTCATATAAGTTGTATGGCAATGTGATGAGAAGGTAGGGTCCAATCGTGCCCTCGATGTTCTGCCTTGGATACGACTTGATGGTACTAGTCATATAGTCTAGTAACCGGTTGGGCAAGTGAGTCCTATGTTGTACAAAATATGGTGTTAAACTTTCTGATCTTGTGATGACTTAAAGGTACTAATCGTATTTTGTGGTGACAAGTTGGAGGGTCAACTCCTACAGCTTTTAAGTTGAGGGTATTTTGGATATTTTCCACCCAAGGCCCTTAAGATGCCATGTATTATAATACTTATTAGGCATTCATTCTGCACATTGCAATATTAAAACACTCTCTAAACTCTCTTAAAAACTTCTCCAGAATATTGAACTAGGGTTTCTTTAAGGTGGTCATCTAGAGGCTTAAGGATCAAAATCTATCCATAAATCTTCGTAACTCAGGCATGTGACTCTTCTTTCATTGTTAGTTCACAGAAATCACATGTTTTAAACATGGTTCATGAATCATTAATGGTAGTTTTAAAAATCATAGTTGAGGGTTTGAATGCATAATGTTGAGTATTATTTTCTCATAGTTTAAATTATGATTATACATATTTTGATAATGGTTTTGCAAATGTAGATGCATTGGAATCTTCATTTAACCTAAGGGGTCATGGTTAACCCTAACTTGATGGTCTTTGGCTTGAATAATGCTTTTTATAATTGTATACGCTCAATCTTTTTGGGAAATTGCCTATGAGAATGATCTTGTCACATATTGAATTTTGTTTTGAACTAAGACATTGGCCTAAAAATTAAAATATTTTGTAAATGGTTTTATGAAAGCCTTGTTGGCCATAAATTGGTTTTAATTGCTAACTATGTTTGAGCCCCTAAATTTTTAATTGAATTGATGTCTTGGTTTAGATAATGGTTTTGAGTCCCAAAGTTGATTAATAATGGTTATGGAATGTGTTATGCTCACAAGTTGGGTTGGTATAATGATACCAATAGAATTTCTCTTTTAAGTAATTGGAATAATGGTTGTGCATATGAAATGAATGTTTTAATATGGCTTTAGAGAGAGCTGTGTAGCTGGGCCATGAAACTGGAGTCTAAAGGACTAACACTGGAAACTATGCTAGCCGGTGCGGGTGTCTACATGACCAAAAGGTTCGATTCCCTCAAATAAATATATGAATGGGAGGTTCAAGTCCCCCATATTATATTTATTGTTTTTTAAGTCACCTTGATTATGCCAAGAGGTTCGAGTCCCCTAAAGGCATATACTGATATGGATATTCTCTTGTTCATGCAGTTACACGCACTAGGGTCTTTCCAGCTAGGGGAGAGGTGGGCCCATATAGACTGTGGGTACCTTATTATATAACAGTTATGCTACACAGCCTAGGATAAGGTTTTTAAAGTTCATGCTAAACCTTGCTCCCTATCCCGAAATGATATATATATATATATATACGTACATGTAAATGAATATGGTTATTTGACTTGGTCTTGAATAACGACATTATTTTATTCCTCTATCCCTAAGTTATATGCTAGTGCTCCAACCACAAACCTTTTTTGAACTATGTAACCACATATGATGCAGGTAGCAAAACTTCTTCAGCTTTTTCTACACAATGATCAGGTGTTTGACTGGTTCATGAGTTGACATTGAAGTGCTGAACTTCCATACTTTGGAAGGCTTCATTTCATGATCTTTATATTATATGGTTCAAACATTGTTTAAACCTTATTTTTGGCTACTATCGGGGGCATGTCTCAATATTTTATTGAATTTGAATTTATAGAGGCTTTGTTAGATTATTGTGGGCATTGGTATGTTGTTTTGGTGGATTGGATTAGTGACGAATGGTTATTTGGTTTTGACATTTTACGAATAAATATTAGTCCCAGTTTACACTAACTAGTTGAATGTTTGGAATTCATCCGACACTTGAGGTTGTTGAGCTTACTAGGTTAGTTGAAAGGGGTAATCTCTGGTACACATGGGACTTGAGATAGCCGTCATGGCCAGGACCTAATTTGGGTCATGTCAAAGTAGGTATCATAGCCTAGGTTTATGGTTAATTGGATATCTATAGAGCCATGTCAAGTAAAGTCTATTTTATGGGCTTGTAGAATGCCATACTTATATGAGAAAGGCTATGATATATTTAGGAATGTTTTCTTTTTTATTGTCTTAATTCGAGCTATAGAGTCTAAGGTTTTGAATTCCTCTAACTCCCGTCTGCTCGCTTATTTAGATCATGCCTCCTCGATGATCTAAAGCTCATAGAGACTCCTCTATTCCACTTGGCAATATTGTTGATGGGACACACCCTGCCTATGCGGTTCAAACCCAGTCTAGGGGTCCAGCTCCAAATTTTTATCCTAGAGTTCCACTGGTTCCCATTAGCCCTCCTCAAGATCTATAGGCAGATGGGATGAATGCTGAGTTTCATCAGTCTATTCATATATTTGACCATTTTATGTCTTTTAAGTCTGAGTGTGGTGCTTTTGTTTTTTCTTTTCTAAGGCCATAAGAGTTGGCCAATTCATGAGTGAGTCCTTTAACTTTTACTAGTGTTATGATTGAGGGGGATCCTTAATTTTTTATTGATGAGATGGAGAAGATCTTATGGATAATGCATGAGATATTGAAGGTATGGAGTTTGATTATTACTAATTGAAGGATAAGGCGCACCAGTGCTACGAAGAGTGGGAACAATTTAGGGGAAGTGATGTTGCCTTTGCATTATAGGATAACTTTTCTAGTGCCTTTTGGAACCTTTTTTTCACAGGAGTGTAGGGAGGTAAAAGTGGAGAAAATTTTTCAATCTGAGGCAAGGTAGGATTTCGGTCAAGGAGTATACCTTAAAATTCCATCAGTTATCTAGGTATGCTCCTGAGTTGATCTCTAGCATAAGAGCTAGGATGTGTAACTTTGCTTATGGGTTATCCAGTAAGTTTATTCTTGAGAGTATGGTCGCCTTATTGGTTAAGGATATGGATATTTATCAGCTTATAGTTTATATGCAATTTGTTGAGGAAGAAAAGAAGAAGTAGGTTGATATTGGTGAGAGGTAAAGTAAAAAATTTGAATTTTTTAATTGGGGTGAAGGCCAACAATAGAGTGGTAGAGAAAGGGGAAAGCAACCTAAGAAGAAGTGATAGAGTTTTGATTCTTTCTCTATAACTAGTATTCCTTACCCGAAGCTGTTGGGTGATTATTCTTATCAGCATAGTGGAGAGAACAGGGTAAAAGGTGCTTGATCTTGGGATAGTGGGGCGTAGTCTGCTCCATCATATCCTTCTTGCAGATTTTGTGATCAGCCACACCATGGGAAATATGAGAAGGGGAGAAACTATTCTTTTAGTTATGGTCAGATTGTCTATATGCAGTGTGATTATCATTCTAGGGTTGCTTCTGGGGCTAATAAAGTTCCTATTTCCTCTTTATCAACTCCTACATCAAAGGGTGTTGCTTCTACTTCTGCTATCAGCACTGGCCTGAATCTCTTATATTCTCTTGCTTTTAGTCAGGACTCTGAGGCATATCCAAATATCATTACTGGTATATTGAAACTCTTTTCCCATGATGTGCACTATTTTCTTAATTTGGGATTTACTTTTTCTTATGTCACCCCATTTGTGGCTGTGCATTTTGGTTTTGGTCCCAAGTGTATTTTGGACCCTTTTTCTATATCTACCTTAGTGGGTGACTCTGTGGTTGCTAGAAGAGTCTATAGGAGGTGTAGTATCTGTTGTTGCTTGGGAGATTTTGGTGGATCTATTTTAATTAGACATGGTTGATTTCGATGTTATATTAGAGATGTATTGGCTACAGTAGTGTCATGCTTCTTGAGAATGTCAGACCTATAAGGTCATGTTTTAATTCCCTAATTAGCTAATTATTAAGTGGGAGAATGGTTCCCTAGCTCCTAAGGGAGGTTCATATCATATCTTAGAGCTCAGAGATTGATCTCCAAGGGTTGTATCTATCATCTGGTCTATGTTAAAGGTTCTAACACTGAGAGTCCTTGTTTTTAATCTTTCCTAGGGGTGAATAAATTTCTCAAGGTCTTCTTTGATTACATTTCTAGTATTCCTTTCAGTAGGGATATTGATTTTGGGATAGATCTTATTTTCAACACTCGTCCTATATCTATTCTCCCATATAGAATAGCTCCGGCTGAGTTAAATGATATTAAGGAGAAATTAAGGGATTTTTTAGACAAAGAATTCATTTATCCTAGCGTGTCTCTGTGGAGTGCCCCTATTTTATTCATCCGTAAGAAGTATGGTTCCCTTCAGATATACATTGATTACTGATAGCTGAATAATGTGACGGTAAAGAATAAGTACTCTCTTCTGATGATAGGCATTTTGAGTTCTTGATGATGTTATTTGGCTTGACTAATGACCCAAAGGTATTTATGGATTTGATGAACAGGCTCTTCTGTTTGTTTCTAGATTTGTTCGTGATTGTCTACATTGATGATATTTTGTTATACTCTAAGAGTGAGGAGGATCATACTGATCGCCTTTGCATTGTGTTATAGTACTTGAAAAATCAATAGTTGTATGCTAAGTTCTCTAAATGTATATTTTAGTTGAAGGCTATTACATTTTGGGATCATCTTGTATCTAGTGAAGGGATAATGATGGATCCTCAGAAGGTTATTGTGGTTAAAAAGTGTCCTAGACCCAGACGCCAACAGATATTATGGAGTTTCTTGGGTTAAGCCAGTTACTATAGGAGGTTTGTGGAAAGTTTTACTTTTATTGCTGCTCTATTGACCAAGTTGACTCAGAATAAGGTAAAGTTCTTAGGTTTGGGTGCTTGCGAGGGTAGTTTTTAGAAACTAAAGCATTATTTGACTTCAGCTCTGGTCTTGACTTTGCATTAGGGTGCCGAGAGTTTAGTCATCTATCATGATTTGTCCTGAGTTTGTTTGGGTTTTATGCTGATGCAGCCTAGCAAGGTGGTTGTTTATGCCTCTAGACAGTTCTACGTTTATGAGAAGAGATATCTAACTCATGACTTAGAGTTGTTAGCCGTGGTATTCACATTGAAAATCTGGCATCAATAGCTCTATGGGGTTCATGTTGATATCTTTTCTGATCATAAGAGTTTGTAGTATGTGTTCACTCAAAATGAGCTTAATCTTAAGCTAAGAAGGTGGCTTGAGTTGTTAAACGACTACAGTATTAGTCTTTACTACTACCTAGGCAAAACTAATGTACTTATTGATGCTCTTAGCAGGTTATTCATAGGGAGAATAGCTTATGCGGATGAGGATAAGAGGGAATTGGTGAAGGATATTCACCATTTTTATAACCTTAGAATTCATTTCTTGGACTATGACTATGGTGGTATGTT
This sequence comes from Capsicum annuum, assembly GCF_002878395.1. NCBI lineage: Eukaryota > Viridiplantae > Streptophyta > Magnoliopsida > Solanales > Solanaceae > Capsicum > Capsicum annuum. The sequence goes on along the minus strand of NC_061121.1, from coordinate 148,790,929 downwards.
TATGCAATAGTTGCAACAATCAATGCTTGGTTTAGAAATAAAGGAGAAATATGTATTAGACCCTCTCTTAATAAAAATCAAGGATTATTAGGGTGAGCAGACGGTGTTACCTATCGAGATCGATGGTGATGGTATCTTGAGGTAACAAGGGAGGTTGTGTGTTCTGGACGTTAATTTATTGAGAGGTAAGATTTTGGCCGAGGCTAATGAATCGTGATTTATAGTTTATCCCAATTCGACAAGGATTTATCATAATCTCAAGGATATGGATTAGTGGAATAATATAAAGTGGGATGTATCAAACTTTGATGATAAGTGTATCGTATGTCATCAAGTGAATTTGAGCCCATGAGGCCCGGTGGGCTACTTCAAGAGAATGAATTGCCCATTTGGAAATGAGAGATCATTAATAAGGATTTTATTACCGGGCTTACAGAGTAGCAGAATAAGTATGACTCTATTTGGGTCATCATTAATAGGATGACTAAGTCTGCTCACTTCTTTCCAGTGAGAACTACTTATTCTATCAGGGATTAGGCGACGTTGTTCCATTAGGAAGTTGTAAATTTGTATGGTGCAGCTATCTCAATTATTTTGGATTATGGTACTCAGTTCTCATTGCATTTTTGGTGCTTGTTTCATCATGGTTTAGGGACCAAAGTGAGTCTTAGTATGATTTTCACCCGCAATTGGATAGGCAAACTGAAATGACTATTCAAACATTGGAAGATATGTTGCAAGCTTGTGTAATTGAATTTTTTGGTAGTTGGTATGACCACTTGCATCTCATTCAATTTACCTATAACAATAGTTACCATTCTAGCATTGGTATGTCCCTGTTTGAGGCATTGTATGAAAGGAGGTGTAGATCTCCTATTGGGTGGTTTGATATTGGTGAGCAGAGATGTTTGTCCCAGATTTGGTTCACCGATTAATGGAGAAGGTGAAGTTGATTAGGAATATGATTAAGACCACCCAAAGTCGCCCAAAGTGCTATGTGGACGTGAGGCGAAGGGACTTGGAATTTGAGGTTAGAGATCGGGTGTTCTTGAAGGTGTTACCTATGAAGGCAGTAATGTAGTTCGGGAAGAAGGGGAAGCTGAATCCTTGATATATTTTCCTACATTTGGTTTTGAGAAAAGATGGTAGTGTTGCATATGATTTAGATTCACCCTCTATCATGAGTTCCATTTATCTGGATTCCATGTATCCATGTTGCAAAATTTGTGAGTGATCCTTCGTTGGTTGTTCCCTTGGAGAACAATGGTATTTTGGGTTCTCTATTCTATGAGGAGGTTTCAGTGAGGATCTTGAATCAACAAGTTCATCGATTATGATTGAAGAATGTGGATTCAGTAATGGTTCTATAGCGGAACCAAAAGTCTGAGAAAGCTACTTGGGAAGTGGAGGACATAAAGTCCAAGAATTTATTCCTATTTCCTATTTTTAAAATTCATGCTTGAGGTATGTATTGTTCTTAACATCCTTATTTTCTATCTTTGTTAAAGGAAAAGGATGGTTTGCTTCGTATCTTTGTTGTCTAACTTTGTTAAAGGTAAGTGTAGAGGCATGTAGAGTCCAAATTGTTCTTGTATTACCCTGTTCCATCATCTGAGGATGAATAATCCTAAGTGGGGGAGACTGAAACACCACAAACTTTGTCCTTTATGTGTTTCTTAAGATTTTAACTCTTTATTCATTGTACGACTCATACCCTTAGTCGTATGATGGGGTGACGAGTCTAGGGACCCTACTCATATGTTGGTGAGTGTGATGTTAGCCGAATTCTATCCTCATAACAAAAGACTCCATACAAGTTGTATGGTAATATGATGAAAAGGTAGGGTCCAATCTTATGTTGTCCAGTGTCTAGCCCTTGATTTTTTTGCCTTGGAAATAACTTGACGGTACTAGTCATATGGTAAGTGATGAGTTGGGAAAGTAAGTCGTATGTTTGATAGAATGTGGTGTCCAACTTTCTGATCTTGTGACAAATTGAAGGTACCACTGGTATGTTGTGGTGACGAGTTGGAGGGTCAACTTGTACCCACCTTCAAGCTTTCTATAGCTTTTAATCTGAGGGTATTTTAGACATTTCCCACCACAATACCATAAGACCACATGTCTTATAACACTTATTGGGCATTCATTCTACACTTAGCAAGATGAAAACACTCTCTAAACTCCCTCAAAAACTTCTCAAGAAAGATTAGGCTAGAGGATTAAGGATCAAAATCTCTCTGTGAATCTTTGTAACTCAGGAATGTGACTCTTCCTTCACTATTCGTTCACAAATTCATGTGTTCCAAACATTGTTCATGAATCATTAATGGTAGTTTTCAAAACCATGGTTGAGGGTTTGATGCATAATGTTGAATATTGTTTTCTCATGGTTTAAATTTTTATTATGCGTGCTTTGATAATGGTTTTGCACATGTAAGCGCTTTGGAATTATGATTTAACCTAAGGGGTCATGGTTAACCCTAACTTGATGGTCTTCGGGTTGAATAATGGTTTGATAATTGTATGCCTGATCTTGGGTGTATTTATACGCCTAAACACCATAACTTACCCATATTTTAACTAAGTTTTGAGAACAAAGTTCCTAGTTTCTTGTGTTTTTGCTCTACTTTGATATAACTGAGCTAACCTATGTGAATAGCATAATTTTAGGTGTTAATTAGGTAGATAGAGACATGATGGAACTACGGATTGTGGATAACAAATCACACAAGACAAAAGTAGCTTGTTGGACTAAATGTG
>NC_061121.1:148750005-148785166 GCF_002878395.1 Capsicum annuum | reverse complement strand
GGATAACAAATCACACAAGACAAAAGTAGCTTGTTGGACTAAATGTGTCACCTAGAAACTATTTCCAAGACTAATTTGTCATTTATAATTAGTTCAGGGACTTTGAAGGAAATTATGAGAGAAAGATTACTAAAAAGACTTGATGCTGGATTTTTATCATTATTCATTATTTTGTAGTATTTTGAACAAGGGAATGGCGGCTTAGGGTGGAGAGAGAAAATGTTTCTCTCTTGTTTTCACTCTTTGCTCTTGAATATCGTCTTCTAGTATTTGGTATGATGAATATTTCTATTGTGATTTCTGTTTTATTCATGAGTAGCTAAGTTTATTACTTAGGGTTATGGAAGCCTCGTAACATACAATCTATTACTTTGGGTTTCTGAATTCATCATGTATTGACCTGCTTATATCATACTCTCTTCGTTTATCTTGAATTCTCGTGGTTGCAAACATAGAGGATCTGATTTAAAACTCAACTTGTTCGATAGAAAGGTTGAGGTCTGTAAATGAAAGTAGGGACCAATAAATAGGATTGCCAACTCCTATTTCAAATGTTAATGCCTTAACAGGATTAACTACTGGGAAATTTCGTAATGTTTTTGTAAACACTTTTGATTTGACAGAACTAAAGTGAATTAGTCCTTGATGGTTGAGAAACATAATGATTATGTTATTGAATACAATATGTTTCTTTGTAAGCATGATATATGTATGAATTCATAAATCCCATAGTTAGAAAGTTTTGAAAACTACAAGGTGGACATGACCCTAGCTTGCTATTTCTCTTAATTCGAATACTAGTACACATATTTTATCTTGTTAAACTGAAACCATTAATTTGTGAACTAAATCAAATTCCCCACTTTTTTGTATTATGGAAACGAATGATTAAAATTCAACTAATCTGCATACAGCTTAATTAGCACCGTATTCCCTATAAGATTCGACCCCAACCTAGTTGGGTTCTATATTTGACAGCGACCGCTTACACTTTCATAAGAAAGTTATAATTTGGGCGTATCAAATTTTGGCACCGTTGTCGGGGAATACGATTGTCGATTAAGTTTGTATGTGTTAATTGACTTTTAGTCAAGTTTCCTTATTTTACGTTTATTTGTTGTTTTTATTCGTTACAGGATCATTATTGTTTATGCCATGAACCAAAATTTCAGGAAAACCATTATAACCCTTCAATCCTGAACCTCATCTCATTAAAAGAATGACTAATCAACAGGAAGCTGAAAGAATAAATTCTTTGGGTAATGCTCAATTAAATTAATAGAATGCAGATAACCCAGGTCGGGTACCTAATCTAGATGAAGAGGACCTGGGAGATAATGATTTAATTGACTTGGCTAATAAGAGGCGTGCAGCAGGGGTAGTTGCACTTGTAAATTGAAATCATCCATTTAGAAGAAGACTAGACCAGCAAGCTATGCAGTTTGATCTTGACAATGATAAGAACAATTTAGACGGATCTGGATCTACAGAGGCAATCATTCTACCACCACTAGCTGTTGGGGTAAAATTCAGCATCACCAGTACTATGATCCAGCTACTGAATCTGAAAGGTCTCTATGGTAGATTACCCAGTGATGATCCAAATCTATATTTGGTGAACTTTATCAGTATTTGTAAGTCATTTGATAATTATGGAGTGGGACAAAATGCTATTCATTTAAGATTATTCCCACTATCTCTGTTTAGAGAGAAAACTATATGGTTGGATGAGCTGTCTCCTAATTCTATAACAAACTAGAGGAAATTGAAATGAGCTTTCCTAGAAAGGTTCTTTCCGCCCTCCAGAATGTTACAGTTGAGGGATGAGATCAGCAACTTCAGGTAATTAGATAGTAAAGCTTTTTATAAGACTTGGGTGAGGTTTAAAATGAAGTTGACTCAATGCCCAAACCATAAGATGACTAATGAATACTTGATGGAAATATTCTACAGAGGTTTGAACTTACTTACAAAGCCAATAATAGATAATGCTGCAGGAGTAGATTTTATGGAGCTCACCTTTACTGAGGCTGTGGACATGTTAGAAAGAATGACTAAGACAAGTAGTGCTTGGCATACCAGCAATTCTGTGGTAGCAAGCAATACTGGGTCTAGTGTAACATCAGCAGAGCAGCATAGGAGAGAAGAGCACCATGATCAGGATATGGCTCACATGAAAACCTAGATAAATCTTCTCATAAAATATTTGCTATCATGGAATGTTGAAAAGGAAAAGCTGTTGGGTCCTACGGTAAAGGAGCTAAATCAAACGCCGAGGAAGAGGCTAACTACTTGCATAACTAGGGGTTTCTAGACCGGTGGTCAAGGAAACTAAGGTTTGAACCATTAAGGAGATTGGAAGAATAATAGTGATAGGAGTGGACTATTTGTACCTCCTGGAAGTCGTAATAATGCTGCCACCAATTTAGGCAAAATATCCATGAAGGACATGATCGAGAAACTATTAAAGAGAGTTGAGGTTACCAATTCTAGGGTAACTATGATGTAGAGTGACATATCTTCCATGTGTCAACTAGCAAATTCACATTCAACCTCTATTAAATAACTGGAGTAACAGATGGGCCAATTATTTGCAGCATTTAACCAAAGAAAGCATAGGAGTCTACCAAGTGAGATAGTTCAGAATCCGAGTACTGATGGATTGTGTATGGCTATTACCACTAGGAGTGGTAAGTTGTTATCTAGTCCAGAATTAAAAGCATCCTCTTATACCGATACGGTCGAAATAGATTGAAAAATAGTTGATGAATCTTTAGTGGTGCCTGTAGAGTTAGAAAGTTTAGAAAAGAAGTGTGCAGAAGTAGAACAACCACCTAAGCTAAAACATGTTAGTGATGTGGAGCAAGGCATAAGAAAGGAGGTAAAATTTAGTCCAGCTAAAATCCCAAGGCCACCACCCCTATTTCCACAGTGATTAAAAAAGAAAGAAGATGAAGGAAAGTTTAACAAATTCATGGCTATGTTGAAGCAATTGACAGTGAACATGCCTATAGTTGAAGCACTGGAACAAATGCCCGGATATGCTAAGTTTATGAAAAATTTTGTGAAGAAGAAAAGAGCGGCAAGCTATGATCCAATCGATAATCTCTATTATTGTAGTTCTATTTCTACAAGGTCTCTGGTGCAGAAGAAGGCAAACCCAGGAGCATTCACCATCCCTTATAGGCCTTATGCAACCTGGGAGCTAGCATCAATCTAATGCCGCTAGATATTTATAAGAAGTTGGGTTTAGAAGACACCACACCCATAAACATGCAACTTGTAATGGTGGATAGATCGGTGAAAAGACCGGTTAAGATTCTACATGATGTACTTGTAAAGGTGGACGCTTTTATATTTCTTGCCGACTTTGTAATTCTTGATTATGAAGTGGACTTAGAAGTACCTATAATTTTAGGTAGGCCGTTCTTAGCAACCGGGAGAGTGTTATTTTATCTGGATTTGAATGAGATAAAATTTAGGATCAACAGGAAAAAGGTTAGTTTTGAAGTATGTAAATCCATAAAACAACAAAAGGAGATAAGTGTCTTTTCAATTGTTGATGTATTCTACAAAGATGAGCGAGATATACCAGTTAAGAATAGGCTTGCTGTGGATACCATCGTAGGTTTGGTTGAACTAGAAAGCAAGGATGTAAGTGACTTTAAAGTGGCTGAACTTGGAATAAAGCATTTTCTTGATCCAACAAATGAGGTACAAATGGTATCATCAATATATCTTGACGAAGTCTGAGTAGTCAAGATAATCGAGTCTTGCCGTAATGTTAAATCAGGTGTTGCATGGGAGGCAACCCATGATTTTATTTTTATTTATCATGTTAAATAAAAATTCAAAAATAAGAGTCGAGCCACGACTAAAACTACGACGCTTAGTGGGAGGCAACCCATCCTTCTAATTATTTTTGTTGTTTTTGATTAAGTGTAGGTGCATGAAGTACTAATGAGGTGAATGGTAGAAATTTAGTTTGGAATTGAGCCATGTCAACGGTGGTAAGTTTTGGAGTAATAGGAACATTACAGGTAAGTTGGAGTGGTCAAATGTGTAAGGCTCGAGTTACGATTCGTGACCCAAATTATGTTAATCTAACCTAAAAAATTTTTGCAGTGCGACTTTATTTTTTGATTTATAATGAGGTCTGTGATGGCAGCATAGGGATTGGGCTGAGAGGCCCGATATTGAAACCCACCACTGACCTCAATGGGGGTGCGGGGAAAAAGACCTTATGGTATAGACCTTTATGAAGAATGGGGTGCATGGAATCCAAGTTTAAGTGTACTATAGGGTGTGTGGCGTCCAGGTTTACATAGGCCATGGCAAAGGTGTCACCTAAGATATAGCCTAATCCCACTGCCTGAAGTAGGCGTTACCATGTGTGGCACACACCTTAACTTGTGCAACACCTTATGCGGCGCAAACCTTAATGTTGGCAATAGCTTGTGCGTCGTACTCCCACTTGCACATCCTCACTATTTCACTTGTGCGATACCTTGGGTGGCACACACTTAAATATGTGCGATAATATATGCGCCACACACTTACCTTTGTGTGATAACATGTATGTCACATACCATACCGTATAGGCTCACTGTTTCACGTCTGCGATGACCAATGCGGCGCACACTAAAACTTGTTCGAAAACTTGTGTTCCGCACACCCTTCCAATTTCAACATATATCCGTCTTTGAACTGGGTCAACCTGAACAGGATTTCATTCTTTTAATAGACTCCACACCCTAAATGCTCAAATTCATCCTTATTTTAATCCCAATCCATACAACATTTCTACCTTACCATTCTCTTTGTCCTTCAAGATTACTCTTTGCTTAAAAATCTCAAGAATTTCCCCCTTCCTTCCTCAATCTTCCATCTTTAAAGGTAAGTTTTACTTTCTTAGTCCTTAGTTATTATGACTTTATGTATAGTTACTTTATTTCTTGAGGGTTATAGATTAAATTCTTTCCATGGCTATGTCAAAGAGAGGTTTTGAGCATCTTGGGAAGATAAACATCATTGTGTAGTAGAAACCATTGTTGTAGTACTTTGAGCTTTTACATGTGATTGAATTGTTCATGACTAACATAGTTTAGTTGTGTGGCCGTTATTTCACAACTTACTGGATGGAACATAGTGTTGGTTAAATCGTGTGAAAGTGACGGTATTTTGTGTATATTGATATATTGAAACTTTAAGGCATAACTTTGTTTAAAAATTATTTCATTGAAGTAAAATTGGTGGAATTACAGTGAGTGAATTGTATTGTGACTAATGTTGGTGCGCCATAGCAAAGTATATGTCAGCGAAGTCTGAGTACCCGACAATAACACTTAATTGGTTTATACTAACAAATTAAGTATGGGGTGGTGACTTCACCGCCTTCTTCTTAATTGCCGTTAGGTTCATTATGTGTGGTTGACATTGGTGATGTGATGAATATAGGCAAATAGCTCTAATTATTATCTCCATACAGGTGGCATAACTCTTAATGTGGAGGAGGAGTACTACTAGCCAGGTTCTTTATCATGTTATTTGCACTAGGGATAGTGCTTAGCTTAAGAGTGGGGTGGTTTGTTACTTTGTTGCTTGTTTTGTAAGAAATTAGTACCTTCTCCTTAGTAAACTTCTGTGATAGGTTTAGTTATTTTGTTCAATTTTTTTCTTGTTAGATGTTTGTTTCATTTATTTATAGTTAGGTGCTTTTATTGATGATGGATGGATGATGATCGTCGTAAGAGAAAATTAGTCATTTGTTGCATTTAAATGTTCTTGTAGATCACATGGCATTATAGCATGAGTTGCGATGGATCATTACGTTTGAAACACCTAGGCTCTAATTGTGACTCTTTTTGTTATTGTTAGTTTTAGTTGAATTCATTTAATTATTGGGTCGAGAATCTATAATACTCCTAATTGAGTTGACCATGTGCCATAAGTTTGTAAGACTATCGTATTTCCTTATTGGAACTGATGCTTGAAATTGCCTGGTGTGTATGCAAAGTGAAATAAAGATTATGAGTTTAGGATATGATTTAGGCATTGCTTTGATAGTCATTGTTCATGCATTCTTTTAACCTAACTTAGCATATTATCTTAGCTAGCCCCATTGATCCTTTAGCTTGTTCTTTTGTTAGCCTCATATGTAGCCTAACCTATTCTTTAATAGATCGTAATTTGATCCAAAAGCTCCAAAGTGCTTTAATGTAAAATCAATTTGAGTTAAAAGTTTGACAATATGAGGAAAAGGTAAAATTGATGCCCCAAGGTCTGGTTATTGGCGTGTGAAATTGATGTGGTTGGGAGTAGCAAAAATTGTTGAAAATGTTCAAAATTTTATCTCGGACATATTACAATGAACTTGTTTTGGCCCTGGTCCTTCTTGGACATAGTGCACCACAACTAAGGAAAATCGCTTAAGTTGAGGGTGGCTATCATAGGGGTGCATAACATGAAATGGGTGAAATATGTATATATATATATATATATATATTTATATATATATATATATATATATATATATATCTTTGAAAGGGTTGCATACTCCCACCATAGTGTTATTAATTGAGTTTAATGGGATGGGGTGAAAACAAAAGATATGGAGAGATAAAAGTTGTGTAAATTGGTTGTTAGAAATTGGTCTTAATTGCATAATGTAGTGTATTAAATCACTTAGGGAATATAGTGACTATTTCTGGCCAGGATAGTTCCTACCCATCTTTTAGCCGGAATTACAACCCGTAAAAGACCTATTTGATTCTTATCTTAGCATCATGATATTAGTGGAGTATTACACTAAGGGAAAGCATATGGTCATCAGTTGTAATTTTACAATTCTTTGTGAGAGTGTGCGCAACTTGATTCTTGTACCCATTTTGTTAGAAATTTTATGATTGTGAGAAATTATGGGTAACTTTCTTGTTGTAAGGGAACATGGTTGATGAAGGTTTGGTAATTTATATGATTTCCTTGCTTAAATGGTATGCATAGATTTTCCAACTTAATGAGTCTATTCTTGAGGGTAGGTTGTCTCTAGTAACAATTCATGAATCTACTTCTCGTTTTATATTTGTTGTGTGAGCCTCTTTGAGCATCTTATATTTCCTTTGTTGGTTTTAAAATTTGTGTATGGGTAAATGGATAAGTTGTTTGAGGAAGACAAAGATTTAAGTATGGGGTGGTGATCTTGGATGTATTTATATGCCTAAGCACCATAACTTACCCATATTTTAGTTAAATTTTAAGAACAAATTGCCTAGTTTCTTATGTTTTTACTCTACTTTGATGTAATTGAGATAACCTATGTGATTAGCATGATTCTGGTGTTAATGAGGTAGACAGAGACATGATGGGACTACAGATTGTGGATGACAAATCACATAAGAGAAAAGTAGCTTGTTGGAGAAAATGTGGCGCCTAGAAAGTATGTCCAAGACTAATTTGTCATTTATAACTAGTTTAGGGAATTATAAGGAAATTATGAGAGAACATATTATTAAGAAGACTTGATGCTGAATTTTTATCATTATTCATTATTCTGTAGTATTTTGAACAAGGGAATGGTGGCTTAGGGTGGAGAGAGAAAATTTTTCTTTTTTGTTTTCACTATTTGCACACCAAGATCGTCTTCCAGTTTTTGGTATGATGAATATTTCTATTGTGATTTCTATTTTATTCATGAGTAGCTAAGTTTATTAGTTAGTGTTATGGAAGCCTCGTAACATACAATCTATTACTTAGGGTTTTTGAATTCATCATGTATTGACTTGCTTATATCATACTCTCTTCATTTATCTTGAATTCTCATGGTTGTAAACATAGAGGATGTGCCTTAAAACTCAACTTGTTCGATAGAAAGGTTGAGGTTCGGAAAAGAGAGTAGTGACAAGAAAATAGGATTTCCAATCCCTATTTCATATGTTAATGCCTTAACAGGGTTAACTACTTGGAGATTTCGTATTATTTTTGTAAACACTTTTGATTCAAGAGAACTAAAGTAAATTAGTCTTTGATGGTTGAGATACTCTACGATTATCTTATTAAATACAATATGTTTCTCTGTAAGCATGATACATATATGAATTCGTAAAGCCCATTGTCAGAAAGTATTTAAAACTACAAGGTGGACATAACCCTAACTTGCAATTTCTCTTAATTCAAATACTACTACACATATTTCATCTTGTTAAACTGAAACCATTAATTTGCGAACTGAATCAAATCCCCCCTTTTTGTTTTACAAAAAGGAATGATTAAAAGTAAACTAATCTATATAGAACTTAATTAGCACCATGTTTCCTGTGGGATTCGACCCTAACCTAGTTGGGTTCTATTTTTGACAGCGACCGCTTACACTTTCATAAAAAAGTTATAATTGGGAGTATCAATGCCCTCAACCTTTTTGGGATATTGCCTATGAGAATGATCTTGTCACATGTTGAATTATTTTTTGAACTAATGCATTGGCTTAATAATGAAAGTTGTTGGTAACTAGGTTAATTAAAGCCTTACTGGCCATAAGTTTGTTTGAATTTCTAACTAGGTTTGAGTCCCTAAATTTTGAATTGAATTGATGTCTTGGTTTAGATAGGTTCGAGTCCCAAAGTTGATTAACAATGGTTATGGAATATTGTACACTAGCAAGTAGGGTTGGTATGATGATTCCAATGGAATAACTTTGGTAAGTAACTAGAATAATGGTTGTGTATAGGAAATGAATATTTTAATTAGGCTATAAAGCGGGATGTGTAGCCGAGTGTGAAAGTGGATTCAGAAGGACTAACATTGGAAACTACACAAGCCGGTGAGGGTGTCTATAATATTGGGAGCTTTGAGTCCCCCGAATAAATATATAAATAGGAGGTTCGAGTCCCCCATATTGTATACATCACTACTTAATTTACCTTGAATATTCTTGGAGATTTGAGTCCCCTATAAAGGAATATACAAATATGGATATTCTCTGGTTCGTGTGGATATACGCACTAGGTCCCTTCCAGTTAGGGGAGAGCTGGGCCCATATAGCATGTTGGTGCCTTGTTATATGACAGTTATGCTACACAGCCTAGGTTAATGTTTTCAAAGTTCATGCTAAGCCTTGTTTCTTATCTCAGCATGATATATATATATGTGTGTGTGTCTATGTGTACATACGAATGCATATGGTTATTTGACTTGGTCTTGAATAATGGAATTATTTTATTCCTCTATACTTGAGTTACATGTTAGCTTTCCAACTACTAACCATCTTCGTACACTGTGTCACCATGCGATAGAGGTACCAAAACTTCTTCCATTTTTTTACGCAGTGATTAGGTTGTTGATTGGTTCATGAGTTAACATTTAATTGGTGAGCTTCCATAATTTGGAGGGCTTTGTTTCATGGTCTTTATATTATATGTCTCAGACTTTATTTAGACCTTTTTTTTTGGCTATTGTCAGGGGCATGTCCCAATATTTTATTGACTTCATATTTATAGAGGCTTTGTGGATTACTATGGACTTGGGTGTATTTTTTAGGTGTATTGGCTCAGTGACGGACAGTCTTCCTGTTACTAGTGATTCGTTTAGAAATTTTACGAATAAATATTAGTCCTAGTTTACACTATCTTGTCATTTGTTCAAAATTCATTCAACACTTGAGGTTATTGAGATGACTAGGTTAGGTGAAAGGGTGATCTCCGGTGCACATAGGACTTGAGATACTCGTCACAGCTTGGCCCTGATTCATGTCATGATAGGGTTCTTTCCACACAGAGTCCCAAAAATTTATTTTTATTCAAGTATGAATTCTTTATCCTCTTTTCATGAAATTTAAATGCTAAGTTTTAATTCACTTAATTATTTCTTAGTAGTTTTAAATTCAAGCCATGTCAATATGTTTCTCCATGTGAATTATGTTATTACGTATTTTCAATTTTGATAACCATGTCTTATTTAGTTGACCCCATGTTAAGAATGCAACTTATGAATTAAACCACGTGAGCTTGTTGCCCTCCCAAGTTTAACACCTCCCTATATTCAAATTCATGGATTTTATCCATTTAGTGAAAGGTAAAATGTTTTGGGTCTTTAAATCTTCAATTTTCCTTATAGTGTTTTAAATGATGTTGTGATTTTTAGAGTATGATTTAGTGTTGGTGGGTTATGAACACATGATAACTATATGTTTACACAAGTTTTAGAATTACAAGCAACAAGTCAGTCAGATCATATTTTTATTATCATATTCAATTTATTAAAATAATTTTGAGCATTATTAGTTTTTATGTCTAATTGAATTTGGTCAGAACCAGTGCCGGTTCAGTTGGGAGTAGGATTTAGCATTGAGTGAACCAAGGGATAGGGGCTTACCTTACAGTCGAGGGTGTGGCCCTTCTAATTAAGGGTTGATACTCTCTTAGGGGCACCTTCCAGTAGAGAGTGACACCCTAGTCCTTCAGTATACAAGTTTAGAGGATCCACATTGCCAGTGTTTGTACCCATGGCAAGGTACTAACACCCTTCCAACTGGGGTTACAGGTTAAACCCCGATTATCTCAGATTGGGGCATATAGGTTACATGATAGCTCCCACATTTTCACTTTAGTATCCAGTTTATGCTTTTATATGTTTGCATGACCAAGTATTCAGTTTATCAGCTATTCACTAAGTCAGTTTTACAGATTATCTCAATACATATTTTACTTGGTCTTGCATTCTTTCTACATGTTCATGCACCTTTGTTCAGTAGCCATAGGTATTGTTTATTAGTCCTTATTTCACGTATTAGTACATTCAAAGTACCGACCGCATACTTTTTTTTGCGATATACTAATTTAACTACATAGGCTCGGACGATTAGTTCATCGATCACCCTTAGTCAGCTCAGTGCCTCTCAACAGCAGTAGTGGTGAGTCATCATCCATCGAGGACAAGTTATTTTTAGCTATTTTAGTATTTTCTTAAGTTCAGTCAGTCGGAGTTAGTTAGAGCTTTGTACCATCAAGTCCTCAAGTCTTAGAGGCTTTCACATAGTCAAACTAGATATTTAGATATTCAAATTTGTTTTTAGTTTCTTTTTTAGTAATTCAAAGATATTGGTATTTATATCAGTTTAACTTCCAATAATGATATTTTATCATTATTTTATCCAGTACTCATAGTAGGTTCCGGATCATGGGTTAGCTTGGGGTCACTTTCCTTAAGCACCGTGTCAAGACTAGGGTGTAGCCTCAGGTCGTGACATGATCCCTCACGAGATCCTTTATGGCGTAAGGCCAATGCACGTTGGCTCCCTCGTGACCATAACCTATTTTCCATGCCAAAAAATTTCTCAACACATTCTAACCCATCCCAAGGTGTTCTACACCGCTATAGAGACAACATAGGCTCCTTTTAAGCTCAATTTAGGCTCTCCAAACACCCTAGATGTTAGAAACTTAATTTAACATGCTGAATAGCTCAATAATACTGATATTCTGAGACTAATGCATAAATTTTTTATTTGAAAGTATTTTAAATAAAAAAAACTAAAGGATTGAGTGTTTCTATGATAATGCATGATATCCTAAGTCATTGGGTGTTCATAATCCGCCAAATCTAAGCAACACAACTAATAATGGAAATTATACAATCAGAATGTTATAGGGAATTTCATAACTCAATTCCTAAATAGTAAATATAAATATACCGGGGATCCACAAAATGAAAAGTCCATAAAAATAATGAGCTTCATGAGAAACAAGTCATGTCAAACTAAATAGACTAATATCTGTCAAACCATGACACAAAATTGTTAATAGTCGAACCAATACATTTTATACATCTTGATCATATGCTTGAAACCTTAAGTAATATTATTTAAATCATATCTAAACTTGAGAATAACATGAATGCTATAATATATCTATAAGAAATCACAAATAATCATTAATACATGATCATGAATGAAAAATATATTATGGAGAACTAAATTTAACCTTGGGGCCATAAATGAATAAAAATCCTAGTTCACGGAAATCATTAATTCATGAACGAAAAATCGTAATTTGGGAATGATGATGTAAGGAGATCCATATTGAATATCCACATACCTGATATTATAGATATCATGAAAGAAAACTTGAGTTTGGACCCTTGAAAGTTGAATATTGAGAAAAACACTAATATTTTTTCTCTTAAGAGTGAAGAGGATAAAGACCTGTGAAAACTTGCTAAATGTTACATAAATATTGTTTATTGAGTGATTTAACTCATTTGGGAGGATATTGAGGTAATCAAAAGACCAAAATACCTCTATGGAAACTAAAAGAAGTTGCGGAAATTTCTTATCTTACGACTTGATTGACGACCCATCAACCCATTGATGGCTCGTCAATCATCTCATCATTTTTGGGGCATTGTTTTATGAATCTAGTTAAGGTTTTCATTAAACATTTGATGGATTGTCAACTTAGGTCATCAATCTCTAACCGACTTACACCCTTAGGTAAAATGACCACAACATTTTACACAAAAGTTGGATTGATGAACGGTTGGCAGAGTTGGAAAGAAGAATCAAAGATCTTTCATTTGGTGGATATTGAGAAACTATATTTTTGGAGTTATACTTGTTTGAAATTGTCTATATAGAGATCCTACCTAAGAACTCAATCTATAAGGAAGCTTTTAACTTTGCTATGAGCAAGGAATTATTTGTTGCCTGAATTCATGTCTAAACCACTTAACATACTACAAAATTGCAGGGTTTTTTTCTACATGTACTTGAATCATGGCTTTATTCTTAGCTTAGATTTTTGGGGTGTTATATTCAATGATAGGAAAAATAATTTACTTCCTTTCCACAATGAGAGACATCGATATAGGAAAAAAATAATACTAATAAAAAGAAAATTTATTAATTTATTCACTGCATGGAACCTAAAGTGGCCAAAAATAAAAGCAACATGGGACATAATCACACAAGAAAAATGATGTATCTTGTTCTGTTGATGAGTAAATGACTACAAGGGACTAGGTCCCTTGATGTTCAAAGGCAACAATACAACTGGCTAGCGTCTTCCCAGTTTTGTCCTCTTGTGTAACTAACTACGCATGTGGTGTTTGTAATATTTGAGACACATGGTCCAATAGCATCTCAACGCTAATCATCACTCAACTATAAAAGGGAAAAGATGTGTCTTTACCTAGAGGTTTTTTCAAATTCAAGAGCAGAAGAAAGATAGAAGCAAACACTCAATTTTGTGATATTGCTCAAGTTCTTAGTTCTTATTTGTATTGGAAAAGTGAATATTCTTGAGTGAATCTTGATTATATAATTGAATTACTCAATCTATAAGAGTAATGCTCCTTTGTTCTCTTTGCTTAGAGAGAGCTTAGGTAGAGTTGCCTAGTTTTTTACTGATAAGAGTTAATCAACTTGGAGGTGTCTTGACAGAGTTGTCAATGTGAGGCTGTAGTAGAGCTACTATAAGCAGGAGGATCCTAGAGTTAGGGTAATATTGAGTCTATAATCATGAGGTTAATTATTGTGGATTTCTGAGGAGCTTGAGAGGGAAATCCATCGTTCATCCCTTCTTGAGCTAGGGGTTTCCACATTAAATCTTGTGTTCTTTATATTTCCTTCACTGTGTTTTATTCCTGGTCAGTTTACTATGTTATTTCCTGTGATTGACTTTAGGGTTCATGGTCCCTCACAGTGTGGTGCAAATCCCAGGGTTCCAACAATTGATATTAGAGAAGGTTAACTCTAAAAGGTTCACACCTAGAGTTTCTTGGTTAATATAGGTCTCCACCTAATCTGGAAGAAGGGAAATCTACCACCAGACCACCTAGATTTAATGGAAAATATTATGGGTGGTGGAAAACTAGGATGTTTGACTTTATTATGGCAGAGGATAGTAAACTTATGGACATAATTCTTGATGTTCCTCATTTTCCAGTCAAATAAGTCAAAGATGGAGAAATATCAAGAATTGTAGTTAAATGTAGAAGGGAATATGATGATTAAGATAGAGGTAAAATTAAGACGAATTACAAGGCCAACAAATTATTAGTTTGTGGCATAGGGCATGATACAATATGATCTCTGCTTGTGAAAATTCCAAGGAGATTTAGGATTTCTTGAGGACTACTCATGAAGGCACTCATGATTTGAAGGATTATAAAGTGAAATAGTATGAAACCTTCATTATGAAAGAAGAAGAAAGCATCCAAGAAATTCATACTAGATTTACTTTTATAATAAATAAGCTCCATTTCATAGGATATATGATACCATCGATAAGAAAGTGAGAAAGATTCTTGGTGTTCTTTCTAAGTCCTGGGAAAGCAAAGTGGATTCTATAACTGAAACCAAAAACCTAAAGACCCTCACCAAGGATGAATTGATTTGAAATCTAAAAATTCATGACCTTAAGAAGCAGTAAGTTTTGGAGAAAAATAAAGTACAATGGAAAAATCATTGGCATTGAAGGCTTCAAAACATAATTTAATAGAAGAGGAAACTGATGTTGCCTATTTGGTAAAAAAAATTGTCAAAGCCATGAGGAAAAGAGGTTAGTTCCATAGAAGAGAAAGCAAAAGACGAAGAGGAAGAAATATTGAGGTTTGTCACAAATGATTAAGTCCTGAGCATTTTATTAAGGATTGTCCAATGCACAAATTGGATTATCAGGAGCATCTCCAGACTGAAAGTGACAAAGGAAAGAGCAGGAACCAGGTTCTTGGAAAATCAAGAAGGAAAGCTACAACTGAGTATGTAGTAAATCAAGCTCTGACAACATGGGGAGATTCCTCTAGTGATTTAAATAATTCTAAGAAGCATGAAGATGTGTCAATGTTAGCTATGGAAGAGAGTTCAGTTGTCTATGATTCCTTGTTTTCCTTTATGGCCAACACTGAAGATGAAGAAAAAAAAGAGGTAACTATGTCAAACAATATGGAACATCTAGATAACTACTTATCTAGGAAGATAAAAAGGCTTTCTAGTATTTTGATTGACTTTATATGTGAGATAACTGTTGAGAAGAATGCTCTAGAGGATAAAGTGAAAAATTAAGAACATGAATTGAGTGACTTAACTCTCCAGATACCCGAGACTGAAGAATTGGTCAATAAATTTAAATTTGAAAATATAAGTTGTATGACTTAGCTGGAAAAGGTAGATAATGTAGATATTAAAGGAAAGAAAGAATCTTCAAGGCTTCAGGTTGATCTTGAGGAAAATTTGAGGGGTTATTAAAAAAACCTTATGTCTACACTTCACATGAATGAAGAGTTAAAAAGGGACCTAGTCCTATTAAGAAAAAATCTTAACAAATCTCTTAAATAGACTGCATGTTTACAAATCCTTTCTAATTTAACCAGTCAATGTGCAAATTATGGTAAGGGGGTTATCAAGGAGAATCACAACCTCTTGTCTCAAAAGGAAAAGATGCTCATGGTTTAAAAAACAAAGTTCACAGACTATTGTGTACTCACCGTGTAAGAGATGGGCACATAAAAGAAAATTGTCAAAGCAGGATTAGAGCTAGGATAAACAGTTCCGAATATAGTCAGCACGAAATTCCATATCCTAAGGGTCTCAAACCCTTGAGAAATATTATAAGAAATTCTCTACCTAGATGGGCCAAAATGGATTTGATTACACCATTATCCTCCTATTGGGAACTCAAACTCAAAGGGGTTCCTAAATCTAATATATGATCATGGATACAGGTATGAGAAAGGGGATTACAGTCAGATATGATACATTAATAGTAAGTGCTCAAAGCCTATTTTGGGAAGTTTAACTGTGTTCTTCATCTCAACACACTCCAAGGTGGAGGTATCTTATCTTGAAATAGTGGACTTCAAAGGACCTAGTCCCTAGCAGAATATAACTGAAATTTTCAAAACTAGAAGTGCATTGTGCTAAAACATGGAAAGAATGAACTAAAAAATAAATTTGATATTATTGAAGAAGATGAAAAATCGCAATAAAGGGTCATGTCCCAAAGGAATTCATCTCAAAAGAAGGGGCTTGAGGTAGCGTGAATGAAACAAAGACTTGCACCTAGGCCTTAGAAATAATGGTTGATCTCTTAATAGTTTAAAAAAGGGAGTGTGCTGTGGATAAAAAGTTTAAACAAACAGTGATTTGATTGAATTGACCTAATATGTGATTTAGTGTATCTCCTAAAAAATTGGCTATGTTCAGGAGTTAGGTATCCTTATTAGAATAGATGTATATTGGTCTAACTTAGTATTATACCATTTCTAGTATACACCAATGGGAACATCTTTGGAGGAGGAAAATGTGGCACCCACAAAATAAAAAATTCACCCAAAGAAAGAGAGGTACCTAGTCCTTTGTCATAGGTTAGTGTCATTAATGTACATTTTTTTGTTTTTTCTAAGTAGGTAAGGTCACGTCCTCTCTCTCTTTTCCTGTGTTAAAAAAATTGTCATATTCTAAAAAAAGGATGAGTCATCCCTGAATTGAAAATAATTACTTCCAATTCTGTCAGAAAACCCTTTTTATGTTTGTTGCTTTCTTTATATCTAGGGATACCCATTCCTTCTTTTATTTTTTTTAAAAGGGAAGAAAATTCTATCCACAAACATTACTCCCCTAAAAAGGACCTACAAACGGCTACCAATTCCTCATTTTTATGTTTTCTTAAGTAAATTGAGCTTAGCATTACTAAAAGTTATTCCTCAAATCTTCTTGGAAAATACCCCTTGTTTCTCACACTTCTAAAGCCAACCCCCCTTTACTCAAGTTGTCAATGAAGAATCATCCCTGAGACATCAAAAAATTTCTAATAAGACATAGATCCATGATGCCTGGGTGGCTGAAAACCTCATCTTCGTATGAAACAGCCCAGGATAGAGTATATTTTCTCTTCAAAAAAATTTTAGTAAAACACCAAAATATTATGGAGAGTAATTAGAAATTTTTACTGAAAAAGAGTCTTTTGAGGGACCTGGTCCCAGGAAAAAGGAAAGTAGCTGAAAGAGAATCAGTGATCACCTATACGAGAAGGAAAAATTGGAAAATAATTTGAGGTTGCGTCTAAAGAAGTGAGAAATAGGTTCTTGAAGAATCAAAATGTACTAATTAGAATGATTTTTTGCACAAGTGTACTAACTGAACCTGGAGTGTTGGAGTTAGTTGAGCAAGTAAAACATTAAGGCTAGATGCATCTCTTGAAAGTATCTATTACTACAATGTTTGATAACATAGTCAGGGAATTCTATTCCCTATTGGATTTCTCAGAAAATGGGTTGAATCTAGCTTCACAGGTCTAAGGAAGAAAATAAAGCGGATTGAAGAAACCTTAAGAAGAAATCTTGAAATTCTCATCTATGGTGTTAGGAATATCTCAAAGAAGCAACCCTCAATAGAGATTTTAGAAAATACATGAAAGTTTAAAAGGAAATCTGTAGCTTTAGTAAAAAGAAAATTGCTCAAGAGTGAAATTCAATTGGTCTTTAACTGTGTTAATAAGGTAATTCTGCCTAGATCAATAAAAGTAAACACTGCTTTAGTTGTTAGCCTATATGTCATGGAATGACTTAGCAGTTTTGAAATCATTAGTCTACTTACATTGATGATGTAACACACACATAAAGTGGTTCTTGGAAAAAATACCAAACGTGGTATGCCTTATGGTTATTGTTTAAATAAGGTGTTTAATCACTTTGGTATAGTATGTGCGAATGGAATTCTTGGAACTAGATTACAAATTCTTGGAATGAAGTTACTGATCAAAACTGAGTGTTTATGAAGTACACAAGCATAGCCTGTCGAAGGGAATTCAACAAAGAGATAGAGAATTTACAGCTCAATATAACTGCTAAGGATGCAGAGATTAGCAAACTGAATATGACAATTCAACATCTGTCTTTTGAAGTACCAAGTGTCACTGATGACCTTAAAACTGAAAATGTTGACCTAAAGAAAAATGTCTCCACCTTGGTAGATGAGGTTCTCATCTTGAAAGCAGAGAAAAGAATTTAACCAAAGAATTGTTTCACAATCATGCTACATATCACAATAACCTGGCTCTACTTCTTCAAACCATCCTTCAAAGTCCCTCTCCTATTTAACCTTTCTTGATTCCTTTGTCATTTTTTCTAGAACATTTAAATTATGCACTGCAATGATACTTCTCCTTTACATATGAACGAATCCTTCTTTGTGTGTTTCATGTATTTTTTTTATTAAATTACTTCTTTATGTTAGTGTTGCCCTAGTGGCCATACGTTAACTAACCTATATTTATCCTTGCTCTTGGTTTACTGTTATTCCTTTTTAATGATGCCAAAATGAGAAATATTGACTTCATGTCTAAGAAGTGGGTGTTTATGCTCATGTGTGGCACAAAGATAGGGGGAAGAAATGATTATGCATATTGATAGGGGAAGTATGATTAGGAACAACGATAGAGGAAAGAAAATAAGTTGTTGAGTTTTATCCTACAAATGACAACAACGGACTAGGTCCCTAAGGTGTATATGAAGGAAGCATGGTGTTGTATGATAGG
Organism: Capsicum annuum; assembly: GCF_002878395.1. Classification (NCBI taxonomy): domain Eukaryota; kingdom Viridiplantae; phylum Streptophyta; class Magnoliopsida; order Solanales; family Solanaceae; genus Capsicum; species Capsicum annuum. Next base: position 148,766,642 of record NC_061121.1, on the reverse strand, counting down.
GTGAACATTCATCTTAAGTAGTTCTAATCATAAAGATTAAATATGATGAATATATATTGATGTTCAAAACTATGTGGTTGGTTTTCAATCATAAAAAGGGGGAAAATTGATGTATCTTGTTTTGATAATGAACAGATGACTACAAAGGACCAGATCCCCGGATGTTCAAGGAAACAGTACAATTGGCACACATCTATGTACTTTTGTCGTCTTGTGTAATAAACTATGCAGGTGGTGTTAGATACCTAGTCCAACAGAATTTTAACTCTATTCATCACTCAATTATAAAAGAAAAAGAATGCTTCTTTATCAAGCGATTTTTGCAAATTAAAGAGCGGAAGAGAGATAGAAGCAAAAGCTAAATTTTGTGATATTGCTCATGTTCTTATTTCTTGTTTGTGCAGAAAGAGTGAATGTTATTGAGTGAAGTTGGATTTTGTAATTGAATTAATCAGTCTATAAGAGCAATGTTCCCTTTTTTTCTTTGCTTAGAGAGTGCTTAGGTAGATCTTCTTAAGTGTGTTGCATATAAGAGTTAATTAGTTTTGAGGGTGTCTGGACAGAGTTTTCAAGGTGAGGCTATAGTAGATATACTACAAGTAGGAGAAGCCTAGATTTAGACTGAAATTGAGTGTGTAATAAAGAGGTTGATTATAGTGAATTTTTTAGGAGATTGTGAGGGAAAGCCGTGATTTTTTGTCCCTTAAGCAAGAGGGTTTCCACATTAAATCTTGTGTTCTTTACATTTCCTGCACAGTCTTTTGTTCCTAGTTGGTTTAATGTATTTTTTTTATGAATGAATTTTAGGTTCCTGTTCTCTCATAATGTGGTGCAACCCTCAGGGTTCCAACAAAAACTATAGCAGCTGAATTGACATCATATACAATGTTTTCGAGTTAATATAGTTTCACCAATTGCAATATTTGAGAAAACAAATTACTTTTGGGAAAATAATTTTGTGTATGTTCTACATTTTGAAAATTGTTGAAAGCCTTATTACTTTATCCTTATAGATAATACAAATCTGGTTAATTTGTTCATTTTCCTTACACAAAATACAATTTGATAGCGACAAAATTGTCTCATTAAATCTGTGAATCTCATGTACATACTGATTGTGCCCTATAAATCTTATTATGAGAGTGAATATCATAACCAAGTGTTTGTTGGTTGATATCGGCAATGACATAACTATTGAATATCCATTATTTTCCCTAATACAGACATATAAAATATTGAGTTCAAGAAAAAAGTCTTACTCTATGCACATTTTTTGCTCTTCTAGAATCAAATGTTGAAAAGTCCATTTGCTGATAAAATTTGAAAAAATAATATCAGTTCACATACCAGATATGGAACTTGGTCCTGATGGTCATACTTTAGTAAAGAACTTTATGATGACCAAACCTTGCAGCATACTGAGTCCCCAATGTCCTTGTACGAAACATGGTAAATGGTCAAAGAATTTTCCTAAAAAATTCATTGACAGAATAAGCTTTGATTAGGATGGATTCCCTCTTTATCAAAGAAGGTATACAAGTATTGAAGTAAAGAGAAGTGGTACCAGTTTAGACAACAAGTATGTAGTCCCTTACAAATGGAACTTGAATGTCAAATTTTTAAGACCAATGAAGTCCCTATTCAATAATGTCAATAAAGTTTCTGATAGAGCAAAAACAATAAAATCTACCAATACTATAGTAGCTAATGATGTGATGAATAAATATTAAGATTGTAGATTCACATTGGCTACAGAAGCTTATTGAAGAATTTATAAATTTGACGTACATTTCAAAGAGCCATTAGTGGGATGATTGTCGTTCCATTTATAGAGATAGAACACGATTATATTTAAAGAAGATAGATGAGTTGAAACTTTACGAAGTTGAATAGTTGTAGAAAAAACAAAACTCACAAAATGGTTGGCAATAATTAAAAAATATGTCAATACAAGAGAACTTAGATATTCTGAATTTCCAATATGTTGGGTGCGAAATGCAAGAGACAAGGAATGGAACGAAAGGTAACATGGGAGTTTAGTAGGAAGATTTACTTTGCACAACCTTCGAGTAGAGAATGATTTTTTCTCATATTTTGCTTAATTTTTTCAAAGGATGCACTTCCTTCATAAACATTAGAAAAATCGAAGTAGTGGAACACAAAATTTAGAGAGATTCATGTTGCACTAAATACTATAAGAAAATATGACTACATTCAAAGAAAGAGGTTCGAATTGAATGAAACGACATTAAATGAAAAAACTAGTTGAAGCATATACATTGGTTGAGATTAACAATATTCTAATAAATAAGGGAAAAAGTTTGAAAGAAAAAGATGGAATGCCACTTTCAGATTCTTCCTTACTACGTGATATAGGAAATTATTTACTCAATGAGGATCTAGACTATGCCACTAAGGAGCTAAAAAACATGACAAATTATTCTCAATGTTAAATTAATGCCAAAATTTAGCTTATAATTCATTAGTAACTTTAGTTGAGAAGGAAGAAGGAATATTATTTTTCATATATAGACATGATGGCACTGAAGAGACATTTCTATGGAATACCATTATTTCAAAGAACAAATCACAATAAAGAATCATTCTCCCCGTTGCTTCTTCTCGAATAGCAACTTTGTGTTATTACTAAATGACCGGACAACTCATTCACATTACCATGGGTTCCACAATAGAGTCAAGTTGCAAAATAAAACAAGGTAGCCAGTTAGCCACACATTTAAGGAAAACATCTTTGCTTATTTAGGATGAAGATGCAATAGAATAAGTTTTGTTTTGACATATTGGAAAAGACTTTGATAGATATCCTCTGAAAGAGGCATGAAAATAGAATTAACAAGCTATTTAAAGGGATTACGATTGTATGCAGTGGTGATATTTGGAAAATACTAAAAGTTATTCGAAAGAGTATGCGAGCAGATATTATTGATGCGTCTCTAAACTCCTTTTACTTCTTGTTCTTTTTTCATTACTTATGATTTGAAGCAAAATATGAGACTCAACAGTAGAAAGCTATTAGTTCTGAGGCTGTGAAAATAATCAGATTTGACAAACAGTTGTTATAGGTTAAAGATAGATCCTTTTACCATAACTATAAGAATGGGCATATCAAAATACCTGCTGATGTACTCAATGAATATATAGATATAACCATCTCTAAATAGAACTCACAGACTAGTCTAGTATATAAGAGGGAGAAAAGTAATACTTCAAACATTAGAAACTCACTCTATGTCGCCGAACCATGGCTGCTCCACACAACGCACACAATAATGGCGATAACCCATAGTATGATCTTCAGGCTGCAAAAGTGTAGTATGAATACCAAAAAATGGTACTCAGTAGGCAACTGTTGACTGAGATCCAAAGATAATACAAATACATATAACGTACAAACAAAATAGAAAACCACACCCAAATATACAAAAACCAAATAAGAAAGCCAATGAGGTGATAAGGATGAAGCCAATGAGGTGATAAGGATGAACTATCCTATCTATGTCAAAGATGCTAACATAATACGCATAAGGAAGTATTAAGGATAAACTAATCCTACACCAACCATACTCAGGAATATCAACACTATACTTTATATCACTGCCCAATACACAAATTAAGGGCGAAAGAAAGATATATATGAGTATACAAGGACAAGGAATGAATATAAAATATCTGATTAAATAAAAGGAAGGGATATACAGTCACACCATAATTACATATAGACAGAAATATATATATATAAGGTCAACTCGACGTACAACCTAAATCATTAGACTAGCATTTAAGACCTCAAAATCATAGCAGGAACTAGTGATAGTATACTCAAGGTTTCTAATCCATACATTTAATGATGAGTTAGTTATACATAATAATGAAATAGTTAAACAGAAGAGCAAGAATCAAACCTCAAATCTCGATACCGAATTATTAATCAATTTGTCACAAACTAGCCTTAACAATGATCATACCAATAATGATCACAATAGTGATGAGAACGCGAACTATTAGTCTAGACAAACCATACCTAACCAAGCATTTCACGAACCCCCACCACCCCAGGCTCATAAGGTTCAATCAACATACAACATACCACAAGTCATACTCATCACCCATACCTATGAAACCCCCCATAAAGCTGATATATATAAGTGCATACTGGCGATAGGCATTGCGTATACAAAGATAAATGCAATAGAATCCGCAATATGATAATCATCAATATTGTAACCATCCTCCGGTGTTGCTAGATATATAAGCATATCATCATTATCATTCTTCTGCCTTACCGGGTATATAAGCATATCATCATAATCATCTTTCGACCTTACCGGGTATATAAGATTGTCATTATAATCATCCTCTATTCTTGCGAGTATATAAGTATATCATCATAATCATCCTTCAATCTTATTGGGTATATAAGAATATCATCATTATCATCCTCAGTCCTTACCGGGTATATAAGAATATCATCATATTCATCCTCTGACCTTGTCGAGTATATAGGAATATCATCAAAACACGTATATATATAAATAATATCAATATTATAATATGTCTTTGAGTTTTACCCAGAATTTATGTCATCAATACATACTCTTCGTCTATCCCATACCGAAGATATGTATATATACATCTCTCTCTAAATATATAAGAGGTGCATAGACTTAAGCTGTGGCTAAGAGAGTGTAAATCCATTGCCCGAGGTAAACTTCGGAACTAAATATTATAGAAGTATAGAAAAGGTAAGAATCTCTCACGATATGAGTAATTTGTAGTATCAAATCATAGACTAGAATCTGTTTTGATCACATCTTAAAAACATCATTGTCAATCTCTTTACACATAGGTTATTCATTAAGATAGGCAATTATTGTTATGAATAAATCTATTTTTTTAATTGAAAAGCGAACCTTAACCCCTAGTTAGGAAGAACAGTAATAAAATTATGTTTTAGCTATGATCACATCATTTACAGTTTTAGTGGTCATGAATGAATCGAATATATGCATGTCATCACCAGTATTTAAACCAAGGAACCATAACCATCACTAAAACCATGTCGATTACAAGGTTAAATACTTCTCATATGTCGAACCAAAACCATAATGCAACCTTGGATCCTATAATGGGTCTAATATAATTACAACATTATTATTTTGTCCTTAGGCCCACATACATATCCGGAATACACACCAATAATAATATTTTTAAGCCATCTCATATCTATAAGCCATAATATATATATGAGGCATATCGTATCTATAAGCCATAAATCAACTCTATGAGGCATCTCACATCTATAAGGCATCTCATATGTAGAAGTCATAATATATCAATAAGGCATCTCAGGTCTAGGATGCTTAATATATCAATAAGGCATCTTTCATCTAAGAGGCATAATAGATTAATAAAGCATCTCATATGTAGAAGACATAATATATCAATAAGGCATCTCACATTTAGGAGGAAAAATATATAAATAAGGTATCTCATATCTAGAAAGAATAATATATCAATAAGGAATCTCATATCTAAGAGGCATCAATGTCAATAAGGCATCTAACATCTAGAAGGCATATCATATTTATAAGCCATAAATCTTAATGCTGGAAAATCATCATCATTTACCAAGTCACATAGTAACTTTATACTAGAGGCTCAATATTCTCAACTATGTTTTAACACGCGTAAATAAGTTCACAAGGGCTAAAACAAGTCTTGTCCTAAGGTGGGCCGAAGGAGCTCACTTCTAGTCCTCGAATTCCATATTTAAGCAATTTCTATATCGGACTAGGCTAAGGTATCTAAATTGACTTATAGGGGGTACATAACCCAGAATCAATCCTAAAATTGAAATTTCACATAGAACATGAGTGATGGAGTCAAATTCATGTAAATTATGGTTTTAGGGACATTAAAATAACCCAAACAAGGACATTCATACTAATCACTCTTCCAACACTTAAACTACATCATAAATCTAGCACAATAACACAATTATTCAACAAATTAGCTCCATCCATGAAGAAATCCATTGGATCATAGAAATATAACAAGCATTCCACCTTACTGATCAAAGCATTCATCTAATCCCCAAGCATTCAATAATCAAGATGAAGTTCTGGTGTTCTACCCATGATCAGTCTTAGCATTCACATTCACATGCAATATATAACACACATCATCTTGCGAAGAAGAGTAGACATAAGCCTACCTCAATGGCAAACCAAAAATTTTTAAATAGCACCCAAAATGTTTGTTTTCACTCTAGGATCCCAAAATACTGTCATGCTATTAAAATCATAATTTATGCATCATTATGAATAAAACATGACCCATATTTTTATATCAAGGGTTGAGTCATATTTTAGGTTAAGAACATGCTCGCGGGGCCCCTAAAAAAATAAAATATTAAACTCGTCACGAGGTCCCTCATTGGATACGAAAAATGTATTCAAAAGTTGTGAACAAATGGAACAGAAATCAGGTCTCAAATCAACCTTTAAAGCTTAGGAATTCAAAGCCCTAATTTCTAAGAATTTATCAAGAAATTGAATTAATCTTACCATGAATTTGATGGGAAATCATAGAATGATCGATAACCAAGCTCCCCAAATAATCAACATGCTTAACCCAATCTTTGCCTCTATTTTAGGGTTTTACCTCTCAAGAAATTGGTGAAAAATGAGCAAAAAAGGGATAAAATGGACTACTTATACGCATACAAGGTTTTCTAATATCGCTATCGTGACTGGGTATCACGATCGCGATTTGTACACATCAAACATATATTGCAATCATGATTTATGCTTCACAAGGGTGATTCCAAAAAAAGAGGATCAAGAACATAGGCCAAATGCATTTTACCCTTTGTGATCCAGGTTGCACCTGGTGCACCAGTTCGTCTATGTCAAAAATGGACTTCGATCGGGTGCTCTAGATTCATTTGGAACCTTATATACATAGACAAACTATTTAACAATAACAAATTCAATGTTTTGGATACGATGGCAACCTCAAAATTTCCATCCGAGGTTGTGTAAACCAAAGTTATGTCGCACATCAAGTTTCCAATTTCTCAACTTTACGGGCAATAGGTCAAAATAAGATCGAGTGCCTTAGGACCAAAAATAAAGGTATACCTAGACAAAAATCAATATTCCATAGCTTATGGTAATGTTGGAATTCTCAACCGAGGTCATCTACTAGGAGTTTTATCCCGAAAACAAATCCTAAACAACAAAATCTACAAAATAAGGAGATGATCCAAACTTGAAATAAATTGTTCATTCACTAAACCGATAGTTTTGGCAAGTTAAAAATGACCTGTAGCCGCTTTGAGAAGGATCAAGATACAGAAAATTAATGCACATTGAGGAAATCACCTAGAGGGTTATTACAATTTCAAGTACTAAAAAGGAATTCATTCATAAAAATCAATGGATAGAAAGATCTTAAAAGCTCGAAAGGATGAGGTACTGAACCCACATGCTCCAAGCATGACTTCTCAGATAACCTCTAAAAGAAGAGAACACTTCAAAGGGACTTTTCTATAGGTATTCTCTTTTCAACTAGATCTCTCACTTTAGTTTGAAATATCCAAAATATAACCTCAACCACCAACTGACATCTAATTGAATTTGAGAAGGCCGATGCATACAAATCTAAACCACAACACACTAATAACATCTCGACACCCATACAAACCAGTCAAAGGCTTATCCATGACAAAAGCAAACCATGGCATGAGTCATACCACTGACTCTTAATCCAAATACAACCTTTCTTTACAATTCTATACCTTCTTTGCACTCTAAAATAGAAGAAAAATCATATGAGTCCTTTTTGCGTAGTCTTATCATAGAGAACTTAAAGAAATAAAGTTGATCTACTAAAATCCATACGACAACATGAAAATGAGTCCATAAGGCACTATCTAGGCACATAAATGGAGATAATAAAGGTATGTAATCTATGACAATACTATACTAGGTTTGAATGATAATCTAAGCTGAAATCTAACTGTCCGAAACACAACTACTTATCATTGAATGATCCACTGCAAGATGTCACATAAACTAAGAATAAAACCAACCTGAATCCAACTCGAGCATACTACTCTTGATGAGTATATCATCTAAAGTTCTCAAATAAACTAAAGACTAGAGGTCAAACCTGAAGGAACCAATATCAGGTCCATGGGATATCATCTGTACATCTATCAATTATAATCCATCAAAAGTCAAGAAGGCCGAATAGGTATCCATAGCTTTTTCTCAACCAACCCATAGATGAAATTTAAACTGAGACAAATCTAAAATGAAGGTTGTACTCAATATCTACAAATCCAAGTGAAAATCTGAACATCAAGGCTGCACTGCTCGGTCTCAACTACATAAGCCTAACCTAAATATGGGTAAGCACCCATACCCCAAATCTACCATAACATTAAATTTGTAATTCCATGGCGTCAAATTAATAACTACACCAACAAATCCAAACTAAGGTCAATTACTCACATCAACCATACTATCTGAATTAGAAGCATCCATACTAAATAATACTGAGCCAAAATCAAAATAAAGCTGGAGAATAAAACCTAAACAAAGGATATATCACCTACTTAAAACACAAGAAATCAACTCAATATCTGCTGGAGAGCATGAACTATAAAAGCGTACTCAAGAACTCCCCAAGGCTTAGAGCCATACTAGTAATGGAAAAAACTCTAGCAACTCGGAGAAAAGAAACTTTACCCATAAACTAAATAATCCAACTCTCCATCTCGGCAAAGAATAGACATAGACACATATCATCGAGAGAAGCACTCTACAAAATCTTATTAGGACAAACAAACTCTAAAATAGGGATTTTCAAAATCTGCCCAATTAGGAAAATAATCACTCGATCAATCCATGACTTACATTATTGAAGAAGAAAAATACAATCTCAACACTAAGTTCAAGGTCAAGACCAGGACTAGAAAATGGACCAACAAACTCAAGAAAATGAATTTTTGATTTTCCAACTCAAGAAACTATCAAAGGAAAGATCACCTGCCTCCAATTATCTAACTCCACATTAGAAAAGAATCACATCATGGTAAGAAAAGAGCATCTAATTCCATACTCAAACCTCGAGCAAACCATCATGAGGTGACGAATCTAATATATCTAAAAGATAAATCCAAAAAATCTTGATATCAAAATTAAACCACTATCTAGTGATAAAACAACCAAGAGCAAAGGAAGGATTCAACACTAGTCAATCTCAAAGCCGAGCTACATAGAGAAGGTTAATAATTGCAAAAATCTTACAAACCCAAGAGAAAAGTCTAAGAATTCTAAATTAAAGAATAAGAAATATATCTAAAATGCCAACTCTAGAACCATAAAAGAACCATGGAAGGTCAACCTACCTTTGATACCATATTTCATCCCCGATCAACCTAGCACAACTAATCTAGAGAAAAATAACTAATCCTCACCTCACTATAGGAAAAAGTCATCCAATCAAGCTATAGCCGTACAAGTAAGAAAATAAGAACCACATTAAAGAGGAATTTTTAACTAAATGCTATCAGTCTAGCTATCTACCAAGAGAGGATCAATAACACTAAGCAATGAAAGCTACAACAATAGCAATATAAACATCAATATAATGAATAAGAGGCATAAAAATAAACATAAATAGAAGGGTACTACTCAAGGGCTATAATAAGGCCAGTACGCCAAGGTAAATAGGACTCAAACCCAAATGCTACACCCATAGGGAAACAACATCAATTCAAAGTTACTCAATCCACTACGAAAATAAATAATTCATGAGGGTAGTCTATAATCACGAATTTAATAAGAAGAAACACAACAACCATCATAAACTTATCAAGGCATATAATCATTTGATTGGCATGAAAACCCAAATACACATAAATAAAAAAGGTGAATATAGGAAGTAAAAGCAAATCTATCATGGTGAAATCTTCAGCCATATGCCTAACGAATCTAAGAGTGAATAAATATAAATGATTCTAAACTTGGAAAGACTGACTAAATTATCTACTGAGGTTCCAAGTGAATTATCTCTAAGTGATGGTACCACAACAATACCAAGCTGATCTCTATGAGCTGAATGACTACTAATCCCATGTCAGGGACACTGTCTAGACTAGTGACAAAGCTTTCTGTAGTTGTAGCAAACTCCTAAATCCCGAACCCATCAAGAACCACAAACTGAGCCTAAATGGCTGAAAAACTAATGTAGAAAGCACTCTCTACTACCATGATCATCCTTCCTGCAATCAAAGCCTATATCAAGAACTCTAGGATGTTAAGGAATATATATTAACTATACCTGATCAACCAACTCATATCTAGGTCACTCTCTGATCCAATGTCCCATCTATCCATAACAAAGATAAGATCCTATAATACTTTGAGGTTCTACATACTCTGACCTAAAATGTTTACCACAACTAACCTTAAAGTCACCCATAATCTGAAATGATGTTTGAGTAGAACTAATGGGCAGCAGGTGAAATTGATCTCTACCAAAAAAATCTCCACTTCTAGGTGAAATACCAATTGTACTAAACTAATGACCTGGCTTCTTTATGTAACCTTCATAAGTCTTAATACATTCTCTTTCTATGGCCTTCACATAATCAACAACTTAAGAGAAGGAAAACCTAACTGCTATCAAGTGTTGTGATTCCAAATAGGGTGGCAATGCTAATCCTCTAATAAATCCATTCACCATGTCCCACTCAAAGGGATATCATCTAGCCCACTCGAGAAACCTAATCGCATACTTAAAAACTGATAAAGAACCCTATTGAACACCAACAAATATCACTCTATTATGAAAACTGAATCAATGAACCGAATGTCATCCCTGGCTATGAGGTATCCATATTTAGACTCCTGATCTCCAATCATAAACCTTGATGGGCTGAAGTAGTCCCTAGCTCTATTGGAGCTTGAACTGGCTCTAAATCTATTAACTTACGCTAAAGATCTTTGATATCTATCCACAACTCTCTAGTTTGACACTATGTTGATGCTCTAAAAACATGTGTTAAAGTCTCTTCTCTATATATTAACCATCTCGCATTGTCCATTTGGAATAGAATAGTATCAAAAAAGGTGCTTAAGGCTCATAGAAATATGGATACACAACAAAGAGTCAATAATAGATTTTCTAAAACTGTCTTATATCCCCCAAAAGATAGGTTACAAACATCTCCACACTATTCTATAAGACTCTGCTAATCACTTAGCTCATGTACTAATACACTGTTAAACTTAGGTTCTGATAACAATTTGCTATGACCTAATTTCGCTAGTTATAATGGCGCCTACTATAACCAACTAGTAGGCAAGCTAGTCCCATAGTCTAAAGCTTTTAGTAACGGACTACTAAAAGAAATAAGTGAAGAATACAAAATATCCATAAGCATAAATAGATATCTATTAACTACAACCACATCATTTACAAGGATAAACACTTCCCGGACAATTGATGCCATAACAAACCTTTGGGCCCTATAATATTTTAAAATAATTACAACATCATAATTATAACTTCTAGGAGGAATAATAGATTAATGAGGAATCTCATATCTAGGAGGCATAATATATCAATAAGGTATCTCATATCTAGGAGACATAATATATCAATAAGGCATCTCAAATCTAGGTGGCATAATATAATGCAACTCACATCTAAGAGATATAACAAATTTATAATCCATAAATCGCAATATAGGAAAATCAACACCATTTACCAGGTCACAAAGTAATCTTATACTAAAGGCTCAATAATCTCAATGTAACGCCTCGAGTTTTTCGTCCTTGAATTTTTTTTGTGTTTTGATATCACTGCCTTGACTATATATCTTTAGAGGTGAAGTGACCCTAATTTTAAGGTCATTGAAAAGTAGTATTAAAGTTACTATCTTGTGTATGAGTTGAGGGTACTGGTCGTAAAGACTCATGATGAGTCATTGGGATAAGTCGTAACCAAATCATGTAAGTTTGTGGCATTATTCTATGAGTATGAGTGGCTCACTATGAATGAAAGGATTTACTTTGAGTTGTGGGTTTAAATATTAAGGTGTCCAGTGTATACATCAAATGGGTTTTGTGTTGATTTCGATTAGGACTAATGAGTCATAGGGTCCTATTACAATTCTTGTAGCTGAGTCATAAGGTCAGGAGTATAAGGTGACTTGGTGGTAGTTCCTCGGTAATGAATCATGATGACGATTCATAAGGAGTGGCTACGAATCAATAGTCGACCTGTAGTCAATGGTGATAATTTTTTAGCTTTTAAGTTAACGGAATTCTTGACATTTCCCCTCTTACCCAACTTGGAACACACATTGTATAACCCTTTTAGGGTATAATTATCCCTCATAAGCTCATCAAAGTAACTTCTTAACACTCTTAAATTTCTCAAGGTGTAGAACACTTAGAGTTTTCAAGACGTTTATCAATTAGGGCTTTTAGGGGTGATTTTTCTCTGTACATCTTACTATTTTAGGCAAGTGACTTTTCCCTCATTGTAATTTGTTAAAAATCATATATATTAAAGTTTTATGCACATGGAATTGTTTTGGCTTTAAAAATAAGGGTTTTAGGTTTTGAATGATTTTTGTTTAACAATGTTTTCCCATAATTTAATTACTATTATTCAGTCTTTAAATGTGGTTTTGAACTTTTGGGTGCATGGGTATGGTGAATGAACTAGGAAATTATGATTTTCCCAAACTTGTGACTTTTTAAGTGGTTATGACCAAACCCCATAATGTGAAATTGATTTTAATTATAAGAAAGGTGGGAATTTGTAAAATTGAACTAGTATTGAACTATTGTATGATATAAGGAGATATTTGAAACACGATGGTCTGATTTAATAATCAAAGGGAGTCGGTGTCCCCCATATTGTATGAATGAACAAATAGATTTATTTTTCCTAAGTTAATAGAAAACTGTCTTGGCATGTTGTTGCAACCTTGCAAGTGTAATTGGTATGACGATACCAACAATGTATGCCTTAATGTTAAATGTGGTTCATTAGTGAGATTTGTTGATAAACATTTTAATGGGTATCTAATAATAGTTATGTAGCTAAGTCATGAAAGAAGAGGTCCGGTTGACTAACACTGGAAACTGTGTTTATCGATGTGAGTGTAAAGGTGACCACAGAGGTTCAAGTCCCCCTCATTATTATTTCATGATTAGGGATGTTTAATTCCCTTGTATATTATTACATGCTTGGAAGCTTAAGTAAGCTGAGTATATATTAGGAGGTTCGAGTACCCACGTACTTATATATGAAACTATTTTCTGGTTCATGCAGCTATACGTATTGGGGCCCAACCAGAGGGTGAGAGCAGGGGGACCATATAGCCCGTGGGTAGTATTATATGATAATTGAGCTACACAATCTAGGCTAAGGTTTTAAGTGAATGTTAAACCTTGTTTTCTATCCTAGCATATGAAATATATATATCCATATATATTCGATTATTTGCATTCGCTTTGAATAATTTTAAATATTTTATATTTATATTTATGTTATCCTTATCCCTTAGTTACATGCTAGCATTCATCCCGCTAACCATCTTTGGATGTTGTATCCATATGAGATATAGGACTTGGTCATATTTCTACTCCTCTGAGCCATGGTTGCTCCGTATAACACACGCAATACTGGCAATAACCCATAGTATGATCTGCAGGCTGCAAAAGTGTAGTATAAATACCAAAAATTGGTACTCAGTAGGCAACTTTCGACTGAGTTCCAAAGATAATACAGATACATATAACTTACAAACAAAAAGGAAAACCACACCCAAATGTACAAAAACCATATAAGAAAGCCAATGAGGTAATAAGGATGAACTATCCTATTTATGTCTAAGAAGCTAACATAATAAGTCTAAGGAAGTATTAGGAATAAACTAATCCTATTCCAACCATATTCAGGAATATCAACACTATACTTTTATCACCGACCAATACACAAATTAAGGTCGGAAGAATGATATATATGTGTATACATGGCCAAGGAATAAATATACAATCTGATTGAATTAAAGGAAGGGATATACGGTCATACCATAATAACATATAAACAGATGAACCAAATGAATTCTGCATTATTAACTTTGTACTGCGCATATTAATTAGATGGGTTCTAGAAGGGCATATAGGAAGGTATGGAGAAATTCGGAATGATGAAATCAAATATGAAGGAAAAGTCAAATAAATGATAGAATATCGAATTCTATTTCATTGGATCTGTGCTGCATTTTGTCTATTTCAACCACCCTAGATTCAAATTTTGAGCATTTCATCAATTAACCAATTTTTCCTTTCAAATATGTATTATGTATTCAAGTTCGTTTGAGCGAGAGGAGAAAAAAAAGGAGATAGAATCTAATTCTTTTCGATACTTTATCTACGAAACTCTACCCATCTAAAACATATTATGGGGTATATCTCGCCAAACTGGATAAAGCTATAATTCTAATCTAGACTCTAAAAGAATATATATGTTGATTCATATAAATTAATTAGAAATTAATTCTAGTGAAGAGAGACCCATACAAATTAATCATGTGCTAGGAACCAGATTTGAACTGGTAACACGAGGATTTTCAGTCCTCTGCTCTACCAACTGAGTTATCCCGGCTATTCCCAATCCAAATATTTTATCAAGGTTGGGACTAGTAACCCGAGGATTTTCAGGTCTATACCAATCCCAATTCGAACCTTCAACATGAGAATTTTCAGTCCCCGTTAACAGGAGGATTTAGAGTCCTCTCGTCTTCCCAATTAGAATCGTTTGTTAATATGAGGATTTTTAGTTCTCTCGTTGTTACTCAATTCATTTCTTGTTACTCTATTTTTATCTTACCAAATTTTATCTTAACACATAAATAGGTCTTTGTCAATAGTTCTTTGTCAATTAAAAGGACAAAAGTCAAATAAATTTTTTTATCAAAGTCGGGGAATTTCTTTGATCTCCAAAAAGATGACTTTGTAAGTTTCAGTATTGAGTAATGATATTGGTAATCATTCAACTAGGGATTCCTTGCTCAAAGATGTTCAGTTCTATGTGTATCATATATATCACAAGGCTTAAGAGAAAGCCATTTGCGCTAAAATCCATTTCTAAATGAATAGAGTGAATAAGAAAGATAAGTAATTTGGAACTGCTATGGAAAGGGGGTAGAAGAAATAGTTGGGGATTGAAATAGTCTTTTTGGGGATAGAGGGACTTGAACCTTCATGATTTTAAAATTCGATGGATTTTCCTCTTACTATAAATTTCATTGTTGCCGGTATTGACATATAGAATGGGACTCTATCTTTATTCTCGTCCGATTAATCAGTTCTTCAAAATATCTATCAGACTATGGAGTGAATGGTTTGATCAATGAATATTCGATTCTTTATTCAATGTAGAATCGATTCACACCAATTCTTCTATTTTTTTTATAGAAAAAATAGGGATTTGGGTCGTCATTAATCATTTGATATAGTATTCAAAATGTATGTATATATGTTTATCCTTCACTTTATTCTTTTTGTTTCTCAAGTTTCGATGTAAAGATTCCTCTACCAACACATTTAACTTCATTTGTTAGAATATCTTCCATTGAGTCTCCGCACCTATCCTTTTTTATTTACCTTTATTTGTCTTCATAACATAGGATTTGGTTTAGGATTAGCCATTTTTGTTCGTTCCAGGGTTTCTCTAAATTTGAAAGTGATCACTTAGTAAGTTTCCATACCAAGGCTCAATCCAATTAAGTACATAGCGTCTACCGATTTTGCCATATCCCCCTTTCTTTTTGTTTTGAGATTAGGATCTCGTTGTGATGTCATTTCTTTTTCTTTTTCTTTAATTTATAGTGGAACCATTGAATTCTTTAGATACCGATTCCTATCTTGAAAATGTGTTTTCCCCTCTTTGATTTTCTTAACTATCTTCTATAGGCAACCTTTTTGTATCCAATCAAAAATGATTTTATCATTTTGGAATCTGTAATTCAATATAGATAGATCTATACCCATCTATATGTCCCTCTTCCTATCATTTTGCCATTCAATTTGAAATACTTGAATGAATGATTCTTGTTGTTTATCTTAACTTTCACCTGAAAGCGGAGGAATGTCTCATTAATTATAACTAATCATTCCATTAAACAATTTTGAAATAAATATAGAATAAGAGATATATATGATATAGAATCAAATATAGAACTGTAGTAAAAAAAGATTTCAAATGCCATAAAAAGAAATGAAAAAGAATATTTCCCATTCAAATTGAAAATGAAAATAAAAAGAATATTAACAATATTTGCAATCACTATTTAATGATATTAGTATTAGAATTGTTATTAGGATTGTGATAAATCGAAATTCTAGATCTCTATAGTAATCTTTATGCTCTAGAATTTAGAATATTCAATATAATATTGAATAGTTAATAATTCCAATTCCAGTAGCTTAGGCAATTACTATGCATATAAGATTTTTGTGATGTGGGCCTGCTTAGCTCAAAGGTTAGAGCATCGCATTTGTAATGTGATAGCCATCGAA
>NC_061121.1:148678981-148747005 GCF_002878395.1 Capsicum annuum | reverse complement strand
CATCAAGAATATCAATTCTCATAATGTAAATATCATTCAAATCTTTCGAAAGAATAACTTTCACAATTTCACTTTTAAATCATTCACCATTCACCATAGACACAAGGAAACACACACACACTGGAGATCCTATAACCGACATAAACCATATCAGCTACATGGAGTCCAACGTACAACCCACGTTGGGGAAATCAGTACTATCCTTGCCCTCAGAGTAGGACTATTGATATCAAATCCACACAAACTAGTGATCACTCTATAAATCAGCCTCAGACTCACTCCTACGGGGGCACATAGTTCTAGGGAAGTAAGGTCGCTTTATACCTCCCACTCGGTGCTAAATATTTCTCTCGAACTTAGCTCAAATCATTTCAAAGACAATCTAAAACAAAACAATTTCAGTAATATATAAATATACATCGGGAGCCATCATGCTTCCCATCTAACAAAATCAACCACGTTGTGGATTTCTTTCACACTCGAGTTCAAAACAACTCCACTAAGATCAAAAGGTCAAAACATTCAAAATATATCAAATATTCAACATCAACGTGCTTATAACACACACTTTCTAAAAAAACACAATTTTGAATGGGGATTCACGACCCAAATATCAAAATCATGATAAATATTGTTCAAGATTCATGCTTTATATCACCACACATGTAAATTCATCTTTCAAAATTATAAACATCAAAATTTCACAATAATCATCATAAGATATGGTTCATGCTTCAAATTCATAAAAATTAAATAAAAATCATGCCTTTGTAAACAAAATTACTTTTGGGCACAAGAACGAAAGAGAGTTCTTGTTGAAAAATCCCACATACCTTGAATGATTCACTTTAGATCGATAATTATTTTTGAGATGTTAATAGTGCCTTTGAATGATGGTTCTTGGAGTTCTTGAACTAGGAACTTGGAATCTTGAATAAATTTGCAGAATTAATGGTGAACTTTGGAGGTTCTTGAAGTTGGATTTAGAAGATTAGGGATTTCTTTTTAAGGAAATTTGATGAAATATAAAATATAATGCTTCTAATAGTCTTTAATATAAGGTTTGGACGGATTTTAGGTGAGGAGGAATGACCAAAAAGCCCCTAAAAATCAAAAAAAATTCTCGAATCTATCTTTTGGTAGACTATTTTGATAGTCTAAAGTAGATCAACCATAATTCTTTACTCCGATATTCAAATTAGATTAAACCAATTTCATTCCAAAGAGGACTCTCATATATTTCCATTGATATATAGTACCTCACCCAGATCATTGTGTACGAGGAGTTATGATTGTTTGAAGTTGACCTAAAAATTCACTTTTGATAGGCTGAAGTAGATTGACCATAACTTTTTGCTTTGATTGACAAATTGGATGAAACCAATTTCGTTGGAAAGATGACTCGCAGAGCTTTACGTTGATATATATTATATCACCTAGATAATTATGTACAAGGAGCTATGATCATTTAAATTAGAGTAAAAATACTCTAGGCCTCAGTACTTTTTCCTTCACGTTTTACTATTCACTAGTATTCACGGTTCGATCAAAATGTTCATAACTCGTCGCTCAGGTGTCCGTTTTGGATGATCCACATATCATTGAAAATCTTATTCAATTCTCTATGAAATGGTAGGTCATACTGTAAGACATTTTGGACGGAAAATTTATAATTCATTCTAGAAGATAGAACCCAACACGTTTTTCACAAAATTTCAACGAAAAATTTCCTGGGGTATTATAGCCATCCTACTTGTGAAACCTAATCTCGTAGTTAAAAAATGATAAAGAACCCTGTTAAACACCAACAAATATCACTCTAGTTGAAGAACTTACTCGATAAACTAAATGTCATCCCTGGCTATGAGGTATTCGTATTTAGACTCAGGATCCCCAATTCTTAACCTCGATAGGATAAAGTTTCTATTAATGTACTTTGGTTTAAAAAAGTCCCCAATAATATTTATGGATCTTATAAATTGGGTTTTCTATTAATTTCTTAATTTTTTAATGATTGTCTTTATCGATGATATTTTGGTTTATTTAAAGAGTGAGGCAAATTATGTTGATCACCACCTCCTTGTGTTTTAGACTCTAAAGGATCAACATTTGTATGCTAAGTTCTCAAAGTGTGAGTTCTAGTTGAATGTTGCAACTTATCTGAGTCATATTATTTCTATTGACGGGATCATAGTTGATCTATCTAAGATTGTGGTAGTTAAGAAGTGGCCTTGACCCACAACTCATCGATTTTCAGATCTTCTTGGTTTTAGACGATTAATATAGAAGGTTTATGGAGATATTCTATTCTATTGCTACCCCCTTGCCCAAGTTTACTCATAAGAAGGCAAAGTTCTTATGGTCGGATGCTTATGAAAGAAGTTTAAAAATGTTGAAGGATAAGTTGACTTCAGCTACAATCTTGACCCTGCCTGAAGGTACAAATGGTTTTGTGGTCTATTGTGATACTTCTTGGGTGGGACTTGAATCTTTATTAATGTAGTATGGAAAGGTGGTGTCTTATGCTACTAGACAATTGAAAGTTCAAGAGAAGAATTATCCGGCTTCTAACAAAAAGTTGTTAGCTGTGGTGTTTGCATTAAAGATTTGGCAGTATTATTTGTATAGAGTTCATGTTGATATTTATTCTAATCATAAGATCCTATATTATTAGTTATTCATCCCATTATTTGAAGTCATGTTATTTCAGTCAATCAGAGTTAGTTGTGGACCTATCCCAATAATTCATCATGTTTAGAGGTTGTCAGCTAGTAAGTCAGTTAGATATGTTTTGCAATTGATGTATTTCAAATTATTTGATATTGTTTTGATTTTAAGATGCTTTTAAATGACTTACGCACTGTATTTTGTTACCTTCTTTCATGTATTTATAGCTTGTGCCAGATCATGGTTTAACTTTGAGTCACTTATGACTCTAGGCATCGGGTTATGACTAAGGGTAGCATTGGGTCATTCAAGACCAATATACCATCAGAACCATGGGAAGAACGAGGCAAACCATTAATAAAATCCATGGTTATGCATTCCCATTTTAACTCGGGAATGGCTAACCTCCAAGTTAATTCACCTAGAGGCTGAAGCTCGGCCTTTACCTGCTAAGAAAAAAGGTAACGAGCTACAAAGTCTGCCATATCTCTTTTCATATCACTCCACACCTAATCAAAAAGGAAGCAAAGCTTGATGTCCTTAAACTAACAATTTTGAATCTCCTGAAATAGTGAGGACCTCATCTCCACACTAGCCAAAATCCTACTAGGATCTAAAATATCAAGGAGAACTATTAGCTTAGCTAAGGACTGAACGTCCCATACTAACTATCTTTGAGAAACTGAAATACAAGAAAGTTATCCATGTCACTATCTCTAAACTAGAGGCATCTGTAACCACATTTACCTTGCCCGGATGATATAAGATGGAATTATCATATTCCTTAAGCAACTTCATCCATCTACACTATCGAGAATTAAGTCTTCTATGGGTCATAAGATGCTGAAGGCTACAATGATCGGTGAAAATCTCATAATATAAACCACACAAATAATGCTTCTAAATCTTATGCGTGAAAACTACCGCCACCAATTCCAAATCATGAGTGCGGTAGTTGTGTTCATGTACATTAAGTTGTCTAGAGGCATAGGCAATAACAAGACCCTATTGCATCAACATGCAACCTAGACCAACACTAGAAGCATAAAAAAATATAGTGAATCCCTTACCCTCCACAGGAATAGTTAACATGGGAGCTAAAGTAAGAAAGTACTTGAGCATTCCAAAGCTCGACTCACACTGCTCAGACCATCAGAAAGGAACCTTTTTTCTACTAAATATGTTCATAGAGGCATAAATAGTAGCAAACCCCTCATTGAAGCATAAATAATAATTGGCCAAACTAGTATAGCTACGAACGTTAGTCATAGACATAGGTCGAGACCAATCATGAATATCCTCAATCTTGGTTGGGTTTACCATAATACCTTCCTTAGACACCATAATCACATGGAATGTCACTGAATCAAGACAAAACTTACACTTGGAGAACTTGGTGAAAAGAAAATGATCTATCAAATTCTGGTGCATGATCCTCAAATATTGCGCGTATTTATCACTACTCCTTGAATACACAAGGATATCATCAATGAACACAATAAAAAAGGAGTCCAATTAAGGCCCCAAAACTTAGTTCATCAAATCCATGAACGCGGCTAGGGCATTAGTCAACCCAAAAGACACTACTAAGAACTCATAACGACGATAAAAAGTCTTAAAAGCTGTCTTTTGGACATGCTCAGTCCAAATCCACAACTGATGATAACCAGACCTTAAATTAATCTTAGAAAACATAGTTGCACCCTGAAGCCGGTCAAATAACAATTCTTTACTATCACCTTATTAAACTACGTATAATAAATATATATGCTTATAGAACCATCTTTCTTCTTTACAAACAATACAGGATCTCCACAAGGGGACATACCCCGTCTAATAAAACCCTTACCAAGAATATCCTTATGATAAGAATTCAACTCCATAAGCTCAACAGGAGCCATAAGGTTCCATACAAATAAGCCAGGTTCCAAGCTCGAGATTAATAGAAAACTCAATCTCATAAATAGAGAAATGCCAGGCTGGTCGGTAGGGAACACAACATGAAACTCTCAAACAATAGGAACAAAGTCAAATGGCAAACTTTCTACACTAATATAAAAAACATAAGCGGCATAAGGCAACTAACCCCTCCAAATAAGTCTACTAGCATACATATAAAAGATACTCCCCATTGGCTCACAACTAACAGCACCCTATCAAATAACTAGGGGTATGCTAGGCATGGCTAAGGTAACAGTCTTAGAAAAACAATCCATGACTACATGAGAATGGGATAACCAGTCCATGCCCAGAATTATATCAAAATCCACCATATAAAGAATAATCAGGTTAGCATATATATCAACATTACTAACTATAACTAGACATGATCTGATTACACAATCCACTACTAAAAAATTACCCATGGGAGTGGATATGTGAAATGGCACAGATAATAAATTACTAGTATGCTCTAACTATGGTGCATAATAAGAAGAAACATAAGAATAAGTGGATCCTGGATCAAATAAAGAAAGGGTCAATTGGTGTACTTAAATCGTACCTGTAATAATGGCATTGGAAGTCGCAGCCTTAGGTCTAGAAGGTAGTACACACAACTGACCACACCCGCCACCTAGCTGGTTACCTGACCAATCTCTTATCTTACCTATCTGAGAACCTCCTCGAGTATCTTGGGAACCACCCCTACGACCATGAGAACCACCTCTAGCTGAGTGATAAACAACAATAGCCTCATGAGCAGGGCACTCATGCACAAAATGATTAAAAGACCCATAGCACTAATACACCTTCTGTGCTAAACTAGAACCAACAAATCTAGCTGATCCAAAGTAGCCACCATGACTAGAATAACCAGAGGATGAACCCCTAAAAGACTGACCACTACCTAAATTGTGGCGATCACTAGCACTTGACTGATGTTCTTCAGTAATTTGAAGAGTTTCCAGAACCAACCGATTAGGCTGACTCTAAGGCTAATAGAATGGACGTGGAGTATACATACTATGAGAACTACTACCTTAGAATCAGTAACTATTATGGTTCCCACTGAAATTTCCCTAATGTCTATCCCTCTTATCAATTCCTTATTGGTCCTCATTATACATCTCCATGATTACTCAAGCATGATCCAAAACCTCAGTGGAGCCTGGGCTAGTCTTTGGCTTACCGCTGGCTCAGGTACAGGAATAGGGTATGGAGAAGACGGCCTATACTGAACTTAGATGGGGACACATGACGAGGTTATCCATGATCTATAGGTCATCCATGAATAGGAGAAGGATCCCTAGGCTCTATCTTAGGACCCTCGTCTTGTATAGTGATAGCATATGTCCTGGCTATATGAGAAAGAGCAAAGTAAAAGAAATGCCTCTACAAACCAACTCAGACTCTTAGTACGATGTGAGTGAAAGAAGTGAAAAACTTCTAATAATTTCTCATAACAGTCATGACCTAAACCAGAGGCTTGCCATGACGAGTAACTTAAGTCTAGCAAGGAGTGGAGATAACTCCCTGCACCTAACCAAACAGAACACAACACCCACAACAACAGATGAGTTTCAAACCTATAATAAGATATCATAAGATAAGCTAAAAGAATTTTAGATATGTCTATAATTAATAATTGGTAATCCAACCCAAAAATACCAACCAACATCACCACCCAAGTCTACAGTAATCCATAAAGCCTTCTAACAAAACTAAAATCAATAAAGTGTCGGTACATGCCCCCAACTCTGACTATGAAAATATAAATAATAATGTAAACTCTTAATTCTAATATATGAATGGAAATTTATGAAATGTCCAAGACATTTGGAGAATGAAAGATCACCGCTTCACTACAAACGAGTGAAAAACTAGGCTTATCTACTTAACTTTGCACAGGAAAAGTAGAAGTATCTCCAGAGCCTGCATTGCATGGGGATACAATGTCCAGAGATGATTATTAGGTTGATCACTAGTATGTAACACAAGGATAGGGTATAAAATAAATCCAAGTCAAATCCAATTCAAAACTATGTGAACATCATAATATACGTTCATAAATAATATGCTGGGAAAGGGAACAAAGCTTAGCATACACTTTAAAACATTAGATAGGATTATGTATCTCAACCTTCATAACATAAGAAAGCACCCATGGGATATATAGGCCTAGCTCTTCCCCAATTGGAAGGGCCCTAGTGCGTGTATCCACACAAACCAGAGGATTTACATATGCACCATAGGGGACTCGAACCTCCCAACATACCAAGGTGACTTGAGCACCCAATAACATAATATAATATTGGGGACTTGAACCTCCCAATCATATAATAAAGGGGGACTTGCACCACCCAGTCAATTAGATCCCCGTGTCGGCAATTGTGGTTTGCAGTATTGGTCCCTCGGGACCTCCACTTTCAGGACTTAGCTACACAACTCTTATTAAATCCCAATTAAAATATTTATCACACAGTCTTATTTACTGAACCACAATAAACATTTAGGCATACAATGTTGGTATCCTCATACCAACTACACTTGTAAGGTAATATCAACATACAATAAAATTCTATTAACTTTGGAAAAAGGACTCCTTTGTTGATTAGTTCAAACCACCATATTTTAATAACCACTTTATACCATGAGATTGTTCCAAAAATATTTCAATACAATTTGTACTCATACTCAAAACCACTTTAACAAAATTTAGTGGGGGTTATTGCTAGTTTAATTATCAATATTCACAAAATTTGGGGATTTCATAATCCCTTAGTTTATTCACCATGCCCATTCATCAAATTTGTTTAAAACGACAATTTAAAACATAACCAATGCATATACAAACATAAAACATCACATAAAAAATAATTATTCAAAACCCTCAACCTATGTTCAAAAACGAACATCAAACCAATATGAATAATATTGTAAAAAATATGTGTTTAACAAAGGAAAAATTGGGGAAGAGTAACATGCCTGAGGGATTCTTAATTAAGGAGAAGAAACCTTGAATTGACCCTTAGATGCTCAACCTTAAGGAAACCCTTACTTAATTTGCTTGAAGGAATTTTTTAGACTAAAGAGGGTTTCAAATTTGTTAAAGTATCAAAATGATGCCCTAAAACTATCTTATGGAGATGGGGTCTATGTGGTTAAATTGGGAAATGTCCAAAGTTCCATTAACTTAAAAGTTTAATAATTTTCACCAATGACTTCGGGTTACCCTGCGACTTGTAACGACATATTACAACTCATCACCACGAGCCGTAGCCAAGGCAGTGTGATTGGGAACACTACTGTTGACCCAATGACTTTGAATCATTAGGGTTCCCTATGACTCATAGGGTCCTAATCATCACCATGACAATAACATTTGGAACACACACCGGTTTGACTATAGCTGGGACATCATGTCTCATAATAAGTCCATACAACTCATTTGGGAACCACTCATACTCAGAAAAGAAACTTGGCCACACATACTAGTTAGGCTATGATTTAGGTCCAACGACTCATCAATACTCCATATGACTTGTAATGGGATTCGTAATAAGGACAGTGATGATAAAATTTAAAAAAATTTCAAGGACCACAAATCAAGGGTGTTCCATACTCCCCCATTTAGGATCATTAGTCCTTAAATGATAGGAAAAGACATTTATTAGGAAGATTTGAATCCGATCACAACCACAAATACCTTTAACAAAGAAAAAAGGAAAATATAACTAGGATATTGCAATTCCCTTTAATAAAGTCAGAAAAAAAGATAGTAAGGAATATATATACCTTATCCATAATTTTCTGAAGCGAGAAACAAGAATAGGTACTTGGACTTTATGTCCTTCTCAGTTTCCCAAGTAGCTTTTTCACGCCATTGGTTTCTCCATAGAACCTTTACCGAAGCCACGTCCTTTGCTCGCAACAAACAAACTTTTTGATCCAAAATCTCAATCAGAATTTCCTTGTAGAACAAGGAATTTGAAACACCCACACTTGTCAAAGGAACAACCAAGGAAGCATCGGCTACACACTTCTTCAATAGCAACACATGGAAGACTAGATGACTAGAACCCAAAATCGCAGGCAATTCCAACTAATAAGACACTTTTCCTACATACCTTAAAATATAAAATAGACCAACAAAATGAGGACTGAGCCTTCCCTTCTTTCCAAATTGCAACACTTCCTTCATGGGAGATACTTTTAAGAACACCAAATCTTCAATATTAAACTCCAAGTCCCTTTCCCTTAAATTAGCATAGGACTTTGGGCGACTTTGGGAGGTCATAAGCCTAAATCGAATCACCTTCACCTTGTCCATAGCTTGGTGAATAAATTTAGGACCGTACAACTTATTCTTACCAAACTCGAATTACCCAATAGGAAACCTACACCTCCTACCATATAAAGCCTCAAATTGAGCTATTCAAATACTTATGAGTTTTGATTTGAGTCTGACTATTGTTGATATGAGTTCTTGTTCAAGTCCAAAAAAATTGATGATAATAATGATGATGTTATTAAGTTCCTATTCGAATTCAGCTTTAATAATTGTTTATGATATGATATGGGATGAATGGATTCTTGGTTATGGAATGACAATTGGTAAATTATGGTTTTCCAATTGTTAGTTTCCTTTATTGTACCCTCCAGGCTTATAGGGGCCTACGTTGGGTTATATACTTTTCTGCACTTATTGGCTTATTAGGGCCAATCTTGTAGTTAATGGTATGTTATTTATTTCATTATTCTCGCATGTATTTATTTAACTATGTAAAGTGGTGTTGGAGCTTATTTCCAGATTTGCCCCTTTTTATCTTGACTTAGCTTATGTTATCCTATATCCTATTATATTTATATCATCATTTAGCTCATTCATCCAATGATACCTATTGAGTAACCATCGTCTTGCTACTTATACTATATTTTTGTACCTTTTTTGTGTAGATTTGAGTATTAGTTACAACCGCTGATTTGATGTTCGTGCAAAGTAAATTTCGGAGATTGGGCGAGCTCTTGTAGTCAAATTTATCATTTTTCCTTATATGTTCTTATATCTAGTCTTTCATCTTTAAGATAGATTGTATTTAACTATTCAGTACTCATAATTTATTATAGTAGCACTTGTACTGATATTACTGAGTCTTGGGATGCTTGCTGGTTTTCTATCTATCTATTACCTTAATAAATGTTTTATTGCTATTTGAACCTTTAATTGTTAAGTTTTGACATTTTTGCCATTTTTCACCAAATTAGCTCATTGTATCTAGCTTCGATCTATGGTTCGACTTACCTACAGGCCGGATAGAGAAGGTGTCATCCAAACTCATAAATCGGATTGTGATATATTACAAAAGTAAACTACGATTTTTGATCAACACTAAAAGACTCAAGAAATTAAAAGAGTGAAAGCTATTAGTTCTTGAATGAGAGCAGCTTTTTTATTTCTTGAGCGAGAGTAGCTTTGCATTTCTGAGAAATCGGATTTATGCAAAACTAGTTCTTTAATCAATCACCTCTTTCCTTATATATAATGAGGGACAAAATGAATAGGCATTCTATTGGACCAAATGTCTCTGCATTGTACACTGTGCACCTGCACAGTAATGATACTATCGTACAAATTTGTACTGTGTGTAGTTGTACAAAGTTGTCCCATAGCGTTCCTCATGAAGTAAAGTAGATTTCTTAATAGATTGATTATCAATGTTTTTTAGGGAAAATTATGAGAAGAAATATTGATGTAAATATCAATTTGATTTGAAAAAGAGCCAAGATGATTTTGGCAGGCTGTATGTACAAAAATAGTTCTCACAAGAACCCAGATTAGTTTCAGAAAATAGGCATAAACTTTTTGCAAACTCCGAAATTCTTTTGTTGAAGATAAAGCCCAATTTTGAAGTATTTGTAACAGTAAAAGAGATTGAATAGATAACTATTCAACATGTCCAAAGTCCTTATGGCCCAAACCATTTCACGTCGACAATAAGGGGCCATTTGCTGTGAGTTATAAGTTATAATAATTCAGGGGATAGAATATAGGATTATTTTATCTCATGTTTGGCTGGAGGCATTAATTAGTCAAGAGGTTATTATTCCACCACTTATGCCTTAGTAATGGGATAAGGTGTATATTTTATATATTTTTGTAGATTATTTTCACCAACATTTTTATTCTATCTTTTATGCCAACGTATCATGTACATGATTTCTTATATTATATAATGTACCACATAATATTTTCACATACATATTTTCTTATATTATATACACTCTATACCATACTTTCTG
This sequence comes from Capsicum annuum, assembly GCF_002878395.1. Lineage (NCBI taxonomy): Eukaryota > Viridiplantae > Streptophyta > Magnoliopsida > Solanales > Solanaceae > Capsicum > Capsicum annuum. The sequence continues at coordinate 148,736,097 of NC_061121.1, read as the reverse complement.
ATCGCTTTACCTACACTCACTCGGAGGCGGAGTCAGGATTTGAAGATTGGGATTCTGATTATTAAGATAGTTTAAAGACTTCAAGTTAATATGTACTGACTGTTAAACTGACAAATGAGTATCGATCCACAATATACATTTAAGAAACAATCAATCACTTGATATTATATAAGTATAAACATTATTATTACAAGTGCATTCGGAAGCTAGAAACAGTGTTTGAACAAATTCGAGCCTTAAAAATGTTTGTGACAATATTAATTATCACTTTGAAGATCCTAATTAAAAAAGCATAACATAAATTATATGTCTCTCTGATTATCAACCATATAAAGATGTAAATAATTATTTTTTAAAAAATACAGTAGAAAAATCAAAAGCAAGAAAAGGACAGCGTATTTATCGACTTCTCCGAAGTTCTGTTGAAACTTCGTGAAGAAAAGTAGCAACATTTAACAATATAATAGGACAGTGTGAAATAGTCCTAAAATCAAAGATTGAGACTTAATTTTTTATTATATTACTATACATCATAATAGGGAAATAAATAGAAGAGAGAAAGAGAGGGGAAAGAGAACTAAAAGTTTATGTGAACAACTGATTTTGATTTAAAATAAACAATATTTTTCTTTTAGTTTTTCAAATTTTATAATTGTTAACCTCTGATTTTTTTTCTTTTATTTTTTCAAATTTTATAATTGTTAACCTTAGATTTTTTTTTCAAATTTAATTTCTTTTTCAAAAAACAACCTATTATTATAACAGAAAGAAAGAAAAGTAAAGTTGATGTAAATATTAAGACAACTAGTACTTGCTTCCTTGGAGACGGAAGAAAAAATGTTGATAGAGTGGGGTTCAAACCCACAATCTCGGTCTAGTTGAACTTTCCCACTTTAAGCCTAGCCACTCAGCCATTAGCCTTTCTTCTAAGTGGATTCGCAATTTAATTTATATAAATATGCTGAATTTTTAATACAAATACAAGATCTACGTAAAAGCTACTGAATTCGATCGAATTTTCACCCTATATTATAGCTCCACCCTTGCACACACCAACTTACCTTACATACTCTTCTTAATTTCAATTATCACCTGTCTCACCTTAAAATATTATGTAAAAACTTTATTCGCACCGAACATTTATACTTGGTATAGTTAGTTAACCTTAACGAACAAGCTAAAAAATTACTAAAAGTCTTATTTTAAATAACTAATTCAGTATACCTGTGTTGGACATGTATTTTTTATATTCAATTAAATGAGAAATTTAACACAAATTTATTTTTTTAAAAAGTAAGATTATAGTAGTCATTAAATTCTTAAATTTACCCAAGACAGTCCTAGTTCACCTAAATAAATTAGTTATACCATTTCACTCAATTTAAAACCCACTGTTTCCCAGTGCTACAATGCGTCAAATGACAAATTCCGGCAAAACTTTGACAATTTTTCATTTTACAGACTATAATTTTCCCCATATTCCTAATTCCATGCTGTATTCATTCACTATAACAAATCTTTTATACCTATTTCACTCTATTTCAAATCAATTAACCATAAACATTAAATAACTCATCAAACAATATTTTCACAAAATTTTCATATTAACCGAATCAACTAATTCCCGCCACTCATATTCTTAATCCCTGAATGGACATACAGAAAATTTGATTGATATGACTTTAAGCGAAAAGTTGAAAATCAACCTCTAACAATTACTTTAAAAATAGTCTCTCACTAATACTCGCCAATCTAAAATTCAAAAAATAATATCCTCTCCGATCTCCATCATAAAGATTATTAAACCATCGATTTAAATTATAGATTTCATCGATGTTTCAAGCATGAAAAATTATATAAAAAAATAATTAGAAGAAATTTTCAATAACGAATCTAACATTATTCATCTTAATTTCTCCCCTCAAACTATAATTTATCCACAACTTACAATGATTCATCGAACTACCAAGATTCTTACAAAATTTTCATATTAAGCGAGTCAGCTAACTCCCCCCCACCCTCCAACCCATATTCTTATTCTCTATTATACTCATTTCATGTTAAGCATATATAACAAAAATTTAATAACGATGTAAATTTAGGAGAAAAGTTGAAAACAAATCTCTAATAATTGATTTAAGTAGTCTCTCACTATTATTTGCCAAATATAAAGCCCAAAAATATTATTCTCTTCAATCTTCATATAAAGATTATTAAGCTATAGACTTCAATTGTAAATCGCATTGATATTTCAAGCATGAAAAAATATATAAAAAAAGAAGAAAAAAAGGTGCGAAAAATACCTATACTTTGGCAAAATCCCCAATTACGCATTTTGATCTTTGTGGGGGTTATATGACCCTCCTAGATGCACTTGAAACACTGTGTATATTTCACGCACACTAAGCGCATAAAAAAAAATTTGATAAGGGTCAAATAAATGCCAGTTAAATACACTAAAAATATAGTCTGAAGGTGGGGAGCATAGGACTCCCGAAAAGTTTAAGGGGCATAACTATAAATTTCACATAAGTGCAAGTATTTTTCACACAGTTTTACCAAAACGGAACAGTTAGAAGAAATTTTCAATAACAAATCTAACATTATTATATTAATATTACACAAAGCAAGTTTATCTAAAATAAGAGGAAGGAAACATCATAAATTGAATTCCCTAATTTAACGTGGAGTAGCACAAAAATATTTTTCAAAGAAGTCCCATGGTTGTAGTTTTTTTTTTCGGGTTGGGGGGGGTGGAGGGGAATTTGTATTAAATAAAAAATACTTCATAAGGTATGAAGATACGGTTGCCTACACGTCACGCTCCCTAAACCCCACTTATGGATAAAAATAAATTGAACTGCATCTTTCTCTATTGCCACTCTTCTTATTTAAGTATGGAAATTCCAGTGTGAAAGTAGTAATCGGGGGGAGGGAGGGTTGAATTACTCATTTTCGATCAGACAATTGACTTCCTTCAAGAAACATAGACTATTAATTGGAGTAGTAAAAACTTTAGAAAATAACATGCTAAAGGTAAATAACACCAGATGTTTTATACTGGTATGGACCTCTATTAGGTCTTACTCTGGTCCCCTTGGGTTTTAAGTGATTCTACTAGTTCTTTATGAATAAAATTAAAGTACATGATTGATTCAAGTTTTTTGTCTTTAACTTACACTCTCTTCTTTTTTTCCACTTTGGTACAATGTCTCACCAACTATGTGTTTCTTTTCTCTCTATTTGAGTACAAAGTAAATTTTTAAGAGTATACAATACTTGAGTAAAATAGAGCAAAATATTAGAGAAGGTTCAGATAAGTGTATATCTCTTCCTTTGACTTCCAATGTTTATATAGTAGTGATTGAAATACTACTAGCCATTGGAAGCTAGAAGGCAACCCAAAGGATTTTTCTTCTTAGGAAAATGAATAAGAAATATTTAATTTCTAAGAATAACTAAAGACTAAAAGGACAATCTGACTAAGTATAATATCTACATAAAAGAGAGAGATGCGGTAGTTCCATGATTTAAGCAATCAATTTAATGCAACATATCTTTCTCCTTTCCTGGAGTGTCATGCCTCTTTGATAGTATCTTTTGAGGAGATTTACTTAATATATTTAGAGCAACAAATCTTTCTATTTTTAGGGAATACCTTGGACAAGAGATTCTTTTGACAATAATTTTTTTGATCCATAAGTCCTATCATTTATGTACCTTAGTAGCTGCAACAATCTTTCTTTTCTTCTTGTGATGCTTCTTCATTTTTGATCGTTTGAAAAGATACTATTTTCACTAAATTTATGAAATCAAATCAAAACTTGGGATCATTCATTAAAACTTAAAATTACCAATCTCTCCCTTTTTGATGAATGCAAAAAATTTGATTACTTTCTTGTTTAGATTCTCTCGCTAAATGAGTGATTTGACTTTTCTATTAGCTTCTTCCCCTAAATAAGTGAAAATGACTTTCCCTGCATGGTTAGATTAAATATACTATTTTCTAACTTTGATATTAATCAAAAAAAAAGAAGGGCAGCACACAGAATACCAGCGAAATAAAATCAACTCAAGTAACTTTGTGGTTCAAAAAGGATTTTGCAATTATGTTAAGAGATTTTTTGAGAGAACAAAATCTTTCTTCCAATGAAGATTTAATTAAAATGTCAGTTAATTATAATCACTGCTAAAAATAGATGATTCAATATCTCCTTTTAAAATATGATATCTAATAAAATGATATTTAACATCAATATGTGTTTCTCTTGAGTGATGCAAAAGATTTTTATATAAGAAGATAGTACAAGATTTATCACAGAATATTTTTACGGGTTTAAAGTACAGATCATAATCACTGAGTTGATGACATATCCAAAGAATTTGGGAAGAACACAACCCATGAAACACCCTAGGTTTTGACCTTTAGAAAATTTCTCAGTTTTTTGGCTCCTGGACATCATATGACTTGGGGTACTAGTCATATGATGTTGTATGATTTAGTGTCTTATGGTCGTATGGTACCCAATGTAGGTTGGTTGGTTTCTGTCCAAGGTATGAATGGATCATACTAGCTGTATGAGGGTACTAATGGTAAGATGTCACTCGTATGCTTCCCTAAGTTAAGCCTAGGTGATTTTATTCTACCTAGGGTATGGTTTCATGGTACTAGTCATATGGATGGTTATGGTTTGGATTAGTAGGTCGTATGTTGGACAGTGTTGGTGTCCAAAGGGAGGCCTAGGGTACAAGTTAAGGGTACCACTCGTACCCGAGGGTACGATTAGGGTGGGCTGATCGTACCATCCTGCAAGAATTTTAAATATTTTAAGTTAGGGGTAATCTAGAAATTTTCCCTCTGAACCTCTGAAGGCCCAATGACGCATAATACTTTGGGACATCATTTAATCTATTTACAATCAATACAATTTTCTGAAATAGTCTAAAATTCTCTCAAGGCTCTTGGGTTAAAGAAGGCTAGAGTTTCCTTCGAGGTGGTCAATTTAGGACTTTCTAGGGTGATTTCTATCCGTCATCTTCATAATCTAAGGTATGTTAATCCTCTCTCATTGTTAGTTCCAACTAAAGGCATGTTTTATAAATTACTTTTATAGCATAAATGATTTATGATTTTGGGTTTTCAAATACATGTTGGGGGTTTGGATTACAATAGTTGGTTATGGTTTCCCATGTCTTTTACTTAAGGTTTTCATATTATTATGGTGTTTTGAACATTTATTTCATGGGAATGACTAATTGTTACATGGCTTTGGCTTTAAAATCGCTATGCCACCAACTTGTTTGATAAAATGCCTATGAGAATGTTTTTTGTTAAATTGTTGGACTTTTATAAAATTATGCATGGTATAACTTAGTAATGGAACCCTAACTGGAATAAATGGTGTAAAGGGTTTGGAATGGTTGAATGGTAAGATCTTGGTAGTTATGGTTGGTCTAGTTGAATGCCTTGTAGGGTACAAAGGAACCCCCTAAGCAAACATAATAATGATTACTTGTGGGGTACATGGGGTTTCCTCAAGTTAACTTAATAATGTAATCTATGGGTACATGGGAATCCCTTCTTCTTAAAAAGGATGTCTAAGGACATTGTTTGCAAGATATAGTCAGTTTGACGATACCACTACTTATTTCTTTGGTTAATAATAAATGGAATGGTGGTTTGGGTGTATGGTAATGTTTTTAATTGGGCAATAATGGCAGGGTGTGATAGTTAATTGTAAAGGTATGAGTCTAATGGACGGACACTAGAAACTTATGCTTTTCTACATGACGATTGGTCATGGCGACCATATATGATTTATGGGGTACACGAGAATCCCATAAGTACACTTTTACATATGTATCATGAAGAGAAAAGTGTACTCGGGAATCCTATATTCCTATAGTATCTCTGATTCATGCAGCTACACGCATTGAGGCCTATTCAGAGGGTTATACTGGACTCATATAGCCCATGGGTGGTTCTAAGATGGCTAAGCTACACATACCCAGGTTAATGGTTTAAAGGCATGTTAAACCCATTTCCCTTTCCTGACATGGATTATATACATATATGTATGGATGTGTATGCATATAGTTATTAACTTGGTTTTAATGATTGGAATTATTTTATCCTTATCCTAAGTGCATGCTAGCGTTCACCCACTAACCCATCTTTTGGCGGTTGTATTCCCACGCAATGGAGGAATAGGTCGTTCTACTTCTCCTGCTCAGTGATTGAATTTGGGAATGAGCTTTCATATTTTAAAAGGCTTCATTTCATCTCATAGATGTTTTTGCATACCTTGATCATTATATAGACTATGGTTTTGTCTATGATCGGGGGAATTTCCTAACTGGATTTGGTTTTACTTTCGATTAAAGGCTTTGTGGGTCTATAATTAGTTGGAATGGGCGGTGTCAATATTGGTGTTATCCTTGGCATTGATATTGGATTATAGTTAATACCGTTTGACTATATTTATGATTATTCCATCTTATTATGTTATGGACTCGTACTTGGTTATTGTTTTGGTTTTGGTATGATTATATGCTGGGTATTAGATGGTTGGCTTACTTGGGTTAGTCACGATTATGGACCTATGCCAGAGTTTAGAATTATACAAAACACTTCGTATCATATGTTTGGAATTTATCCAACTTAGGGTACATATTTGGAAGTTTGGTTGGGTAATACGGGTGGTCCTCGGTCCTGGTTGGACTTGGGATACCTATTACAACAAGGCCCCAATTTGGGTCATGTCAAGTTGGAATTAGAGTTTTTGGCTTATGCTCAATTGGGGAGTCCATAAATCTTTATCGATTAGAGTCTCTTTTAAGGGTGTGTATGATGCCATACTTATAAGAGAGAAGCTATAAGGCATTTAGGAATATTTATCTTTCTTTGTGTTTTATTTCAAGCTTGGAGTCTATGTCCTCGAATCTTCTTTAATTCCTATTTATTCGTCTTTCAGATCATGCCTCGACAATTTGATGCGCATGAAAACCCCTCTCTCCCAACTGGGAATAATGTTGATAGGACACAATTTACTCATGGGATCCATACTCAGTCTCGGGGTCTTGTCCCTGATTTCTCAGGAGTTCAACCAGTTCCTTATAGTCCTTCTTCGGCTCCTCAGGCAGATCTGACGAATGCAAAGTTTCATCTGTAGATCCATGTGTTTGCTTAATTGGTAGCTTCTCAGTCTAAGCATGGTGTATCTGGTATTGCATCTTCTGAGGACACAAGGGTTGTCCAGTTAATGAGGTTGTGTCCTTCCACTTTTATTAGTGTTAAGGTAGAGAAGGATCCTCAGGTTATTATGGATGAGATGGAAAATTTCTTTAGGGTCATACAGTTCATGAATATAAAAGGGGTGAATTTTGCTGCCTATCAGCTAAAGGATGTAGCGTACCAATAGTATGAGGAATGGGATCAAGCAAGGGGTAAGGTTGATCAGTCATCTCTATGGGAGAATTTCTCTAATGCTTTTCTAGATTGCTTCTTTCCTCAGGAGTTGAGGAAGTAAAAGTGGAGGAATTTGTTAACCTAAAATAGGGAAAGATGTCTGTCAAAGAGTATGCCTTGAAATTTCACCAGCTATCTAGGTATGCCCTGGAAATGGTGTTGGATATAAAGGCTATGATGAGAAATTTTACTTCAAGGACTATCTCGTGAGTTGAACCTTGAAATCAAGACCGCATTGTTGATCAAGGACATGGATATCTCTAGATTAGTTATTCTTATACAATAGGTAGAAGAGAAAAAGAGAAAACAAGTTGAGGTAGGTGAAAGGCAGAGTAAGAGGTTTAGGTTCTCTCAGTAGGGTCATCAATAATAAAGTAGTTAGGATGATGGTAAGTGGCTAAAGAAGAAATAAGGGAGTTCTGGTTCTTTCTCCATAGCTAGTACTTTTTACCCGAAGTAGTTGGGAGATAGGTGTCAGTAGGGTGGGGATAACTTTAGGGTACAAGGTTCCCAATCTTAGGCTAGTGGTGCTTAATCAGCTTTATCATGTCCTCTGTATAGGTTTTATGGTTGATTGTATCGGGGCTTCTGTGATGAGGAGAGGAACAGGTGCTTCAAATGTGGTTAGCCAGGCCATATGCTTAGAAATTATCCAGTTGGTATGGTTGCTTCGGGAGCAAACAAAGATTTGGTTTCCTCTTCATTTACTTCTGCACCCAAGGGTGCTGCTTCTGCATCTGTTTTTTTCTGGTACCGGCATGGGATGAAATAAGTTGGCATCGCTTGATGTCTTGATAGGTACGTTATAACTCTTTTATCATGATGTGTATTATTTACTTGATTCGAGGTCCATTCTCTCTTATATGACCCTATTTGTGGTTGTGTGTTTTGATTTTAATCTCAAGGTTATTTCGGATCCTTTCTTAATTTCTACCTTGGTAGGTGATGTTATGTTTGCTAAAAGAGTCTATAAGGGGTATGTGGTATCTGATTTTACTAAGGAGACTTTGGTTGATTTATTCAAATTAGATAAGTTGGATTTTAAAGTCATTCTATGGATGGATTGGTTACACTCATGCTACGCGTCCTTAGATTGTCAAACCCGTAAGGTTGTCTTTAAGTTCTCTGGTGAACCCATTAATAAATGGGAGGATGGTTCCCTATCTCCTAAGGGGAAGTTTATGTCATATCTCAAAGCTAAGAGGTTAATCTCTAAAGGGAGTCTCTATCATTTAGTTTGGGTTAAAGATTCTAACTCGGAATGTCCTTCTTTGCATTCAGTTTTGGTGGTGAATGAGTTTTATGAGGTCTTTCCAGATGATCTTCCTAGTGTTTCTCCATATAAGGAGATTAAGTTTGGGATTTATTTGGTTCCAGACACTCATCTAATATCTATTCCTCTATATAGAATGGCTCCGGCTGAGTTCAAGGAACTCAAGGAGCAACTTAAGGATCTTTTGGACAAGGGTTTCATCCACCCTAATGTGTCCCCATGGGGTGCATCGGTGTTATTTATGCGTAAAAAAGATGGTTCCCTTCGTATGTGTACTGATTATCGATAGTTGAATATGGTGATAGTTAAGAACAAATGCCCTCTTCCTAGATTAGATGACTTGTTTGATCAGTTGCAAGGTACCAAATTATTTTCAAAGAAAGATCTTCGGTATGTGTACCATCAGCTCAAGATTAGAGAGATGGATATCCCAAAGACAACGTTCCATACCCAGTATGGGCACTTTGAGTTCTTGGTTATGTTATTTTGTTTGACCAATGCCCCAACGACATTCATGGATTTGATGAATAGGGTATTCTGTTAGTTTTTGGATCTGTTTTTCATTATGTTCATTAATGATAGTTTGGTATATTCTAAGAGTAAGGCAGATCATGCTAATCACCTCCGTGTGGTGTTGTAAATCTTGAAAGAGTAGCAATTGTATGCCAAATTCTCAAAATGTGAATTCTAGTTGAACACTGTCACTTTTCAAGGTCATATTATTTCTAGTTAGGGGATCATGGTGGATCCACAAAAAGTGGTAGTGGTTAAGATGTGGCCTAGACCCATGACTCCAATAAATATTTGAACTTTCTTGGGTTTGGTAAGGTATTATAGGAGGTTTGTGGAAAGGTTTTCGACAATAGCTTCCCCATTAGCTAAGTTGACTCAGAAGAAGGTAATGTTCTCTTGGTCGGATGCTTGTGAGGGTAGTTTTGAGAGGCTGAAGGATAAACTAACTTCGGCTCTGGTTTTGACCTTGCTTGAAGGCAATGAGGGGTTTGTGTTTCCTGTGATATATATCAGTTGAGACTTGGCTGTGTTTTGATGCAGTATGGTAAGGTGGTTACCTATACTTCTAGGCAGTGAAAGGTGTATGAGAGGAATTATTTAACTCATGATCTAGAATTGTTAGCTGTGGTGTTTGCACTGAAAATCTAGTGGCACTATTTGTATGAAGTGCACATAGACATCTACTAAAATCATAAGAGTCTGTTGTATGTGTTCACTCAGAAATAGCTTAACCTCAGGCAGAGAAGATGGCTTGAGCTTTTCAAGGACTATGATATTAGTTTTCACTACCATCCAGATAATGCTAATTTTGTTGATGATGCTCTTAGGAGGTTGTCCATAGAGAGTTTAGCTCATATAGATAAGGAGAGAAGGGAGTTGGTGAAGGATATTCACTATTTGGCTAATCTTATAGTTCTCTTTTTGGACCCTAAGAATGGTGGTGTATTAGTAAAGAATGTGGTTCAGTTGTCTCGTGGTGCAGAGATCAAGGAAAAGTAAATATTAGATCCTATCTTGATGAAAATCAAGGGTGATGTACGTGGGAAAAAGGTAATGGTATTTATTATAAGTGGTGATGGTACCTTAAGGTACCAAGGGTGGTTATGTGTTCTTGATGTCGATGGTTTGTGAGAAATGGTATTGGCCGAGGTGAATGAATCACACTATGTTGTTTATCCCAGTTTGATGAAAATGTATCATAAGCTCAAGAAGATGTATTGGTCGAATCGTATGAATAAGGATGTGGCTAATTTTGAGGCCAAATATTTGGTGTGTTATCAAGTGAAAGTTAATCACATGAGGCCTAAAGGCATGTATCAGGAAATTGAATTGGTTGAATGGAAATGGGAAGTGATCAACATGGATTTTGTTATTGGTCTTCCCCAGTCTCGGAGCTAATTTGATTCAATTTGGGTCATCGTGGATAGGAGGACAATGTCAGCACACTTCTTGCCAGTAAGGACTAACTTTTTAACTCTAGATTATGCGAGATTATATATATGATATTGTAAAGATGCATGGGGTACCTATTTTGATTATATCTAATCGTGGTATATAGTTTTCAACTCACTTTTGGTGGTCGTTTTAGAAGAGGTTGGGTACTAAGGTTAGTCAGAGTATTGCTTTTCACCCTCAGCTGGATTGGCCATCAGAAAGGACTATTCAGACATTAGAATATATGCTTCATGCATGCATGATTGATTATGGTGGTAATTGGGTTGAGCGTCTACCTCTTGTAGAGTTTGTTTACAACAATAGCTATCATTCTAGCATTGCGATGGCCTTTTTAAGGCATGCTATGGTAGGAGGTGTAGATCATTTATTAAGTGGTTCAATCTTGGTGATGTAGATATGTTTGCCCCAAATTTAGTTTATTAGGCTATAGAGAAGGTAAAGGTAATTCTAGATAGGCTTAAGGCAGCCCAAACTTGCCAAAAGTCCTATACAGATATAAAACGTTGGGACTTGGAGTTCAAGGTTGGAAAAAAAGGAAAGATCAATCCCCGGTATGTTGGTCCTTATGTGGTTTTGAGGATGGTTGGTAATCTTGCATATCAATTGGTGTTTACTTCTAGTTTGAGCTCCATTTATCTTGTATTCTATGTCTCTATGTTGGAAAAGTGTATAAGTGATCCTTCATCTATTGTTCTTTTAGAAGGATTGGGTATCTCAGATTCGTCAATTGAGGACCAAGGATGTAGCTCTGTTAAGGTTCTATGGTGGAACCACAAAGTGGAAGAAGCTACTTTGGAAGTAGAAGAGGACATGAAGTCCAAGTATACGTATTTGTTTTTGACTTCGGATATTCATGCGGAACGTATGTGTTTTCTGGGTTCTTGGTTCCAACTATAGGCATGTTTTATGAATTGATTCCATGGCATAAATATTGTGTGATTTTGTGTTTTCAAAAACATGTTAAGAGTTTTGGTTACAATGGTTGGTTATGGTTTTCTTAGGTCTTTTACTTATGGTTTTCATATTATTATGGTGGTTTGAACATTTGGTTGCATGGGAATGGCTAATTGGTACATGGTTTTGACTTTGGAAATTTGATAAAATACCTATGAGAATGTTTTTGGTTAACTTGTTGGACTTTCATTGAACTATGCTTGGTATAACTTGGTAGTGGAACCCTAAATAGAATAAATTGTTTGGAATGGTTGAATGGTAAGGTCTTGGTAGTTATGGTTGGTCTAGTTGAAAGCCTTGTGGGGTACAAATGAATCCCCCAAGTAAACATAATAATGGTCACTTGTAGGGTACATGGAATCCCGCCAAATCAACTTAATAATGTGATCTATGGATACATTTGAATTCCTTCTTCTTAAAAAGGATGGATAAGGACTTTTCTTGCAAGCGATAGTCGATATGATGATACCACTACTTATAGCCTTGGTTAATAATAAATGGAATGATGGTTTTGTTGTGTGGTAATAGTATTAATTGGGCCATAACAGCGGGGTGTGATAGCTAACCGCAAAGGTGTAATTCCAATGGACGGACATTGGAAACTCATAGTTGTCGACATGAGGATTGGACATGGAGACCATACATGATACTTACAGGGTACACAAGAATCCCCTCAGTACACTTGTACATATGTATCATGGAGAGTGAAGGGTACTTGGGAATCTCCTACTCTAATGGCATCTTCGGTTCGTGCGGCTACACGTATTGGGGACCGTTCGGGGGGTTTGACAGCACCCAAGCACACACGCAAGTGTACATGGTCTTATCAAGTAGTAAACTGGCTTCAATAAAGCCTAAGTATCGATCTCTCAGGGACTTGCATTCGCCGCCTATCCAGTTCTAGTTTACCAAATTGAGAAGAGTAACAAATAGAGTTTTAAAATTGATAACTAATTAGAAACTAAACTAATGCGAAAAAGTAATGACTTAGGACAATCAATGGATAGAAGCCTAGGGTTAAGGCTTAAGACCAATCAAACTACGTTATTGAACTTCATTCGTTAAATCGCTTATTTTTATTGTTGATTCATAGGTTTAATTGCATAATTATGGTTTCCCAACCTCTAATCCTTTACCTAAGTTGAGCCTTACAACTACATCGTTGAGTGGGGATGTAATAGTCCACTTAAGTTCTTTAAAGCTATCATCCTACGTGTGAATCAAGTAAGGTATCCAAGTACATCCATGTCATAGATACTAATTCAAATCTCTTATTTTCTAAAGAAACAAGAACCATACTTTGCTTAGTGCCATATTCTATCACCCTATTCCCTCTCCCGAGATCACAAGGTTGACAATTTATGTATTCTAAGGGTAGCTAATCCTTAAAATAGTTAAAACAAGAATAAACATACAACAAATAATGATAACAAAATTAACAAACTTAATTCAAAATGAAAGTAATAATGATCGTGGCCTTAACCCCAGATAGGAGTTTTAGTCTTTAATAGGAATATTCATCATCCAATCCCTTGGATTGATGATACAAACCATGAAAGAAATAAAAATAAAAGAATGATAAAAACCCTAAAAAGAAGTTGGGTAGCCTCCAAGATCTTCCAAGGATGTACAAAAGTAAGTAAAAAAATGTGAATAATGTCCTATTTATAGTGGAATAAATAGCCCATGCCTTGTTGAACAAGGAAACAGTTTCTGGTCGTCTGCGAACCCAGTGATGCGCCGTGTCGATTATCACGTTGAGAACATCAATGGGACGCATCTATTTCATATAGTTTAAATTTTTTGGGTTCCGTCCAAATCTATGGATGTTTTGAACGCGCGAAGACTATTTTCCACGTGCGAATAATCTCCCAATACTGTTCAGGTATCCAAATTAGCGTCAACCTGCGTTTGGTGCTTCTGTGATCCATTCCAAGCCTTTTTATAGTTGTTTTAACTTTATTTGATTCTTGTAAATCCTTAATATATCATCATAGTATATTAAACAACAATACTATAGCATTAGACTCAATAATTTAGAGCTCAAAACAATACAACATCCTCAACGATGAACTAAAAACACGAGCTAAGCATAGGCTAAATTCACATTGAGCTTTAACATATTGTTTTGACTCTTTTCTTGATCTAATTGACCCTTGAAAATTATAAATAAGTTGTTTCACATATAAATACATAATAAAAACCTTAGTAACTCATTATAATACATTATAACCCAACACAATAAACTAGAAAAACACCTAGCTTAAGCTAGTTACACTAGTTTTCTCAATTGAACTCTAAATGCTCAACTTGAATCAAAACTCATGTGAATCCACCATTAAACATTGTAAACACATAATTGGACATATAAATGCTCATTTATATCAATATCACCCCATTAATCACATGAATCATCCTTAAAACAAGGCTAAATAGGCTAGAACAGTAGCGCTAGAATGCATAAATACACCCAACATCACCACCCCACCCTTAAAGCCTTGTTCGTCATCGAATAACAACAACAACAACAACAACAAAAATAACAACAAAACCCAGTGTATTCCCACATAGTGGGGTCTAGGGAGGGTAAGATATACGTTGTCCATACCACTACCTCTGGAGAAGTAGAAAGGTTGTTTCCGATAGACCCCCGAATCAAGATAGGGAATAATAAACATATCCGTAATAAAAAATGGAACAAGATGACTAGATATAAATACGCCACCCACAAGGAATAATAAGCAAAGAATAGTAAACAAATTCATAATAAAGCATGAAATAGGGTGGCATAATAAGAATAATACACCTACCAAGTAATGCCCTACCTCGACGACCCAAACTAGCACTAGCCTTCTATTGTAATTCACGTCCTCCAGATCTTCCTATCTAGGGTCATGTCCTCAGTGAGCTGTAACTACTCCATGTCGCACCTGATCACCTCTCTCCAATATTTTTTTAGCCTACCGCTTCCCCGCCTAAAACCATCCAAAGCTAGCTTCTCGCACCTACGAACTGGGGCATCCATGCCCCTCCTCATCATGAGATGGAAAGACTCCACACTTCTACTACATGCAAGAAATTCAAGCTAGCACTACAATAACTACATGGAATGCAAGTTTACAATACTAAGAATGTTATACATAATTGAAAACTCAAGAATCCTACTCCAAAACATCCTAGCCTCAAGAATTTACTCAATAAATAGCAAACTCATGCATATTTCTTAATATAAGACACCATACAAATCACCCACATTCATCAAACATATGCCCTCACAATAAGAGAGTTACCCATAAACACTCACAATAAAGCAGTTTATAATATAATAGGTAATAGATTCAAATTACGCTCACTCTCACAAAGAATTCACAAGTTACACACAATGAACCATAGGCTTTCCCTTAGTGTAATGCTACACTAATAGTCGAATGTAAAGCTTAGGATCAAATAGGACTTCTCCGTGTTGTAATGTAGGCTAAGGGATGGGTAGGAACTATTTAGGAATAGTGACTAACCTCTCTAAGAACTTTAATACACTACATTAAACATTTAAAATCAATCTCCAACAACTAAATTACATATTTTTCATTCACCCATACCTTTTATTTTTGTCCCATCTCTTTTAAGCATTTTTACAAACACATGGTGGACGCATAGTTTACTACCACAAGAATCAATTTTTATTTTTTTTCACAATCATGGCAAGATTTTTTTCATCAATTATATAACATCAATCCACCACACATTACTTATAAACACCAATAACCATTACCTTGGGACATCAATTTCACTTTTTTCTTCTTCAATTTCTCAAAATCTTTTCTCAATTCTTTTTTTTAATTAAAGCACTTAGGAGATTTTTGGATCAAATTATGGTCTATCACAAAAAGGATTAGGATGCTTATGAGGTTACCAAAGAAAAAGCTAAAGCCTCAATGGGGGTTACTTGGAAAATGCACAAGGGTAGGTAAAAGATGGTATAAAAAGGCTATCAAAAATTGCCTAAATCATCTCCTAAACCCATATCTTTTATTTCGCTTTACACATACACTAGGCAAGATCTAGACATCACATACAACAAGGAATATACAAAAATTCTCACACACACATGGCACATGCTCAATTTAATAGGATCATCATAGACTCCCAACCAACAATACCATAAATTCAAAATTAAAACAAAAAGTACAAGAGTCATAAACTTGATCCTAAGAGTCTCAAAAATAGCAAATCAGTCCATTCTACATGCTTTTACAAACAAACCCACTTGAATCACGTAATCAAAAATAGTACCAATAAAAATATCTCACTTATTCCTAACCTAAAAATTTTAAATTGAGCCAAAATTAGGAATTTCCCCACCCCATACTTAAATATCTACTTGTCCCCTAAGTGAATTTAAAAGTAAAAGATAGAAATACCCCCTGAGGCCTCTAAGCCTGGCTAGTAACATCTTCACAAAAAAAGGGGATCCATGAAACCCCATACTCAATCTTTGCCATGCTTTAAGATCAAGATTATGGTACTCAGACTTTCCATTAACCCATGAATCAACCAAAAAACATAACTACTTGAAATAAAAACTAAAAAAATTGAAAAGAAAACATTCTTAATTAACTTGGGTTGCATCCCAAGAAGTGCCTAAATTAGTGTCACAGCATGACCTAATCATGTATTTTCCTCCACCTTGAGGATATAAATTTCACCCCCAACTTGGCATCCATATTTTTGCCTCGCTCATAGGGCGGTGTTATATTGATTATGGAATAGAGTAATAAAATATGCATGGTAAACCACTCGGCCTTGAAGTGAGATGTGTTTTAATGTGGCTTGTCTGGTGTAAATTCAAGAATATAAGATTCTTGTTCCTTATCTTCACACTCTTCCTATTTTAAATGATTCCACAGACAAGACATCATCTAAATATAATGTAGAAAAGTGTTTCGAATGTGTCCCAACAAATCCTACTTCATAATTTACACAATCTACTACACACTTGCTTTTATTCACCTTCTCAATTTCAATCTCAAGATTAAGATGACAATCGAGTGACTATGATTCTCATGTTTGCTCCACACATTGGCTAATATCCTCCCCATATATTTCTTTACTTATCCACTATAGACATTGTGGCAGTGGTGTCTCCTTAATAATTTCCACAATATTAGTTTTCAAGTACTCAGACTTCCTCGAATTTCCGCATAATATTATAAAGGTTCCGTCCATGCACTTTCATAAAAATTTGGATAATAAACCACAAGGTGGTTTCCTCTACAAAAATAACAAGAATTACCATAACTCAAAAACCATCAATCCCAGACTGATATCTTGAGAAGAGTGTGAGCAAAACAGAGAAAAATAAAAAGAAACTAAACAAAAACTATTTATAACTCAATATAGAAAAACTAAAAATAAGATAGTTACCTAATAACAAGTCCCTGGTAACGGCGCCAAAAACATGACAGCACTCAAGCACACACGCAAGTGTACGTGGTATTATCAAGTAGTAAAGTGGTTTCAAGAAATCTCAAGTATCGATATCTCAGGGACTTGCATTCGCCGCCTATCATATTCTAGTTTAACAAATTGAGAAGAGTAACAAATAGAGTTTTAGAATTAATAACTAAAAAGAAACTAAACTAACGCGAAAAAGTAATAACTTAGGACAATCAATGGATAGAAACCCAGAGTTAAGGCTTAAGACCAATCATACTATGTTATTGGACTTCATTCGTTAAATAGTTTATCTTGGTTGTTGATTCATAGGGCTAATTTCATGATCATGGTTTCCCAACCTCGAATCCTTTACCTAAGTTGAACCTTACAACTACATCGTTGAGTGGGAATGTAATAGTCCACTTAAGTTCTTTAAAGCTATCATCCTACGTGTGAATCAAGTAAGGTATCTAAGTACATCCTATCCTAGATACTAATTCAAATTTCTTATTTTATAAAGAAACAAGAACCATACTTTTCTTATTTCCATATTCTATCTTCATATTCCCTCTCCCGAGATCACAAGGTTAAAAATTGATATATTCTAAGGGTGAATAATCCTTAAAATAGTCAAAATAAGAATAAACAAACAACCAATAATGATAAGCAAATTAACAAGCTTAATTCAAAATGAAAGTAATCATGATCGTGGCCTGAACCCCGGATAGGAGTTTTATCCTTTAATGGGAATATGCATCATCCAATCCCTTCGATTGATGATACAAACCATGAAAGAAACAAGAATAAAAGAATGATAAAAATACTAAAAAGAAGTTGTGTAGCCTCCAAGATCTTCCAAGGATGTCCAAAAGTAAGGAAAAAATATGAATAATGTCCTATTTATAGTGGAAAAACAACCCATGCCTTGTTGAACAAGGAAACAATTTCTGTTCATCTGCAAACCCAGTGACGCGATGCGTCGATTATCACATTGAGCACATCAACGCGACATATCGACTTCGTATTATTTCACTATTTTGGGTGCCTTCTGAATATATTAATGTGTCGTACGCACCAAGACTATTTTGCACGTGCCAAGAATCTTTCACAAACACCCTCTCAATACTTTTCTGGTTTCCAAATTGGCATCAAGCTGTGTTTTGTGCTTCCGTGATCCATTCCAAGGCCTTTTTAGTTGTTTCCACTTTATTTGAAGCTTGTAAATCTTTCATATACCATCATATTCCATTAACCAAGAATCCTATAGCATTAAATACAATAATTTAGAGCTCAAAATAACACAACATCCTCAACGATGAACTAGAAACACAAGGTAAGCATAGGCTCAATTCACATTGAGCTTTAACTTATTGTTTAAACTCTTTTCTTGATCTAATTAACCCTTGAACATTATAACTAAGTTATTTCATATATAAATACATAATAATAACCTTATTAACTCATCAAAATACATTAGATCCCAACACAATAGACTAGAAAAACACCTAACTCAAGCTAGTTACACGAGTTTTCTCGGTTGAACTCTAAATGCTCAAATAGAATCAAAACTCAAGTGAATCCACCATTAAAATTTTTAAACACATACTTAGACACATAAATTCTCATTTATATCCTTCTCACCCTATTAATAACATGAATAATCCTTAAAAAAAGGCTAAATAGACTAGAATAGTAGCACTAGAATGCATAAATACACCCAACATCGGCGTCACACTTGACCCATATAGCCCCTAGGTGGGTCTAGGATGGTTAAGCTACACATACCAAGTTTAAAAGTTCTAGACATTCTAACCCAATTTTCTTTCCCTACATGATTTATATACATATATGTATGGATGTGTATGCATATGGTTATTTACTTAGTTTTAAAGGTTGGCATTACTATATCCTTATATTAAGTGCATGTTAAATTCACCCACTAACCCATATTTAAGCGTCTGTATTCCTACACAATGCATCAATTAGCCGTTTTACTCCTGCTGCTTAGTGATCGAATTTAGGATTAGTTCAATTAGATTTAAGTGATGACCTTTCATATTTTGTAAGGCACAATTTAATGTCATGGATTTGTTTACATGATCCATTTAATGTCATGGATTGTTTTACATACTTTGGTCATTATATAGATTGTGGTTTTGGCTAAGGTCGGGGGCATGAGCCGACCAGATTTTGTTTCACTTTCAATTAGAGGCTTTGTGGGGATACTATGGGTTGGTATGGGTTTTATCGGTATTGGTGTCAGCCTTGACATTGGTATTAGTATTATGGATGATACCATTTAACTATATTTATGATTGCTCCCTCCTATTATGTGATGGACTCATGCTAGATTTTTGTTTTGGTTTTGGTGTCGTTATTTGTTGGGTATTGGATAGTTGGACTTGGTTGGGTTGGTCACGTTTATCGACCTATCCCAGGGTTTGGAATTGTACAAAATTCTATCTTGTTATATTTTTTGAATTCATCCAAATCAGGGTACATGTTTTGAGGTTATGTTAGGTAACAGGGGTGGTCAGGGGTCTTGGTCTGACTTGGGATGCCCATTATGACAAGGTGCTAATTGGGGTTGTCTTAACCCAATAGAAATATATTCTAATTTAGTGGTAGATAGAGAAACACAATTTTATTTCTTGTTACTCCATAAGATAAGGGATTTTTCCATGAATCAGAAAGTAACACTGATACTTTTTTCTATCAACTTTATCACCTACATAATCTGCATCTAAGAAACCTTTTATGACAATGTCAGTACACTTAGGATACCACAATCCATAGGATCTTGTGCCAATACGATAACTAATAATATATTTTATAGTAGTTAGATGAGTTTATTTTAGAGCTGACTAAAATCTGACATATTTACATATATTGAAAAGAATGTTAGGTTGACTGGCTATATGGTATAAGAGTGAATAAATTATTCCTCAATAGTTAGTCTTGTCAACATTCTTTCCATCTTTAAATGGCTTCAGAACACATGTAGAATTCATAGGAATATTTAATGGTTTCGCATTTTTCATCCCAAATTTTTGAATGAAATCTTTGGTGTACTTACCTTGGGAGATGAATGTGCCCTCAGTAGAATGATAGATTTGTAATCCCAGAAAAAATGTTAATTCTCCCATCATGATTATTTCAAATTTCCTTTTAAATAACTCAAAGAATTCCTTGCACAAAACAACAGTAGTACTTCTAAAGATAATATTGCCAACGTAAATTTGAATTATCAAATTTTTAGAAGAGGTTCATTTGATAAACAAGGTGGTATCAATTTTT
This sequence comes from Capsicum annuum, assembly GCF_002878395.1. Taxonomy (NCBI): domain Eukaryota; kingdom Viridiplantae; phylum Streptophyta; class Magnoliopsida; order Solanales; family Solanaceae; genus Capsicum; species Capsicum annuum. The sequence continues at coordinate 148,715,701 of NC_061121.1, read as the reverse complement.
TCTCATGAGAAATTATGTTCAATAAAAAAGTTACTCAGTCCATCATACCAAGCTCAAGGAGCTTGTTGTAAGCCACAGAGAGCTTTGGAGAGTTTAAAAATATGATATGAAAAACTTGAATTTTTAAAACATGGGATTGTTTTATAAAAAACTTGTTCATCCATAAGGCCATTTAAAATAAAACTTTTCACATACATTTGAAATAATTTGAACCCTTTATGAGAGGCATAAGAAAGTAAAATTTTAATGAATTTTAACCTTATAACAGGTGCAAAGGTCTCATCAGAATTGACTCCCTCTTGTTGTGAGTATCCTTGAGTGACTAGGCAAGATTTATTTTGCATAACTTTACATGATTCATCCATTTTATTATTTAACACCCATTTGAATGATATAATAGATACAATCTCCAGTTTTGGAACAAGAGTCCACACATCATTTCTGTCAAACTACTCAAGCTCTTCTTTTATTGCCTTTACCCAACTATCTTCTTATAAAGATTTATTAACTTTCTTTTGTTCAAGTTGAGATATAAAAGCTATGTTCGAATTTTTTCTATTGTGGGACCTTATTTGCATTCCTTTTTTTGGATCGTCAATGATGAATTTCTTTGGACAATTAGGCTCATTTGTCCATTAATTTGGAATTGCTTCATGTTCAAATTGATCGTTCAAAGTTGTAGCAGGCTGGTCAGTTTCAGTACTAGTTGACTTGGAGAAGGAGTCATCTTCAATGGAAGGAGGTTTGTTAACTTATACCTATTTAATCACATCATCTACAGAACTAACTCTTCAAAGAATGATTAGTATCATAAAAAAAAACATGCATAGATTCCTCAATGTAAAGAGTGATTTTATTGAAAATTCTATATGATCTACTAGAGTTAAGAGTACCCCATAAAAATACTTTTATCACTTTATGGATCAAACTTACCAATATTGTCCTTGACATTTTTATGAACAAAATATTTTGAGCCAAATGTATGGAAGTAGTCGATGTTGGATTTTTTGTTGCTCCAAAGATTAAATTGAGTTTTCTTCAAAATAGGTCTAAGGAGACACCCGTTTAATACATGACATGGAATACTAATAACTTTTTCTTTAAATTTTTGTAGTAGAGTGTTTTCATAAATTATTGTTTGAGCCATGTCTTGTTGCATTCTATTTTTCCATTCAACCACACCACTTTGTTGAGGGAATCTTGGAGAAGAGAAATTATGAGTGTATCCATGAGTATCATAAAAGACTTTGAAAGCTTTGTTCTCAAACTCTCCCTTATGATCACTTCTTATGGCAAAAATGTAGTAACATTTGTTTCTTTGAACCTTTCCACAGATTACATCAAAATTCTTTAAGGTATCATCTTTGCTAACTAAAAACATGACCTAAGTACATCGAGAATAATCATCAATAATCATAAAATCATACCATCTACCACCAATGCTAGTAGTTTTAGTGGGACCAAACAAATAGATATGACGTAGTTATAAAGTTTTAGTTATGAAAATAATACCTTTAAAGGAAAAGAGTTTCTAGTTTGCCTACCAAGATGACATGCATTACAAATATGAGTCTTTTTTGAAACCAAGATTTGGAAGTCCAATCACAAGTTCATGCTTGACTAATTTTTCAATATGCCCCATGCTTGCATGATCAAGTTTTATGTGCCAAATCCATGGATGCTTAGAAATGGATTCAAGACGTATTTTTCATCCTGACATTTTGATGGAGTCTATAACATATACATTTATATGTCTATTTCTCACAAGAAACTTCCTTCCATATTTTTCAATTATGCACCTTCTTTTTTAAATCGTACCTCCAATCTAGTATCACACAACTGATAGTTGTTCAACAGGTTGTACTTCAAGTTTCAGACCAAATATACATTAGTAATATCATATGAATTATAAAAGGAGATAGTACCAATACCTATTATTTTTCCTTTATAGTTATCTCCAAAGTAGATGTCACGTCTATCAAAATTAGTTATAGTCTACAACAAATTTTTGCTTCCATACATCTGATTTAAATATTCACTATCAAGATACCATTTCCATTTGAATTTTGAGTTGAGTTCCTACAAAACAATTGTATAAGTTATTTATAGGTACCTAAGAATTCTTAGGTCCCTTAGGATTATTCATTAGATTTGTTGACTCAGTTTTCGGTCTCTAAATTCATCTACCAGAATTTCTAGAGCAAAATTTGTAGTTGTAATATTTATGACCAAGCTTTCTATAGTGATAACAAGAAGTATAGTATTGATCAGTGGTTGTATAGTAAGTATTGTGACTAGGACTGTATCTCCTATTCAACTGACTTGAGTTAGTTGACCTTTGAGATTTATTATAGTTATACTACCTTTTATGATATGTATTGGGACAATGATTGCTCCCATTGATTGATTACTTGAATTAGTTGACCGTTGAAATCCTTCACATCTATAATATCTATTATTATTCTTACCACAACAAGTTTTATAAATTGACTTAGTTGTGCTAGTCAACTGATTCAACTTAATAATACTATGACTGGGAGATTTTTCAAAACTATTAATTTTAATTTTTAAATCATCAACTTCTTCATGTAAGTAATCTTTTTTTATTTCACAAACTTTAGGTTTAACTTTCAAGTCTATTCTTTCTCTTAATAAATATCCTTTTTCTTCATGAGATTTATTTAAATCAGCTACGGCAAGGTCCAACAAATTTTGAAGTTTCGAGCATTCATTACTAGAGTTAGCTCTTACCTGGCTGGATTCTCCAATTGTCATAAAATAATAGTTTCTAATGTTATCATTTTCATGGTCTAATTGTTATTCATCACCTCAAAAGTTAAATGGCCTTTTATTTCCATTGAAAGGTATTCTTCTAGCTTTTGGACAATCATAAGCAATATATGACCATATCTTTCACAATTATAACACTTACCTTTATTCCTGTTCTGAGCAACATATTATTTTCCCTATCAGTAATTTGGTCTTCTACTTTTTTGATTCCTACATCTTTTTTAATTTTCAACAACTGTCTTTGTGATTAGAACAAGTTCATTTGCATCCAATGCATCATCTTCTTCTTCATCTGTATCTTTGAAGTCTATAAGTTTCTTGTTTTTATCTTGTTGTTTTTCTTTCTTGTTTAGGTGAACCTTTTCAAATAAAATGAGGTCTCCTCTTACTTCATCATAGGTCATGTTATTCAAGTTTATACTTTCAAGAGACATAAACTTAGAAAGCCATTGAGGAGGCAAACTTTTAAGAATTTTTATAATCTGACCTGCCAAAGGATTGGGTTTTCCTATAGCTTTGAGTTCCCCAATAATTTTACCTAACCTGGTAAATTATTTTTAATAGATTCACAACCTTTCATCTTGAAAAGTTCTTAGTTATAGACAAACAAACTTACAAAAGTTTGTTAGACCTTCTCAGTTTCTTCATGTGTCACTTTCAACTTATCCCATATTTCTTTGGTAGTTTCATGGTAAGAGATCATCTCATATTCTTCACCACTGATTTTATTGTACAAAAAATTCTTTGCCTTAGAGTTGATCTGAGTGATCTCCATTTGTTCATCAGCATAATCTTCCAAAGATGGAATACTCTTAATAGATTTCTCATTTTTTTCTGATTTTTTCCATGTTTGTCTTTATTTGTAGAGATAAGTAAAAGATCACCAAGTTTTATTACTCTCCAAACTTTGACATCATAAAACTTAATGAATGTATCCATCCTTATTTTTTAATGAGAAAAGATTTCCTGTTGATGTAAAGATGTCTAGTTTAGGATGTTCCTTAAGAAAACAATGCCCCATCAATAGTTTATGCCATGATCTTTTCTCACTTACTGTTAAGAAAATAATTGTGAGTCTTGGCTCTAATATCAACTAAAAGTAGTAAGATAGGGGAGGGGTGAATTACTTTTTTTTCGACCAGGCAGTCAACTTTCTTCAACAGGTAGACGACAATTTATTATAGTAGTAAAAACTTTATAAAATAAAATAATCCAGGTAAATAACACCAAATGTATTATACTAGTTGGGCCCTATAATAGGTTTTAATCCATCCCCCTTGGGTTGCAAGTAATTCTACCACTTTTTTTTGAATAAAATTAAAGTACAATATTGAGTCAAGCTTTTTCGACCAAACAGTCGACTTCCTTCAACAAACAGTTCACTATTGATTGCAGTTGTAAAAACTTCAAAAAATAAAATAATGAAGGTAAATAATACCAAATGTTTTATACTGGTAGGACCCTCTAATAGGTCTTACTCTAACCCCCTTGGGTTGCAAGTAATTCTACTGCTTTCTTGTGAATAAAATTAAAGTACAATATTAAGTCAGGATTTTTGGCTTTAGCTCACAATCTCTTCTTTCTTTCTCACTTGTATACAATTCCTCACCAACTATGTATTTCTTTCCTCTTCTTTTGATTACATAGTATACTTTTAAGAGAATATAATGTTTAAGTAAAGTAGAGAAAAAAACTAGAGAAGCTTGAGATAAGTATATATCTCTTTCTTTAACTTTCAATGATTATATAGTAGTGATTGGACTACTACTAGCCATTGGAAGCTATAAGACAAACCAAAGGATTTTTCTTCTTAGGAAAATGAATAAGGAATATTCAATTTCCAAGAATAAGTAAAGACTAAAAGGAAAATCTAAGTACAATAGGTATATAGGAGAGAGAGAGATGCAACAATTTAATGATTTAAGAAATCTATTTAATGCATCATATCTTTCTCCTTTCTTGGAATGTCATGCCTTTTGATAGTATCATCCGAGGAGATTTTCTTTAATCTATTTAGATCAACAAATCTTCATTTTTTCATGAAATACCTATTGATGTATTTAGAGAAGAGATTCTTTTGACAGGCCTTTTTCTGATGCATAAGTCCCATGATTTATGCACCTTAGTAACTACAACAATCTTCCTTTCCTTCTTATGAAATGTTTATTCCTTTTTGGGAGTTTAAAAGATGTTCTTTTCACTAAATTCCTACAATCAAATCATACTCATAATCATTCATCAACACTTAATAATATTACGATGTTCAAACTACATTGAATGAGTAAACAAAGGAGAGTATCATGAAAGGAACTACTTACCACCCTTGATTATTGGATAAGAATTTCCCTTGACCTTTTATGTTATTAAAGCGTTCAAGTTTTTTATCTTCAAGATAATGCCTACTTGTATAGATAGTTGGCTAGACTTTTAGGATGCTTAGATATTGTGGTGTCACATGTATTGTATTGCTTACACTAGCTTGGTGTGTTATTAATAGATTGCTTTGGCTTATCCCCCTCAAAAACAAATAAGTTTACTTCAAAAGGATTTTAGAAGACATCTACAAAATTGCAATCAAAAAGTTAAATATTATAAAGCTAAATATTTATAGTCGTAAAATTTCCTGCAACTTCCACTACATCCACAAGAAATAATAAACCTGAAAATAAAGAAAGCACCAAAAGAAAAAATTATAGAGAAATCCAACTTGATTATCAAATAATCAAAATCTTGAATATGACAAACACAACCTACATCATCAAATCATAGGTTTCCTAGCTTCTTTTCCTTTTTTCCTACAAATTATAGGGAATTTATAGTAAACGACTTTTGAAGTGTAAAACAAATAATCGACTTTAATCCTTTTTTATTCCTGATTTCATGAAAGAAATTGAAGGGAAGTGAAAAAAATAGAAAGTGGATTGGATTTACTTTTTAAAAAATATTTTCCACTTATTTTTATTACCATATATTTTAGGAGTCTTTTTTTATATATACAAGGAAAAAAGAAAACCTATTAAGATTGACATCTGTATATTTAGGATTCTTTAATCTTTTAATAATTAAATTATTGTTATAAATGTATTTACATTATAGTGAATGTCTATAAAGATCTAATAAGATCTATCAAGATCTAGTTGATATCTATCAGGATTTAAAGTATCTGTCTTTATTCAGAAACTAGGAGTATTTTTTCCTATAAATAGAGGGGTTTTGTTCATTGTAATCCTCAAGAATCCTCAAGAATGAGAAATAAGAATCACTCTCTATTCTTTCTATTCGTTCTTGTTATTGCTTTATATTTTTTTGTTGTTACTTTATATTTTATAAACGTTATCAGCGTGAGACTTTGCCAATAAGGTTAGTTAATAAATCTAAAGGTAAGATTAGTAATTCCTTATGTTATTTGTCTGTTGCTACTAATGATATAATTATTGTTGGATTTGAGGAAAAATAACTGGTTTGAAACCATTTATGTTTTAAATTTATTCCTCAAGAACAATATTATCAAAACAGATGATAATATGTTGGTTTAAGTTCCATCGATTTATGCCTAAGACACCTTTATATGGGTAAGACATTGAGTTTGAATCTCAATGTACCATATTGATGATATTATTATGGCTAAGGTAAAGTAATGTGTTTTTAATGAAAAGTCACAAAATATGTCACATTGAATATGCTCCAAATGTGGTACCAATATATGATAAGTCTGAAATATGACAACTTACTTAATTCTTGAAGTGTATGTGATAACAATACATAATATGTCTGAAAGAAGACAAATGATTGAATGCACAAATATATGTGTGGAGGGACAATATGATAATGATCATCAAAAGTGATGATATTTTCACACACATATTATGCATGATCATAAGATATGTTAGAGAAAAATTCTCTAGATCATATGTATGCCTAGATTTGCTTCTAAAGTAGCAATATCATAAAAGAGGTTATAAGCTATCAATTTTATAGACTTAAGACATGATTATATTTCATTCATGGGAATGAGAATTTTAATTGTTATAAGCATAGATCCATTTCCTGGGTGAATTTGATGATATTTAATAAAGATTATCAGTACAAACGTGCACTTGATTGTAATGGTATCACAACTCACCTCCGAAAGAGGTAGAACTGAGAAGAGTTATTTTGAAATCTACTTTTAAAGTAGTAAATCTGAAATTTATTCATGCAATATTAAATCTAAAATTTACTAAATTGAAAATACATGTCATGGTAAACTTGTAGTTTACTAGTATAAAAATTCATAAATTTACATGAATGATTGTAGCATCTTAAAGATGTGCATACTAAGTATCAAATACATATTGAAGAATTCAAAAATTCTTTATGGGATTTTAATATTGCTTGTCCTCATGATAAGTTGGTTGGACCAACTAATGTTGGGATTTGATCCCTTAAAATCTGAATATGGGTCCGTTCACCTATCATATGATATGTTGAAATGATGCATCAATAAGATAATCACATGTACATTCATTGTCACCTACGTTTGACATTCATAAAGTTACTTTCTCAATATAAATTAAGCATAATTTTGAGATTGCGTAATCAAGATAATTCATCTTGATGATGATGATTTAGCATTGAGTACCTTCCATAAATAGTTTAACTATTGCTAATTAGAACAAAGCTTCATGTGTTGGTCTAAAATATGATATGTTGCATATAATAACACTTGTATGCATTAGACCAATAAATTATGATTATTTCTTCCCTATTAATTGATTCAAGGTCAGGAACCACATGTTGTCTGTCTAATAATTTTGATGAGTGGTATACGATTAATGAATATACCATGATGCACAAAGATGGACTCCTCAAAGAAGATGAGGATGGATGTTAGTTTTCCTAACATAAGGGGGAATTATAAGCATCTATGAAATATGTTAGGAATTATTTTAAGATCCTCATTCATAATATAATTCAAGTCAAATGCTGAAAGCATCTCATATTTAAGTTGTAAGTGCTCCTATTTTGTTTCCTTGAAGGACAAAGTCTATGCATGCATGAAGCATGGTAGACTAATCGATTCTAAATGAAACAAGGAGCAAATAATCATAATAAGAAGGCAATGTGTTGTTGAAGATCCTACGACATAACACTTTATGAAATATTATGATAGGTTTAGGTACCTCAAAATAATGAAGTGATGAGATCTCAAAATGTTATGTCGCATTGTGAACTGATACAAAATAAAAAATATTCGACGATATCTTTGATATAATATTGACACAATATTGTAAAAGATTATGAGGATCTAAATTCTATGTTAATTTAAGTATTCTGACGTAGAAACATTTATCAAGTGACATGAAAGGATGAATCTTGGTAAGCATAAAACTTATTTGATTTACAGTCCAGACTCTTAAAGATATCACTCATGAAATGTTGAATATTTTAACTTATCAAAATTTATATGAAAAATTCTTTAAGGATTCAAAATATGAAAGTTTCTGGAAACTTATTGATAATCCTTATACTATATAAGCTTATAGCTTGAAAATTATTGAAACTCTTGGAGAGTTTTTAAAGCAATAGATTATTTTCTAAAATGAGAAATATACCCAATTAGATTGGTTATGAAGTATCTTAGCGCAGGTAGTGCACTCATGTATCATGTAAATACTACAAGTCTGATATAGCCTTTCTAGTCAATTTGTTAGCAAGGTATATTTCTGCTCCTACTAGGAGACATTAGAATGGTATAAAACACATGAGCTAGTTTTATTCTAAAGAATGCAGTTCCGATCTTATTGGTCATGCTGATGTTAGGTACTTATCTGACTTGTATAAAGCTCGGTCTCAAACAGTCTATGTGTTCATATGTGGTGGTACTGTCATATCTTAGAGATATACAAAGCAGTTTATCGTAGCCACTTCATCGAATCATGCTGAGATAATACATATTCATGAAGTAAGCTGAGAATATGTATGGTTAAGGTCTATGATACATCTCATTCGAGAATAATATGATTTGAAATGTAATAATGTACCCATAATTTTATATGAATATAATGCAAGATGCACATCATATCTTAAAGGAGGATTCATAAAAGGAGATAGAACAAAGCACCCTTCATCAAAACTTTTTATACAAGAGCTACAAAAGAATGGTGAAATTAACAAGACAGATTCATTCAAGTGACAATGTGGCTGATTTATTCACTAAGTCTCCTAAACTGCAAGTTCCAAACAGATGATGCACAAGATCGGGATGCAAAGGTTCAAGGATGTTCTCATTAGGGGGAGTTGATATGCATTGTACTCTTTTTTTAATTACGAGGTTTTATCCCACTAGATTTTCCTTGTAAGGTTTGTAACGAGGCAACTTATATGCGTATTGTTAGAGATGTGTACTCTTTTTCCTTCACTAGATTTTTTTTCCCACTGAGTTTTTTCTAGTAAGGTTTTAATGAGGCATTTTATCTATCTAGACATTCAAGGGGGAGTGTTATAAATGTATTTACATTATAGTGAATGTCTATCAAGATCTAATAGGATCTATCAAGATCTAATTGATATCTATTAGGATTTGACGTATTTGTCTTTTAGTCAAAACTAGGAGTATTTTTCCCTATAAGTAGAGGAGTTTTGTTCATTGTAATCTCAAGAATCCTCAAGAATGAGAAATAAGAATTACTCTCTATTCTTTCTATTTGTTCTAGTTCTTGCTTTATATTTTCTTGTTGTTACTTTATATTTTATAACAATTATTGTTTTATAAAATAGTAAATGACGAATCTCGTCTAATTCACAAAATTAAAACCTGATTAACTATAAACACATAAAGAATAAGAAATATTTAAATTAGTGAAAAAATAGAAAAATTCATCAATGTGCATCCTTATAGGTTCATTACTAAGTCGGTAATAAATTGATCATAGTAATGTACTAATCGTGAATGTCATCCAACAACACTACTTAACAATCGGATGAAATAAAGTGTCCCAAATTACCCATAAATTACACATAAAATGTGACAGATTTGGTTGCATTCACAAAAATAAAACCTTATCAACTACAAAACACATGAAAAGATAGAAATTTAATATTTAAGTTGATAAAAATTAAACTACCTCGAGTTATGATTTCATAGGGTAAGATCATGTCAAACTGAAAGAAGAGTTCAAGTGAGCTGCAATTGTAATCATAATAGTTGTTAGTACTTCAAACATTGAAATTATAACCAAAGAATTAATCAAAATTATAAGCTATGATCTTCTGGAGAAACTTGTATATGTATTAAAAGTTTGTTTGGCTAAAATCCTCATTTGCAAGTTGCATTACAAAAATCTATAACCGGCCAGCCGCAAGGTATATAATCTTACTCCAATATGTGTTCTTCCATCCTTTATAGAATAAAGAATAAACCAAAAAGGTGTAGTTGCACAAAATAAGATAGAATGCCAACACATGAATACACATGTGATTTATCATAGCTCGATTCGGATCATATGAAATTTAATGGTTCAAATCTAATTCAAATTTTGAGAATGCTACAGTTTTTAAGTGATAAGGGAAAAATAACAAAGCCTTCTATTAATTGGTCTTTCTTGAGAAGAACATTTTCTCATTCTTTAAAGTCTATAAACATGCGTAGTATAAACCAAAAAGGTATATTTATACAAAATAAGATATAACGTCAACATATGAATTCGCCTGTGATTTACCATAGCTTGAGTCGCATCACATAAGATTTAATGGTTCAAATCTAATTCAAATTTGAGAATGCTACAGTTTTATGTAAAAAAATAAAAATAACAAATCTTGTATTAATTGGTCCTTCTTGAGAAGAAAAATCTCCCCTTCTTTAAAGTCGATGACCTTTCGTACAAAAATCTTCGATCTTCATCTCACTTAGTTCTGAAAAGAAGAAGGAAAAATTAAATTAGATTCAAATATTAGAATATCACAAAAACTTCAAATATATATCCATCAAAACAAATCAATTAAAGATCAAAAGAAAGAAAGTAAATTAAAATAATGATATTAAAATTGCTTGCGAAAAATGACCAAAAAATTGACAAAAAAAATTCTCAACCTAAACTTAATATTGCCTTCTACTACAGTTTTGGAAAGAATAGTCTAGCTAAGCATAAAAAAATAGAGAAAAGTAATGCAAGTTATATTAATTGACTAAAATAATCCTAATCTTAGAGTGGTTCTTAAATAAATATAAGAATTTTACAAATTTAGACTTATTCTCATATATTAATAATAAATTGAAAAAAATAGTGAAAATACGATTTTGTCTTAACCGGAGATATTTAATAAAGGACAAAAAGTTCAAATCATTTTTCTAAATTTCTTCACACTTTTAATATATTAGAGATTAGAGATAGAGATAGAGATTAGAGATTTGATACTAAAAATTAATAAAGAAAATCAAAAAGAGCATAAATACTAATTAATGTAAAAGGAAGTAAAGTTATACAGTACTAGCTAACCAACATAGAAAGACAGGGTTATCGGTAAGGCCTATAATATTGTAATTCTCCAATTTAAATCCTAATTTAGGCCATTTTTACTTGGGTGAGTTTCTAATCTTATCATTATCACTTTTCTTTTGATTTCAGCTTCAAAATAACTTCAATTCCTGATTTTAAAATGAATTTCGAGGATTTTTATTGGTACAACATAAACATAATTTTTCTTCAATTTAGATCTCATGTTTTACTCATTTTCACTTGGTTTTCAGCTATAGTCTACTAAAAATAAGGGGTAAATATTTTAAAAATAAAATTAGAATTTTATTCTTCTTTGTCGAGAACTCATTCTGAAGGTCCATTTTGATCCTGACTTGAAGTTGTCAAATTTTGAGTTTTTCTTCAAATTTTAAAATCCCTCATTTTCTGTTAGAAATTAACGCTTGCTTCATGAAATTTTACAATTCTTCATTTTCTTTTAAAAATAAACACTTGGTTTTTTAGGTACACATGGCACCCAAAGTTGTGAAAAAGAAAGTTGTTGCATCAAAGAGATGAGATGAGTTTTTCGAGCTTAGTGTCTCGAGGGAGGAGTACCTTATTACACAGATTAGAGTAGCTACGATCAGGAAAATACAGCGAGTGACTAAAGGCCAGGTGTGTGAGGTAGTTGAGATTGTTATTTTGGGAATTATGGGAGTGCAGCTGCCTGAGGACTCATAGATGGGAAGAAAGCTAGCCTTTACTCTACTTAGGTCTCAGACTAAGGCAATTTAGGATATCCAGGAAGCTCTAGCCCGATCAAGAATAAAGTTTGCTTGGAGATCAATCCCACACTCTTCTCTACTGAGTGATGATGATGCCGAGGAAGAGGGAAAGTATGAACCAGTTCCATAAGTTGTTTCTCAGGACCGCTAGTCTGACAAGGGGTCCCAAGATGCATTTGACGTTGTAGATCATGAGGTGTCACCGGTAGTACCCAAGTTTAAGGAGGGTACTACAACTCATGAATAGTTTTCAGGTGTACCCTAATCTAAGAAGGGCATAAGGCAATCTTACCATCAGGTGCTAGTTCTAGATGTAGAGGCACCACCATAACAGGGATAGAGTTTTTCCCCTACACATGTCTTGGAGGTATCTCTAGAGGAGGAAAACCTAAGATGGTGTGTGGAGGGACTTTGAATGATCTTTGATAGAAACAATCATGTTTTAAAGATCAGATGAACTAAGAGGGTTATGTTTTAGGAGCATATAATTGAGCTATCTAGATTGATCAAAGCACCATAATTGTAGGTAACTTTTGATCATTATCAATTAGAGTGGATGACTAGACCCCTTAGTTCTCATAGCCCAGTGTTGGAACAAGAGTTCTATGCATCATATCGTGCCACAATAGTTCTTTTTATGCATAGATCTATAGGTTTTCTGAGACATATAGAGCATCATTTCTTAAGTAGACCCTTATGAGAGGGGTCACAGTTTATATTTTAGCAGAAGCCATCTGCCGAGTTCTCTTTGGTCCAAACTATATTGCCCTAACATTCACAAAAGAGTATGATTATAGATTAAGAGTCTCAGGTGATATACATATTATAAGGGAGGCTGAGCATAGACATCAAATAGTTGAGATTTCTAGGTTGATCGTGACTTTATTTCACCTTTAGGTGATGAGACCCCTTGGATCGAGGGATAAATCATGATAAATAAAAAAGCATTAACTTTTGCTGCTAAGTTTTGGTGGTTGCTCATCAGATGTAGATTGTTCTAGACTACTTTGGATAATCTATTAACTTGGGAGGTAGCCACTTTGATTGATGGTATGATGGTTGGGTAGGATATTGACTTTCCAACCATCATTCCGTATAGAATTCTTGAGAGAGACTTTAGAGAGATGATAAAATTGCCATTTCTTTGTCTTATTCAGAGACTATGTGATGATGATGGTGTATTAGATTTGTCAAGAGTTGATGGGAGGATACATGTGATAGCCACTACACAAATGAAGAAGATAAAGGATCCTGCACGTCTAGCCCTTCCCCAAAGACCTAGTGCACTTGTCACAGTACCTCAGCCCAAACTAAGGGCCCTCCAATATCCATAGAGCCTAGTGATATATATAGAGAGAGAGGCCCTAGGAAATAGTACAGATTTTGAGTTGAGGAGTAGAGAGAGGCCCACGAGGCGAGTAACAGGGTGAGGGAACCTCAAGGATATCCACATCTGCCCTGGCTTCTTCCTCAGAGTCAGTTGGTATCTTTAGGGCCCACTCACCCATCCCTTTTAACTGCTGCATCAGTTATGGTGTTAGTTTCACATGCATTCTTCTAGAGCTTATTTGATATACAAAACATCACCAATAAACAACTAGTGAATGTAGAGACAAAGGTGGTGAATTTGCATCAGAAGATCCGGCATGGGTCCAGAACAGACTAGAGATGATAGTGGCTAGATAGGTGTCTACACACACAACTTCTATGACGTAGTTATGTGCTAATCTAGAGTCACGTATTGATTATTTTGAGAGACGTGTAGAAGATAGGTTCATAATAATTGAGACATCAAATTTTGGAGGCATTAAAGAGGAGATAGACACTTTGAAAGGAGAGTTATGCTCATCCACAAAAAGCCATATGACTATTATCCATCCTATCTCAGTTGTTCAACTGTCACTTTCTTCTGGACCTAAAAATTTTGACCTTTTTGTGGAGGATGATGATGTGTTCCCCATTGTTAGGACCAAGAGAGGACGAAAAAGGGACTTGCACTATCCATATATCCCATATAAGCAGGACCTGAAAAGGGCCACCCATGATTCTTATGAGACTATATTTGTTGAGAGGAAGACAAGTGATAAGATAGCAGTAGGTGCCTCTATTAGAAGTGCACTAACTCTACCTCCGTCTCATCTAGTAGATATACCCTCATCTAGGAATATTGATGACACGAAAGCTAAAGGTGTCCCAAGTATGTTCTCACTTCCCTTTGTTGTACTTTATTTTTATACATTAGGGACAGTGTGCAGTATTTTAGTTGGGGATGGGGCAAACCATAGCCACAATGGGTTTTTGTTATCATGATTCTTTTCCTGTAGGCTACAGTATGCTTGTAGAACAAGGATGTCTAGGTTTAAATTAATTTTGTGATGTGTTTTTATTTTATGTTGTGATATGTTTTGTTGTATAACTAGGAAAATTTTAAATGTTTAGGGTAGTTCATATGTTTTGATATTAATTTTTGAGAAAAATGATACCCCTCCAAACTTTAGTTTTTGAACTGTGTGTGATTTATTTTTGTATCACCTTCATAGATCTCATTATGGAATTAGAATTAGGGACACGATAACCGCAACCAATAATTGCATAAATCGGATAGGTGTTGTAACTTTGTGATATAGTATTGTGCCATATGAGTATGAGATACTATCTTGGTTCCCTTTGTGTGTTAAATCCAGAACTTTCCTGGGTTTTCTTGCTTAGGTCATAGGATAGTTGGTTAGGAAAGGATCATAGGCCATTTTTTATTGTAGTCCACTTTTATCCTAAATGACCTTCCCATTATGAGATAGTATCCCTTGATACCTTTTTGAGTCCTATAGCCTATTTTTTTGTTTGCACCTTTCACCTTCTTATTTGTGTTACAATGAACCTATTTTGGCTCTGGTCCTCCTTTTAATTATGAATATTGTTGATTATTGCACAAGCATGAGCAACTAAAACCCTTCACTAGGATTTTGGAAATCCTGATGGATTAATAAAGAAGGGGAAGTGCTATGTTGTTCTGACCTGATACCCATGCATGTCTTGTATTGTCTTCAGTTTAATAGATGTCTTAGAAGTTGCAAATGTTAGGATCCTACCTACATTATTTCTACTTACTTTAAAAGACGAGTAGTGACTAGGAAAAGATAACTACAACAGTAATATAAAGATTAACTGTCAATCCATGCTAATATGTATTATCTAAGTAAAATCATTAACTATTATCTAATAACTAGAGACCCAAAAGGTAAAAGTTAACTAGGATTAAGGATAAGAGGCACTAAGGAGACATCTTGAGACTCAAAAGGTAACGGGTGAAATCCATCAACTAGTTCAAAAGATAGTTGAGGGTACATAACTTATCAAATTCTATATGCAAGGTATCAGGTTGGTTCAATGAAGCACGATAAACCTACTGAATTGAGAATCCAGGGGGAACAAAATCCTAGTGTTCATCTACGACTGAATACAACTAGATTTGATATTTGTTACTTGTTTGATATTGCCACTATGATCCCCCCATTTACTTTTTCAATTCTGCCCATTGATTATAGCAATTAAGAGGCACGATTCCATTTATTCCCTTGCAATTCGAGCCCAACTTTTATTGGGTTACTATATTTGACAACAATTGTATTATCTTTAAATTGAAGGTATAGCATGGGCGTTATCAAGATACAGGTTTGAGTGTGCCTTATAGTGGTTAATTCAAGTGACATTTGGAGATTTTTGAGGTAGCGGTTAATTTTATGCAGCTGGAGTTGACTACTATCTTTCCTTATTTAGACTACGTCTTTATTTGTATTGAGAGACAAAGTTGTTCTTATTTTTGGTCATCTTATCTATTTTTTATCTTGAGTTGTACTAGTTATGTTCTTACACCGTCATACCAGGTTTTGGGATTTGGTTTTGTATCATTAATTATGTATTTTTTTCCTTTACTATATATGCGTACAGTTCAATTATACTCTAGGTGTCTTGCCTTGGTTTTTAGTATTATCTTTCATTTCATATTAGTTTAGGTGATAGTCTTACTTTTCAAGGATTGCCGCAAAAAGTGCCATCATGACCCTGGGTTTTGTGTCATGGAAACCCATAGCAAAAGTAGATAAGCAACCAGTGAGACCACTACCACCGTTCCCTCACAATCTTAAAAAATTCAATGAGAATACATATATTAAAAGGTTCTTTTATGCATTCATTGAACTTCATATTAACTTTTCTTCGTTAATGTTTTATAGGAAATGCCTAAGTACGCTAAGTGCTTGAAAGATGTGATGACAAATAAGATGGAGCTTAGTGATATTAAGATGGTTGAACTTACTAAGGAGTGCAGTTCTACGGTTATGAGTCTAATCTAGAAATGCTATGACATGGGAGTAGGTTATCCCAAAATACTCAAGGACCTGAGAAGTATAACCCTCCCCATACAAATTAGTAAAAGAGATGTGGTGCATACTTTGAGTAATTTAGGGGAAAGCATAAATTTTATGCCCCTATTTGTGTTTACAAATCTGGTTTTATGAAAACTGAGGCCCTACTAAGTTGTGCTCTGAATGGACGACAAAACAAAAGCGGTTCCCAAAGGAATCATAGACGATGTTCTCATTAAGGTTGTTAAACTTATTATTTTTAATGATTTTTTTGTTCTTGATTATGATGTAGATGATAGGGTACCAATCATATTAGGATGGCCATTCTGGGCTACTGGAGGAACATTGATAGTTGATAGAGATAGCTCTCTCAAAATAACATTGAATGAAGAAGAAAAAGGTTTTAGAGTATACAAAGCACTCAGTACACCTTTGCACTACAAGGAATTATGTATGATCATTGCTATGGAATAAGATAAGTGTGTGGTGGAGTAGTGAAAACAACTAATTACCTTTTGGGGCTCTCTCATCGAGTTTCCATATTTAACAATTAAGCCTGAAATTGCAAAACTTTTAGGGGAGCCTAAAAAGATAAGTGTAGAAAAAAGCTACAAACCTTGAGACTAAGCACTCAATAGGTCATAAAAAAATAAGAAGATGGTCCCCTAACAGTAGGAAAAGCGTGAGAGAATGTGGCTAATAAATTGTGATTTTAGTCATGCCACAACGTTAAATTGGGCACTTGTTAGGAGGCAACCCAACATATAGTAAGTCATTTTTATTTTTTATTTTTATTTCAACGTTAGTTGTTTTTGTTATTCATGTTTTTACAGATTTAGAGAAAGTCAGAGAACCCAAAATTTGAAGCTAAGGAGAATATTTAAGCTTAAGTGTGGGGTGCACACGACCCTTAATTAAATGTGAAGAAACATGTTTCTTGTTAGGTTCTAAAGGGCCTCAAGAGTATCTTTAACTCTTGTTTTACTTTATTTATTTCTTTGAGGACAAAGAAAGATTTTAAGTATGGGGTGAGGTGTCTTCCAATATTTATTTAAGGTGAAGTATATTGTAGAATTTATTTATTTTATAGTTTTTATATTTTATCTTTGGTTTAGTTGCTTGCTTTAGAAAAAAACTAAAAAACTAAAAAGTCCAGAAACACAAAAAGATTTATCTTTTGTTCTTTTAGATTAAAATAGTTTTTGTTTGTTTTCATCTTTTAAATCTTTAGTAGGGCACAATTTACCAACCCTTCAATTTTTCTTTTTGGTTCTTTTCCAAGGGGAAGATCCTTGAACCTAGCATCTTTTTTGATTTTGAGTTGTAATTTTAAAATTTTTGTCATTAGGAATAACTATAGATTCTCTATCTAGGTTCTACACATGATTACTTTTTACAAATGATGTTGAATTCTATGGCATGTTGTGAAAATTGAGTGACTTGTGAGATATCTAGCCTCTTTTATTTGACTTGAGTATGATTTTTGCTTAAATTTAAATATGTGCAATTGCTTGGCTGAGAGTCTATAGGGATATGTCTTGATTTGAAAATGTGCCACGTGTGTTGAGGTTTAAGTTATATTCCATGTTTGCATATTAATGTTGTAATGATCCTCTAGGAGATTTTCTGAATTTGTGTGCACTTTCAGTATTTTGAGATTTCCCACAACAACTATAAGTCATTTATGATTTTCTGAGACTAACAATTTGGTGATCGAATAGTTTATTTAGATTTTAGGCACATTTCCCTATTTTGGAGTTTTTGCTATTTAGGATTTGGTCTCGGACCAAAACATCTAATAAAAAACCTCATATAAGAATTTAAACAGAACCATAAGCTCCAAATCATTCATTTTATGCTAGGAACACCTTGGTTCAGGTCCCAAGGCTTCCAGACTTGTTCTGGGCTATTAGGATGATTATATAAAAAATGAAGCTATAGGTGTAGACCCATATTTCATCAAAATGAGCTCGGATAAAAATTTCTATGGTTTCATTGAGTCTGAAACATATAATTTTTATAGCGTAATGTATTTTGTTTATGTGTACGGATTTTGAAGTAAATCTCCACCACCAGATGGAAACCCATTCTGAAATTAGCAAAATCTGATGTATGTCACCTGATAGGAATGCTTAAGCCCTTATTGGGTTGCTTATTTCTCAACGCTTTAGTGCCCTTGGGCTGCTTTTCTGGACCTAGCCCTTTGTCGGTGGTTCGCTTTAGTGGCACCCGTTGTTGTCGCCAGACTACTTTAGCGCCCATGTGTCCACTTTAGCAGCACATGTAGCCTTTAAATGACCCCTTCCCTACCAGATTTTCTATCACTTATTTCACTATTTTTACACCAAATTGAGAACTCAAAGAGAGGAAAAAGTGGGAAATCATCCACGCAGGATAAGGTAAGCTAACCTAACTCATCTTGGTAATTTCCCATTAATTTTCCCTTTAATTTCCATCCTAACTCTTGGTAAAATTCTTAGAAATTAGGGCTTCAATTCCCTGAATTGTGCTCTATGTTTGAGCATAACTTTCTTCTCCTTCGAGGGACCTCGTGACAGGCTTAATTTTTTATTTTATTTATGGGTCCTACAGATTCATTCTTGACACAAAAGTTGATTTGGCCCTTAATATAGTAATATAGGCCTCAATTTACTCCTAACAACTTGTACATTACTATTTTGATAGCGTGATGGCATTTTGGGATCATGGAGTGAAGATGAATAATTTATGGATGATCTAAGGGTTGTGGTTTGGCATCAAGGTAGGCTTATATCTACTCTTCTTCTTGAGATGGTGTTTATATATAATGCATGTTAGTTAGATGTATTAGGATGTAATTATTGGTAGAACACCATGACTTAGCTTAAATTATGAATTTGGGATCCAAAAGAGTATTTGACCCTTAAGTTGAAATACTTGTTATACTTATAGAATCATATTACCCTATATATAAATAGATCTAATTCATAGTATGCTTATGATATTATTCTAGATATGGGATGGGATTTGGGTATTGGAAGCGTGATTGGTATGATTAGTCTTATTCGGATGACTTATGCTAAGTTAAAATCATAACCTAGGTGAATTTGACTTAGTTGCTCATATTCTAGGTGGAATTGCTATCATAGGGCTAATCATGGCTTATTTATCATCTAGAAGTGGATGTAGATATCTTAGCCTAGTCTAGGGTAGGAGCTTCTCTAAAATGAGTTTTGGAGATTAAAAGTGGGGCCCTCTAGCACATGTTAGGCAAAGACTTGTGTTAGCTTTGTAGACTTATATTTGTATGATAGCCTGTTAGACATAGATAATACTAATGAACGTCTAGTATAAGGTGGCTACGTGACTTGTTTGATTGTAATGGTTCTTTACCAAATTATGATGCTATGGTTATTTCAAAGATAATATTGAGCCTAAGGTCGTGATTACAATGTTATGGTTATTTCAATATATTATTAGGCTTAAGGCAATGATTATGAAGTTATGGTTATTCCAGATATAATATTAGGCTTAAGGCCATGATTATGATGCGATGGCTATGCCATATAACATGGGCCTAAGGTCACGATATGATGCTATGGTTATGCCAAAAATATATTGGACCCAAGGCCCTGATTATGATATTGGTTGGGTTTTGGGAAGTATTCCATCCTTGTAAAGGAAATGGTCATGGTTTATAGACACATTGATGGTTATATTGTATTGTTTGAATATTGTTCATGGTGTGGATAGATTCGGTACAATCATGATCACTTACACAGTAAATGGTGCAATTCTAACTTCAATATGGTTTTATTACTCTTTTCCTAAAACAAGGAGTTATTCTGACTTTTCACTTTACAAGCAAATTTCTTCATAACAGGAATCGTACTATCTTAATGAGTAACTTATTAACCATTGAGACTAAAAATGATGATTTAGAGATTTAATTGAGAAAAATTTAGGCCACAATTTTTGCTACTACCATTTATCCTAGTTGTGAGATATTTTTACCCTTTCTACACTTCTGTTATGATTTAGTCTCGGAGTTTACCTAGGGTAATGTATTTATGAACTTATACTCTTTTAGTTATGACCCTAGACATGCATTATATATATATATATGTATATATATGATATTAGATAGAGTAGATTAATGATATGAGTTCCAGCTCAAGACCAACAATTGATGATATTAATGATATGAGTTCTAGTTCAAGTCCGGCGATTGATGATGATATAGTGGTTAAGGTATTATAGATTTTCTTTGTGGTCATTCTTGCATACACATTGTGTATCACCAGTATGCACCTATATCTATCAGCTTTATGGGGGTTGCATAGGTATAGGTAAAGAGTATGGCTTGTGGTGTGTTGTTTACTAATTAAACCTTCTGGGCTTATGACGTCGGGGGTTTATGTAAGGCTTGATTAGGTATTGTTTGTCTGGACTAGATGGTTATATTACTGTGGGTTTTTTATCATTGGGTTGTGGCAGGTTGATTATTGGACTGTTAATGAGATTTGAGGTATTATTTGATTCTTTTACCTTATGGTTATGTTATTACATATGATTATTCCTTGGTTAGGAATTATGGCTTTAGACCTCGATATTCTGATTCTTTTACTTTATGGTTATATTATGATGCTTGATTATTCCTTGTAGGCATTATTTCTTTAGACCCTAATATTCTGATTCCTTTATTTATGGTTGCTTTATTATGGTAATTATCTCCTATTTAGATGTATGGATTCGACACCCTGATTATATTAGCATTAGTTCCTACTATGATTAGGAGGCTTGGAATGATAGTGTTGTTACTTAGATTGTACTCTAGAGTTAGCCTTGTTATGTATATGTATCTATCTATAGTAGTTTTGATATTATTTTATATCCCTCCGTTCTTTTGTTTACTCATGTTGTATATCCTTTCCTTGGCCTTGTATACTACTATACCTATCCTTTTTCTACTTTTTATTCATATACTGACCGGTGATATATGATATGATATATGATATAGTGGTAGGGTCTAAGAGTATGGTTGGAATAGGGTAAGTTATTGATCAGCACCCAAACTATACTTTTAATAAAATATAAAGCGGTCGCTGTCAAGTAAAGGAACCTAACTCAGGTTGTGGTCAAACCCATAGGGAATACACTGACTTATATCTCTAGTTTGATGAACTCAATGGGAAAAACTGGAAAGTATGGGGGGTTTGTTGTTGTAATCTCAAACAAATAATAAAACTTAACTTGGTTGTAATCACTCAAAAACGAACACTAGGACTGTGTTCCCCCTGGATTCCCAACTCTAGAGGTTTATCATACTTTATTGAACAAACCCGATATCTTACATGAAGAATCTGATATATTATGTACTATTAATTGTCTTGTGGACTCACTGATTGATTTCACCCTTTACATTTTAAGTCTTAAGATGTTGCATTAATAACCCTTATCTTAGATCCCAGTTAACTATTACCTTTTGAGTCTCATGTTATCAGATGATATGTAACCATCTTAAGAAGATAATTCTGATTAGCCTAGATCAAAAATTAATCTTCAAATTACAATTGTTGTTATTATTTCATAATCTCTACTCCTCTTGTGAGGTAACTAGTCATATACTAGGCAGGATCATAACGTTTGCGATATTTAAGAAATCTATTAAACTAAAGACAATCACAATACATTCAAGAATATCGATTTAGAGCAACTTCACACTTTCCCTACTTGGTCAATCTACAAGGGTTCCCACAACCCTAGCTAAGGTAATAGCTACTCATGGTTGTGAAACGATCAAAGGAACTCATAATTAAAGACATTCAAACAATATCACAATAATAAAAAAATAACACCTAAAGTCCGACTTCCCCTAATTCGTCAATCTGCCAGGTTCCCATAACCCTAGCTAAGGAAATTATCCACTCATGGTTGTGAAATGATCAAAAGAATTCATAATTGAAGACATTCAAACAATATCACATTAATCAATGAATAAAACCCAAACAACCAAAATCAATACAAAGCAATCCCAAGATCAAAATTGAATCTTGGAATCAAATATATATTTGTAAGTATATAGAGTGTGTAAGCTTTCTAAAAAAATATCAAAAAGGTATTTATAGAATACTAAGAAATCCTAGGAAACAACTCCAAACAAAAAAGAAAAATTTAGGTTGATGGCCTCTTACTGGGCCATCTACCGACCATAGGTGGCATCTACGGCCCATAGATGGTCCTACGTAGGTGCCTTGACCTCAAAATTCTTCTGAAACTCTCCATACTTTTCTTTTTTTTGACCTATGCTTGCACCTATAGACCATAGATGGCATCTATGGGCTATAGGTGCCCTGCGCAATTTGCAATGTCTTCTTTTTTGAACTTCTGAGTCTTTGAATCTCAATTTCTGACACCTACTTTGGCACTTACGAACCGTAGGTAGTGCATATGAGTCCTAGGTGCCCACTTCAGTGGCCCAAAATATCAACTTTCACTCCTTTATTCCAGAATATCTCCAAAACCTAATTTCCTATAAAACATAACATAAAACACATAATATCTCATAAAAACACTAAGTAACTTGCATATTTTAATTGTTTTAACCATTGAAAGTTCTACGAATCTATAGCACATCACTTATCCTAATTGTTCTATTAGATTATTATGTTAGTTATTTTGATATGAATAGAATAGTTATCCTTATGGTCTCCTTATCTTTATTATGTAGTTTGATGGATATTTGGTTGTAGTTTACATTCCTACTTTCATGCTATTCATATTTGCATTATCTTTGAAACTCAGTCAGCTAATTAAGTACCATTCGTTGGTAGTCATACTACACTTCTATAGCTTAGAGATTATAATATAGGTTCTCACTATTGTTGTGAACATCATGCGAAACAGCTATGATTCAGAGACATAAGGTGATCTATTGGCCTTTAGATTATTTCTTTTCTTTATGTTATGTACTAAATTAGTATCTATATTGTATTTAGAGATGGGTTGTATTAATATATATATATATTGTACTTTATTTTGTTAGTCTTATTACATTAGAAGATCTTGTGCTGATTCCACTAGGTTGTGGGACAATCTTATGTATTTTAGTCTTTTTGTTATTTATTTGGCTTCAGCCTTCTATTTCTCTTAGTTTCCCATTAGTAGTAGTTTCAAACTATAGGTTCGCTTTCCTACTGGTGGGTTATAATAGGCACCATCATTATATAAGACATTGGATCATGACAGATGTCAAGAACTTGCACAATGTGTTTGCAAAGAGAAATAATGAATGTTGAGTTTAGGAGTTGTAATAGAAGATTCTTTAATAGCCATATTTTATACCTACTTTATCTACCCTTTCTGCATGATCATAGTTAGCCTCGTTTAGCCTTTACCTATTTTTTGTAGCCTTATATGTAACTTTTTCTTTTTTTCATTTAATTATAATTTCATCCAAAACTCCTAAGCACATTAGTTGAGAAATTAAGATGTTAAGGAGTGAAAATTTTAAAAAGAAAAAATGAAAGTGAAGCCCCAAAATAATAGCTATTGGTGTGTTGAAAAGGTTTGTATTGTGGTTGGGAGTAATGAAATGAAAAATTTAAAAAATTTGATCAATGAACCAAGTGTTGAAGGAAAATTCTCCTTACTAAAAATATGCGAACTAGCTTAATGAGATTGGGCAAAACAAAAGTGAGGTGTGAAGATAAAAGTGGTGAAAAATAGGTTGATTAGAGATGAGTGTAATGTAAAGAGTTGTGTATTAAAGCTTTTGGGAAAGTTACTCACTATTACTAGCCAAAATAGTCCTACTCGTCCCTTAGACTATAACCTTTGATGTCCTACTTGATCTTGAGCTTTGATATTATAATATTAGTGGAGTATTACACTAAAGTTAAACTTATGGTTCATCTTATGTAACGCCTCAAATCTGGTACCCAAAATGCTACACGATGATCATGACCCTAAAGGACCACAAGCTAACCCATGACTGATATTTGTACCTGTATACTGCATAAAATACTTTATTATGTGGAAACATGAATTGAAAGGCCATAAGGTTCAAAAATTAGACATAGTATCTGATAAAAATGTAACATCAGGGAGGGGTATGAAATACCCAAAACAACTGAAATAAGCTATCTGAACATACTATAGTCTGGAAAGCCTCTAAAACATGACTGTCTGAATAAGGAGTTGATGGGACATGTCCCTAACTAAATCCAACTAATAAACTAATTAATGATATAATAAAATGATGATCATGTCCTCAAATGATGAGGACTCACTGCTAACTCTGACTGCTGAGACTGGAATCTACTGATGCTCTGCAGCTCGTGTCTTTAAACCTATGGTATAAGACACTATAGTGCAAATGCGTCAATACTTTGAATATAATGGTATGTATGTGAGGTAGGTTGAATGCATGGGGTTAATATGCATGAACAATAACAATAACAGACTTACTATCATGAGCATGAGAATACATACATAAGACATAATAATTGACACTACTACCGTGATAACATGATTACTGAATCTGAATACTAATAACATGACATAATGATAACTGATATAATTGATAACATGAGTGACTGTATCTGACATTCCTAAATCTAATAGAACTAGCTAAGTCCCGCACTATATCTGAGTTGACTGTAACTCACAGTCTTGAAATTTGAAGTACTATCTGAGTTCTTTTACTGAGACTGATACTGAAACTGTGGAAGATAGTTATCTAAATGACATGCCCCTAATACGCAATTATGTTTGAGTTGGGGTCCAATCTATAACCCCAATTGGAAGGGTGTCAATAGTGCGCCACTGGTAAAGACAAGCTGTGGGTGGCCCTCGTCTGATAGTGTCCCCTAAATAAAAATGGTGGCATCCTAATCTGATAGTGTTTATCGACCTTATCAACCCTCATCGGATAGTGTTGATGTCTCAACCTATGCTGGCTACATAGTTTTGGAATGCAAGGAACCATCTGAATAGACTCTAAACATTATTAACTGAACTGAACTGGGCTGAGTTAAATGAGTTTCGTTGACTGACAGAATGCTACTAATATTTTAAAATGACTAAAATTACTGAGATTAATGAGTTTTCTTGAGTCATGAGACTGACTGAATTCTACTGAACATGGATTGACTAAGGATATCTTGGAAACATAACACTGATTCTAGGCACATAGCTATAATTTTTGGGTATAAGTACCCCCAGTACTCTATAGAAGAAAGCTGACAAAGCATGACTTTCTCACATACAAGATCCACATCAACAATACATAATCTAATAAGTTGTGAATTTCACAAAGTACATGGTTATCATACTACCAAACATGGACGAGAATGTTGATAATCATAATATAATCTCATGTTCTAATATCATAGGCATTCCGACAACATATACATTTCACAATGATAGCATGGAGACTATTTAAACATAGGAGGATGACAAACATGCCACATTTATTTTATGTTTTGAGCTATAAGGCATAATTTCTACTCCTTCAAGTATTTTATCAAACACCTTGCATGCACAATTTAGAGCATAGGTGAAATCATCAAATTACACATCATAAGCAACTAAATTCATGGATTTTATCTTACATATTAACATAATATCGTGAAAAACACATAAGGACTCCATCTTTGAAATCAATCAACGTCAACAACATGATTACAATTAATCCACAACATAAATAGCATGATTTATAGATAAAACAAGGTTCTTGAGCTTCATGGATGGAAGGAATCTATGAATGAACACAACACATATCTTGTTTTGTAAATACATGAAGATTGACGGAGGAAATTCTTGAATTCTGAATCTTCTATGAAAATCTCTAGGTTGTTCTTGAGAGGTATTTTAGAGAAGAGAGAGTATTTGGGTGAAAATGGCTGAATCACGTGTTAAAAGGCTTAAATAGGGGTGGGAAATTGACCTTTTTTAAACCTGGACATGTCTTGTAATTTCAGTAAAAATTTCCTGAATTGGACCCCTGGTGCAATGCGGCACTATCGCGCCGTGTCACTGGAATTTGACAATTGGGAAACTGAGGGATGGCGTGATCCCGAGCCATCGCATTGCCCCTTCTTTTGCGACCTAGAACTTTGGCACGACACAGAGGAAATCGCGCTGAGACACTGGAAAAGGACAATTGCTATTTTAGCTTGTGGCGCAGCACGCCACTGACCAATATGGCGCTGTTTTACTATAGGAATTTCAATTAGTCATAACTTCTTATCTGGTTATCAGATTTAGGCAAATTTTATATCTATAGAAAGCTTTTTGAATTTCTCACATGACAAAAAGTGAAAATCTTAAAATACCACGTGTACAAAAGTGGATTCATATTTCAAAGAAAGATTCTAACATTTTTTAAATGATTTCAAGCTAGGAAAAGGTACAGGGTATTAAATCTTATGTGACATGTGAGTTCTTTGTGGGAGTGAGCAGAATTTGATTCTTACACCCATTCTTGTGTTAAACTTCATATTTTTGAGTTAATATGGGTGACTCTCTTGTGGTGAAGGCACATGTTTAATGATAGATAGGTGACTTATATGATATTTTTTTAAGTAATATGCATGAGTTTGCTAACTTAGTATATTCAACTCTTGAGGCTCGAAAGACTTAAAGTAGTATTCATGGGTTTTGAAATTGTAATATAGCATACCTAATCTAGAACTTGCTAGTGATATAGTTGTTATAATTCTACCTTTAGTGCCTTAGTTAATGTAGTGATGTTAAAGGCTTCCTTGAGTGTGTTTAGTGTAAGGAATTATTCGAGTATGAACAATGCCTTGAGTGTGGGTGGTGATCTTGGGCATATTTATATGTTTAAGTGGTAATTATTGCCCATACTTTCACCTATTTAGTGACATGCATTGCATATACATTCACTTGATTTATCTTAATTTATTTTTGTGAAGTTATGGATATGATTTATGTTTCAGGACAAAGCTTTTGTGAAGATATAGCTTGATTAGGTGTCAATACTATCTTAATTTATTTTTGTGAAGTTATGGATATGATTTATGTTTCAGGACAAAGCTTTTGTGAAGATATAGCTTGATTAGGTGTCAATACCGTGCTTATGGATGATTGAAGGCCTTAGGAGGAATTTTGGGAAGAAATACTATCTTAAAAAGAGTTAGAAAGACATCTACAAAGCATAGGACATAAAACAAAGTGGTGAGATTACACTATAGTGGGTAATTGTAGTTTGAAACATTCCTTCATTCCACAAAAGCTAAGCTTTAAGGTGTGCCACGCCTCTTGATCCACGTGATAAGGCCGTGGAATTGAAGGGATTTTTCAATAGCATTTTGCACTCTACTACAAATAAGACACTTGTTTTATTTTATTAAAAGGGAGGTACGTTAGGAAATAGAGAAAAACACATGAGGGATGCTACAAATAAGGTTTTTATTCATTTTGTTCATTACATGATTATTGTATGAACTACATTAATTTGGTGATTGTAAAGTAGATTATGAGTGGCTAAAAACCCTCTTTCTAGGGTTGAGGCTATGAATATAATTACATAGAATTCAATTAAGTTAGTTTAAAATTGATTATCATATTTGGCACTTCATATGTTCTTGTAATTACTATTCTATTGACTCGTGACCTTTAGAATACATTCATATTTCTATTATGAGCCTGGAAGGAGGAAAATTAAGATTAGAATGTGTAGTATATGTAATGGGTTATTTTATTTTAAGAGAATTATAGATATGATTCACAGTTAAGATAGGAATCTATCTAATTCACCTAATTTGGTTCAAATACGAGATGATGTACAAATACATTTGAATAAATTCTCACATCCCCACTCAATGATGTAGTTGTCGGGCTAATTTAGATAGACGATTAGAGGATCAAAATACCATAATCAATTTATTAACCCCATGAATAAACAAACAAGATTGTTAACTTAACAAATAAGATTTTATATATTTGTAGGATTATTCAAATAGCCCCACCCCTGAATTTCTCATCGTCGTTGTTTCAAACACTTTACTTTTTAGTTATTTTTTATTGTTACTTTTAAATCATCAAAACTTAACTTTATTGGGTTATGAGTTACACTTGCTTAACTTTAACGATAATACTTGAACTAGATTGTATGCTAATCACTAAGTCCTTGAGGGATTGATATTAGGCTCTAAAGGGACACCTTATTGCTTTAGGACCATGTACACTTGATGATGCATCAAGATGCAATAGTGGAGACTAAGATAGGTGGAGACTAATATATCCTTAAACTAAAGACCTATGCTTTCTGTTATAGAAAAAGGAAGCTTAATACAAGCAAATAGAAAGATAAAAATTATCGTACATAGACCATTATCCTAAAAATAGTAAAGCTATATCCTATCACATATTTCTATGATGGACACACACTCCTATGATCATAAAAATAAAATTTACATAGCCCTTTATTCAAATTGGTCCTTACAAACATGTTACTAAGCGTAACAACACAAAAAACTAAATATGTCATTGGCATGTGACATTATGTGCAAGAAAGTGGATGCACAACCTATAGGAAAATTTCAAACAGGTTGGTGAGCAACTTATAAGCCTCTTGTAAGTAGGTGGGTAATCTCTTATTAGGTGTCGGGCAATATTTGATAAGCTGCTTGTAGGCAAACCTTTCTAGGAGGTTTTTATGATAAACCCTAGCAGATAACTTTGCAGAGATTGTGATAAGTGGTAATTTCTTTCACATATCATCTGGTGTCATCAGTTTATGTAGCGTTTGACAGTGTTGTTGGCAAGCTCACTTATTCATCCTCATTATATAGCCAATGTTGTTCTTCTTTATGAGGCACTCTTTGTCTTTCAAGATTCTCTTAAATAATTTGGTGAAGTAACACATCTTGTTAGACAAACTTCTTGTATTACATTACCATTCCTATGGTGGAACATTTAATCATATACTTTTAATGTAATTTTTGACTTCATCTGTTATATTTGTATATGAAGGTTGATTTTCACTTGTTACTTGTGTGACCTTATCCTAATGCAGATGGCTTTTAGTGTTGTTCTATTCTCCCTATTATTTTTACCATATTTTCTTTTGAATGCATCTAGCATTTTGGAAGATAAATCATTGTACTTCGTAGTATTTGTCTTCCAAGGATATGATTGAAACAAAAAATTTCCAACAGAGTGAACTTTCATGCTGAGATTGAACCTTGTGGTTTGTGATTCCCATCGTATGATGTAGCATGAATACCTTTGCCTTATAGGATTCATTAAAGCATCAAACCATATATTGTTGTAGCATAAACCACAACATAAAGATTCTGAGAGCCGATTGGATTTAAATGCAGTACTTGAATATAATAAATTTAAATTCTATGGGGATGTGGTTCTATTGGCACAAATAAAAGAATAACCATAGTAGCTCTTATGTAAAGTCGTTTTCTAGTGCTACGAATACATGGTAGAATAGATATTCCAAATATATATTGAACTCTTCAGGATGGATCCTCCATATTTTTTGAAGACTTGTATCTCGTAGAAAAATCTTCTTTCCATTATGATGATTGGATCAAATGGTCCATATTAGATGAACAACTCTTGGGGTGGTCTGCTATTTTGAATTAGAGTATCCTTGATGTGTTGAACAAAAGAATCTAATTAGCTAGTATTTTGTAGTTAGGTGGACATAGTATTTTCCTTCACTTGATATCAGGTAGAGATTATCTTCATAAATATCACCTAATTCTTCAAGGATATCTAAGGAAAAAAGAGTATCCTCTATTCGTTCCTCCTTTACCGAGAAGGCTAATTTAACATCATTATAATTATTAAGATAGATGGTTGTAATCTGGTATCTGCTCAAAGAATTGGACTGAGTATTTGGAATTCTTGTTCTGAGAATATTTTTTCCAAAGTGTCCAGGCTTTTGGCAGATGAAGCATTTGTTATTCTTCTTGTAGGTGGTCAGATTCTTTTTTCTGAAGAACCTTGTGTGCTTGGTTGTCTTGGACCTATCATGAGAGGTCTGGGTAGTTTGAACCTCTAACTATAGATGTCTCTTGGATCTTGTCTAGAGTCTTGAGCAAGGGAAGTTGGATTTAAGGGTGAGATTATTCCTAAAGCATGCTTTATTTAGAGATTTATTGTTTTGGACAATATGATTTAGTATCCAAGGACTAAAAGATGTCCTGCCTGAGGTAGGTGCCATTGGTCTTGTGATGGATTTGAATTTTCCATCAAGCATAGAAATCTTGTTCTTTGTTGTCATACAAGCATATAAATCCTGGACGAATATTTGACATCATCATGGGTGAAGGTATTGAATCTAGTTCCAATAGGCTTCTTTAGGAGATTTAATTAGGGATTCAGGAGTTTTCTCAACATATTCTAGAGAATCACCTGAGTAGTTTTGGTTGCCTTTGATATCGGTTATCTAGATAATTATCACTAGTTTCTAAATAATCATCCTTAATGTTATTACATGACAAGTATTCATTTTGTTGTTCCTCAAGACTAATATTAGTATAAAAGCCATAAAATGTGTCAATGTCTTTCAAATACTTCTCTATAGGATCATTATTATCTGGATGTTGATGAATAAAATATGGCACATCTTTATTTTCTAGGATACAAATATTTGGTTAAACTTTATCAGAGATGATTGAGTCATCATCTGAGAAACCATCTGGAAGCAACCATTTGACACTAAGCAGTCCTTGTTTTATAGGCTCATAGTCTTCATCCGAGGCTTCATGGTCATGGGTATCTAGGTCATCGTCATGAATTATAGGATCTATATCTAAGAAGATCAGGCTATCTTTTGGAGAACCATAAATTTTGACCATCATCTTTACTGATCAAGTTGTATCTAATCCCTATGTTCCAGAGAATAATGATCCTACAATAAACAGTTAAGTCCTACTGAAGAATCCCATTATGTTGCTTCTATGATTAATTCGAGAAAGTATAAGGAAGACTCATCTTGTAGTAACACTCAGGATAGACATCCTAAAACTAGCAATACCAATCAAAATCAGGATACAACATATAATAAAGCCTCCAAGCAAGATAGATCTTACCGTCTAATTGCTAGGTATGGCATAAGAGGTACATACAATATAGGCGAGCCTAATAGTACAGCCCTCCAGATGATGAATTGTTGAGTTCAAATGATCACTCAAGCGTATGCAATCTTACAAGTAATATAGTGACTCATAAAGTCAAATATCGTACCCACAAGGACAATGCAACAAGCAATTCAATCAACTTTAGTTTTAGACAAGGACGTATTAAGTGTTGTAAAGTATCAAGATGATTTTGAAGTTTTTGAATAAAAATGTAAATAAATAAGAAATAGCAATTTTGACAATATCAAAGCAAGCAAGGGTTGAAAACAAACTTTTAACAATCTTACAATGCGTTCAAACTCATACACAAGTGTACAGGATCTTACAAATAATACAGTGACTCAGAAAGTCTGATATCATACCCACGAGGACTATGCAACTAGCAATTCCACCAAATTTAGTTTTAGACAAGGAGGTATTAAGTGTTGTAAAGTATTAAGATGATTTTGAAGTTTTTGAATAAAAATTTAAATAAATAAGAAATAGAAATTTGTGACAATAGCAAAGCAAGAAAAGGTTGGAAACAACAATAATAACAATTCCAGGGTTGAGGCACTTTTAACAATTTTACAATTCTCTATTCTTATCACAGTCTAGTTGGTTATCGGGTTATTGATTCGCAATAACACGATCATTGTCTCCCAACCTCAAATATTTTACCCGTATGAACTTTGTAACTACATCGTTGAGCGGGGATGTAGTAATTCATTTAGATGTTTATGGATATCTTCCCACAATTGAACCAAACTAGGCTTCTAGGTATATCCCTATCCTAGATGCTAATTCATATCCTCTATTTTATAAAAAGATGAAAACCTTTCTCCTTAATCTCTTCGTTCTATCCTACGATTCTCCTCCCAGATGCACATAGAAATATAGATTTATTCTCATGATGACCACTCATTAAAATAGTAAGAACAAGAAATCAAGAACAAAGCATTTGACAATCCAACAAGAAACTACGAATAAGAATATCAAAAAGTAATCATGTTCTTGGACTCAATCCCAGAACAAGGGTGTTTAGCCACTCATGTCTGAATTCAACATCCAAAATAAGTAATTAATCATACCCAAATTAATCTTGAAGTGAAGAAGTTCAAAAGAAATTCTAAGAACCCTAAAAGAGAGATTTTTCTATTTTTCCGCTGCTGCTATGCTTTCCAAAGTGTTTTGTGTTGACTTAATTTGCTCCTTTAAGATGGGTCATAATCCTTCCGCTCTGTCTCATCACGGCGATGCGACAGCCTCACCATCTCTATATTCACCACGACATGGTGCAATTGTAGTAAGATTATGTTTTTGATGAATGCAAATTTAACCCTTACCATGATATGGGGCAATCACAGTGAGCTACTGGTTCTTGAAAAATGGGGATTGCTCATCCACCGCGATGTGGTGGACTTGCCTTCGATATTTTCTTCTTCCATAAATCCTTCTCATCAACTTTCCAAAACCCTAATTGCTCCTTTCAATGTTACATCTTGTTTATGCATAAAATCACATCCAAATCCATCACAATTTAGTCCTAAATACACTAATCATGTCCATTACATAAGGAACTCAATTAAAGCTCATTTAATGTCTGAATAGCACATTTTAGCTCTCAGAACAAGTCCAAATGTGGGTGAATATTGGTGATCGGACATATAAATACGCCCAAGATCACCACCCCACACTTAAAATCTTGTTCATCCTCGAACAATTTCAAGCAACACAATACCTAATTAAGCTTAGCACCACAACCTAAGAGAAATTCTTGTGCTAGGCACTTACAATACTAACAATGACTTTTTAGTTCAAAAACATGTCAAAATACTTTTATGCACATCAGAAAATTCTTTTCAAACCTCATTATCTCAACGTGACATACAATTTATTGGAAAACTTAATCAAATCACTCAATCTAATAACAAAATAAGTAATCCGGACTTTCATTCGCATGCACCTTTACAACAAGAAATTTTCCCCATGCCGCTAACAATATTTCAATGAATCACATGAGGGGACTATCAAAATTAACTCACTCACTCTGAACAAAGAATTAATAAATGATAGATAATGAACCATAAGCTTGCCCTTAGTGTACTACTCCACTAATAGTCGGATGTTAGGATGAAGGATCAACTAGGTCTTTTATGGTTGCAATGTAAGCTAAGAGATGGGTAGAAACTATTTAGGAAATAGTGACTAACGTCCCTAAGCACTTTAATAACTTGCATTATACAATTAAAACCATTCTCTCTCAACTCAACTTCACCTTTTCTATCTTTGCAACCCTTTGTTTCACCACAATCTCATTAAGTATAATAACATAAACTATGGTAGGAGTATTTTACTTTTTCATCATGATTCAATTTTCAGCCCTTCTCTAAACCCATTTAATGTTACGCACCCCTATGATAGACACTATTAACTAAAGCTATTTGCCTTTGTTGAGGTGCACAATGTCCAAGATAGTCCAGGGCCAAAACAGGTTCATTGTACCAAAACTGGGCTACGAAAACTGAAATTTATTTCAAATTACTATAACTCCCTACCACCACAATTAAACACACATTCCTTTAGGGATTCACTTTCCCCTTTCTCCTACATCAATTTCACACTCCCTACTCATTTAATCATCAATACTAAAGCACTTAGGAGCTTCAGACTGAATAAATGTCTATCAAAGAAAGGATCAGGCTACATATGAGGATACCAGAAAAATTTAGCTATAGGGTCGACGGGGCTAACTAGGGATATTCATAAGGATAGGTAAATGAATTCTAACAATTCATCTATCAAATAAATGGCTACATCATTTCCTATACCCAACACCCTTTATTTCGCTTTGTAAACAAACCAGGAAAGTTCTAGACATTCCTATACATGTAGAATACAAATAAGCACTCACACTCACGATGCATGCTAAGACTCAAATCGGATCCTTACGGTTCCCAATCTTGTTATTTGTCAAATTCAACTTTAATCCAACAAACTGTATTTCACTTATTAAGAATTAACATATAAAATTAACTCATATTTTTATTTAGATTTAAACAATTTCATTCCAGTCACTATAAAAAAAATGGCCCAGACAAAGCACTTCTCAAAAGTCATGATTGGGTTCTCATCAATTCTCAGCTTCTAAAGACTAACTTCCCTTAAGACGGTCGTCGTTTATCTAGCAAAGGGGAGGGCAACTAACTATGACGATTTATTTCACATCACTTTGAGGGGTAAACATGCATATTGCCTTAAAGGCAACAACAATTGCAAGCACTTTAAACTTAAATGATAGCCATTACTAAATCATTACTAACTATTACAGACATATTATTTCGAATAACTTGAAATGGCTAAGTTTAACATCCCAACAAAAATAAAATTGAAACATCCCAAAAACAGAAATAAAAATTTGCCAACTAACACAAACCAAAATAACAAGATAAAGAGAAGAAGATGCAAGACACAACCACCCCATACTTAAATGCAGCACTGTCCTAGTGCTTACAAATAAGATCAAATGGTGAGGTGGAAGAATAAGCCCTGGTTAGGCCTCAACCATATTATCATTTGCATCATCAGCATCATCATTGTCATTATCTTCCTCATTATCATCTGCATCGCCTTCATCGGGCTACTCATCATCATATGACTCAATATCCAAGTCATTGTACTTTCGCTCTTCATCGGTGGGGAAAACATCATTAACAGGATCTATTCTCAGCAACGTCCTAGCATGATGGCCTAAGGGGTAATCCAGCTCCACCTCATGAATTTTTGTATTAGTGGCAGGTCTTTCCTCTACTTTCAGCTACAGCATCTGCAATCCATACATTTTAGTAGTGATCTCATCAGTCTTAGCGTAATGCTCAAACATCTTAAGGATAGGTCCATGAGCCTCAGCATTGCTCCTAACTATAATAACATCAACAGGCCGAGCATCTACCACTGGCTTATAGTCTAACTCCTTCTCCTCGACCCTATATCTCCTTAAAAACTGGGTCAACAAACCTCCAAAGCCGTATCTGCACCTCTCATGGTAGGTTGCCTTATTCATTGCAGAAAAGATCACCTTACCTTTATTAATATCAATATCATTGCACATCAAGGCATAGATCAAGCATACCCAATCACGTGTAAATTATGTCAAGTGTTTGCCTTAAATCAGGCAATAATAGATAATTTTACCCCATATACAAGCCTTCTTGTTCATCTGTCCATACGAGAAGGATGAATAAAGACCAGTATCATGCTTCCTAGTCAACCTAGTAGCAGATAGTGTACCACACAACAAGTGTCTAATATGAGCATATGAAGGAGTGACAATCAGCTGCCTCAAAGGGTTTGCATCAACCTCAAGTACACCCAACAAGTCATTTATGTCTGTAGCTATAAATATGGCCACTTAGCCATGAACTTTCACCTCATGATGTGGTTCCCGTGGGTCCCAGTTTGCATTAAATTCGCGTATAAGATGTAAATTACACTCATTAGGCTTGTGAAATACAAAGGTCATGTTCAGCTACTCCAGTCACCAAACCATACTAGGATATTCCTATAAGCTCGCCCTATAAATGAACACCTCAGGTATATATTGTAATACCCCAGAAAATTTTCTTCGTAAAGATTTCGTGAGAAACGTATTGAGTTCTACGCTTTAGAGCAATCCATAAATTTTTTGTGTAGTATTTCTAAGATGTTGACCTATCATTGCATAGATTATTGAATAAGCTTTCCAACGATATGTATATCATCAAAAACGGACACTAGAGTGATGAGTTACGACCATTCCAATCGAACTATGACCATTAAGATCGAACTGTGAACAGTAAAACGTGCAGGAAATTAAAAATTACTGCAGCCAGGCGAATTTTAGGGTCAACTTCAAAAGAACATAACTCTTTGTATATAATGATCTGGGTGAGTTACTATATATCAACGGAAATCACTAAGAGTCCTCTTTCTAATGAAATTAGTTTCATCCAATTTGGCTGTCGAAGTAAAACGTTATGGTCGATCTACTTCAGCCTAACAAAATAGTCCATCAAAGGACAAATTTGACATTATTTATTTTTTTAAGAGCAATTTGGTCATTTCGCACCCCCCTCTTAGACGAAAATTTGTCCATTTAATCCATAATTGAACCTTCAAAATTCATTTCCTCCATGAAACATTTGGGATAATGAAACCCTAGCCAAATTTCACCTTCAAATACCTTTCAATTTCACCATAGAAATCCAAAATTAAT